>NC_092139.1:104666848-104966848 GCF_043159975.1 Macaca nemestrina | reverse complement strand
GGACTGGGAATCCCCTCCCAAACGGGATCCTGGGGACTTGCAGACGGCTCGGTTGCCCCCCACTCTCCATCATCCCCATGGCTCCACCGCAGCCCCGCTCCTCCGTCCTGCGTCCAACCACCCTCCGAGGGGATGGGGGAGGGGTGCAAGGGGCTTCAGCGCAGGGAGGGGCTGCAGGGAGGGGGAGGCGAGGTGGGTGTGAGGCCAGAAGACGGAGGGAGATGGGCAAGGAGAGGGGGACCCAGAGCAGCGGACAGCAAACCTAGTGAGGAGCGACGATCAAAACAGGGGCGGTGGCCGGGCGCGGTGGCTCAAGCCTGTAATCCCAGCACTTTGGGAGGCCGAGACGGGCGGATCACAAGGTCAGGAGATCGAGACCATCCTGGCTAACATGGTGAAACCCCGTCTCTACTAAAAATACAAAAAACTAGCCGGGCGAGGTGGCGGGCGCCTGTAGTCCCAGCTACTCGGGAGGCTGAGGCAGGAGAATGGCGTAAACCCGGGAGGCGGAGCTTGCAGTGAGCTGAGATCTGGCCACTGCACTCCAGCCTGGGCGACAGAGCGAGACTCCGTCTCAAAAAAAAAAAACAAAAAAACAAAAAAACAAAAAAACAGGGGCGGTTCACTGAAACTTCTGTGTCTGCTGGCTTCACACTATCTGGCTTAATCTTCACCAATATTATTCTTAAAGTTTAGTTTTGTAAATGTTTGTGTTTTATTTTGTTTATTAGCTGGAATTGCTAATGCATTTACACATTTGAATATTTAAGAGGTGTGTGCAATACCGAGTCTCCCCGCACCCTTTCCCCAGGGACCAGGCTCCCTCCCTGGAGGCAGTCAGCTTCGCCAGCAACTTCCCTCCTCTTCCAGGCTGACTGCGCAGACAAGCAAACATATGCATCGAAAAGCAAATACATACACATACATTTCTCCCTTTTTAACCCATTAAAGGCTGGCATTCCATCACCAGAATCTTCTCACTTCTTTTTCCACTTGCCTACTTACTAAGGCTCGGAGAGGTTAAGACAGTCTTCTAGAGTCACACAGCGGGGGTGGAGAGATGGGCGGTGACCGCAGTCAACCGGTGGAGTGGGATGGAGGGGACAGGATCAGTTTCCGGCAAGAGAAGCGGGAGGAGGCGAGGAGAGAGCGGGAGCGGGGAGGAGGACGGAGGCGCCGGGCGGGTCGTGGGGGATGGGTGGCCAACCGGGCGCAGAGACTGGAGTCGGGCGGGAGAGGGGAGTCGATGAGGTGCGGAGGCAGGAGGGTTCCTGCTCCTGCTGCCCCCGCCCTGGCGGATGCCGGTGGGACCTGCGGCCACCGGAGCCCATGGCCCTTCTCCACTCCTCCTATCCCATACTACCCTATCCAAGGCTGGGGTGGGGGCTTCTTCCTGGATGCCCCGCTCCGCCCCCGCCCAAGTTCTCTGACAGAGTCTACAGGTCCTCACTCCCTTCCCACCCTCGTTTCCAGCCTCTCAATCAGGCCTGGGAACGGGCGATGGCGAGGCGGTTCTGGGCCTGCCCTAACCCTCTGAGCTAGGACCTGCCATCTGTGAAATGGGTGCATAGTGTGTGGGGGTGGGGCGGGGGTGACTCGGCCTTGGCCGTTCGAGGTTTGGGGACAGCTCGGTGACACCGGCCCCCCACCCCCATTTGATGCTCTCCCCAATACCCGAGTGCACTCGCCCCCCTTCCCGCTACTCCCTGGCTTTGGGGAGGGGGTGGGTGACAGTCTCTGAGCATCGGTGGCCCTACCGATCCCCGCCCCGTGCCCCCTTCCCAGATGCTCCCGGGCCGACGCCGCAGGTCCGGGCCAGCCCGGAGCGCCCAGGCGGGACCGCCGCGGGCAGCCTGCGCGTGGCTGAGCTTTAATGAAGGCCCCCGCGGCGCCCGGCTAATGAGCTCTGGGCCCGGGGTGCGCGCCGCTCCGCTGGGTCTTCCGTGCACCGCCGGGTCCTAAAGCGCGGCCACTACTGACCGACCGTGGGTTCGATTCCCAGCCGAAACGCTTCTGCTCGATTCCGGCGGGAGCTACCTCCCCCAGCCGCGCTTTGCTCACCTGTAGGAGAGGTAGAGGGAAATAAGATAGCCCTTCTTAGGATGGTGGAGTGGCTAGAAAGAAGCAATCCACGCAGAAGGCTTAGCTCAGTTCCTGGACTTAGTAAATGCTCAAGAAATGTCTGCCATTGTTATTATTATTTATTATGCTTCCAACTGGCCTGGAAGGAGGGTTCCGGAGCCTTGGAGAGACCTCAGTTAAATCCCTAGCCCCATCTTTATTTTTAGAAAGGAGTAACTTGCTCAAGACCTACAGCTAACATTGTGGAGGGAATGCGGTTCTCAAGTAGGAATTCTTGACTAGAACTCTCAGCAACCCTTCCTCTCCATGACAGTGGGTGCTACACCCCTGTTTCCCTTCACTATGTGCGTTTGTTCACCTGCTTTTCTGAAATGTCCAAACTGGAAGGGTTGTTAGCTATCTTCTGGCTAGCATCTCTCACTTGCTGTGTGATTCTGGGCTAGAGGCTCACCCTCTTGGGCCCATATCCACACCTGTCAACAGAGAGGACTGCACTAGCCTGGCAGTTCCCAAACCCCAGCTACATGTTGGAATCATTTGGAGAGGCTTTTTATCATTTTAATTTTTATTTACTTATTTATTTTTATTTTAAGAGACAGAATCTCACTATGTTGCTCAGGCTGGTCTTCAACTATTGGCCACAAGGGATCATCCCCCCTTAGCCTTCTGAGTAGCTGGGATTACAGGCATGAGCCACTATGCCCAGCTTGGAGAGCCTTTTAAAAATGCCAGTTTGGCTAGGCGCGGCTCACAACTGTAATCCCAGCACTTTGGGAGGCCAAGGAAGGCGGATCACTTGAGGTCAGGGGTTCAAGACCAGCCTGGCCAACATGGTGAAATCTCATCTCTACTAAAAATACAAAAATTAGCTGGGCGTGGTGGCAGGTGCCTGTCATCCCAGCTACTCAGGAAGCTGAGGCAGGAGAATCTCTTGAACCTGGGAGGTGGAGGTTACAGTGAGCCAAGGTCATGCCACTGCACTCCAGCCTGGGCCACAGAGCAAGACTCCGTCTCAACAACAACAACAACAAAAATTTCTGGCCCCTCCTGAGAACCCCCAGGGGAATCTGCAGCCAGCTGGGTCCTGGCCCCGGGCCTGTGCCTGGGAAGCACATACTTTCCAGCTATGACTGTGAGCCCCTCCCCAGCCCCTTCCTGGGACAGATGGGGACCCTAAGAGCCAGAGAGGGGAGATGTGTAGCAGAGTTGGAACTAAGGGCCAGGTATCCAGCCCTCCAGTCTCTGCTCCCACTGGGATTCCTGCCCAGCCTCTGTCCACTCCGAAGGCTGGAATGAGAATCTAATGACTGTGTGCAGGGAGAAGGTTGGGGGCAAGTGAGGAGCAGGCAGCCTGGACCCTGCCTCTAGCAGACAGCCCCTGTCCCCTTGTCTGACCCCATGGTTGTCGGGGTGCTGCCTCACTTTTCTGAGCTGACAATCGTAGGGTCTCTTGGATGCTCCCACATACTTCGAGTGCCCACAGCCCCGCCACGGGGTATGTGGGAAGGAGAGAAGCGTTGGTTGCGGGGGAGAGGGATGGCAGGAGTGCAGGAGCGGGGCTCAGCTGTCTACAGCCTTGGGGGGCTTATGTTCTTGTCCTGGCTCCTAAGAAGGAATGGTTTGGGAGAGGAACTGATTGAAATGTACTTTGCATTTCTGGAAATTAAAATAGTCAATTTGAGAGCATGGCGGCAATTAGTGTTTAATCATGGGAGGATAGAGCATGGGTGGCTGTGCCTGAGCTGGGGAGGACGGGTGGGCTGATTACACGTCCTGCTCCCTGCTGGGGAGGCTGAGTCCCATTCCTCCTCCTCCCTAGGACAGATTAAAGGTGTAATTTGATGAATCAATTTGTTTTCTAGAGGAGAGAAGGGGGAAGCAGAAATCTGATAATAGCTGGAAGCAAGTTGCTCCATCCTGTCCTACAGGAGTCATCATTGGGGAGCCAGGGGTGGGGGGAGGCAGACCCAGTAGAGGAGGCCTCAGTGGTGTCTTCCTTTGAAGTCATGCACACCTGAGTTCAAATCCTGGTTCTGCCATTTACCAGCTGCACTACCTTAAAAAATCTACTTAACCCTCCAGTTCCTCATTTCTAAGAGGGACAGCCCAGCAGGGTAGCTGGGCTAATATTTACTATTAGTCAGTGTGCCTTCTGCGGTGTCTGGCACTTAGTGAGTGATCTGTAAAGGAGAGAGGATACTGGGGGTGGGGAGGGGTGGGGCTGAGACAATTGACCCCTGCTAGGCTGGGCTTGAGGTACATGACCACATGGTTCCCTGTCGAGCGCCCTGTAGGTCCCAGCAGACACGGCACCATAATGGAAGACTTCTAGGCAGAAGGCAAAAGCTCCAAACAGCAGGCAGCAGCATCCGCTGCGTGGTGGCCAGGAGCTGGTCTAGCCTCCTCCTTCCTTCCTTCCAGAAGTCTCCCCAGCATCCTCAACCAGGTCAGATCCCCCAGCATGACTCCACATCCCTTCAACTTCCCTTCTGCAGCCCTGTGAGTGCTGGGGGTGCTTGCTGTATGTGGTGGTGGGCAGGTACTCTGTCAGTGCAGAGCTGGGCACTAGTGGCCCAGGGTGACAGGCTTTGTCTGGCTGGAACAGGGCTGGGTCAGGGTCAGGAGAGGCTGGGCTGCAGCAGAGACAGCTCAGGTCTGAGTCAGACAGACCTGGGTTCAAATCCCACCCATCCCTCCCAGTGTCGGGACCGGGGGGCAAGTTGCTGCCCTTCTCTAAATCTCATTTGTAATTTCCTTTCCTGGGCTGGTTATTAAGAATAGTAGCATTTGTCTTCTGCCTTCTCCTGGCAGGTGGATGCCTTAGCTCCCAAGGGATGCCTTAGCTCCCAAGCTCTGGCATAATTGGGGCAAACCTGCTTGTATCACTAAAGCCCTGAGATTCTCCAAAGAGAGAGCATTTTCTTGGGGTGGGGGTCACTACTCCAGTGACCCCCATGATTTTTACAGGGTTCATTCCCATAGAGTACGGAAAGAGAAGAGTATGGGAAACTATCCAAGGGATAGTTTTGGGTACTGAGAAGGAACAGGGACAGGGAAGGTGGCCTCCCTTTTACTGAGTACCTACCAGGCCCTGTGTTAAGCTCCTATGCACTCTGACTCCTCTTCACTCCCTTGTAAGGCAGAGTAATTCTTTGCATTTTCCAAACAGAGAAACTGAGGCTCAAAGAGGTTTCCTAGCTTGCTCAGGCTCAGCAGCGAGGAACCAATTTTTGAACGTGGGGCTGTGTGACTCAGAGCCTGGGCTCTGTCCAATCCCAGCTGACAGTGGGGGAAGGAGGGGCCTGAGCGGGAGGCTGCAGCTGGGCGTGGGTGGGCAGGTGGGTACGCAGGCCCATAGATGCTGGCTAATGGGCCCTGGTGGGCCAGGCGCTAATGGGCCCTGGAAGTGGCAGGCGTAGATTTAGTGGGAAGGCAGGTGCTGGCTGCAGCGGGCCAGAAACTCTGCTGCCTCTCCTTTCCCTGCCCCAGTCCTCAGGCCAGGGAGGATCGGGGAGGAGCTGGTGGCTCAGGGAGGGGGCATGCGCCTAGCTTTGCCACTGACCCTACAGCTGGGTCTCAGCTTTCCCTTCTGCCCAATGGGTGAATCATTCCCTCCCCTCAGGTTTTGTTCTGAGTACCAAGGGTCATACTCTATGGGAATGAACCCTGTAAAAATCAGGGGGGTCACTGGAGTAGTGACTCCCACCCCAAGAAAATGCTCTCTCTTTGGAGAATCTCAGGGCTTTAGGGATACAAGCAGGTTTGCCCCAATTATGCCAGAGCTTCCCTTTTCTCCTCCCTGCCCCCAACCCCTGGCAGTCCTAGGTGAGGGACCGCACAGCCAGGCCTGAGTGGGTGGGTAGGTGGCGCTGGCGCAGCCAACAAGTGCCTGCTTCTGATTGGAAGGCTGGTTTCCATGGCGACTGATTGATTGCCCGAGCTGCAGACTCAAGGGGAATGAGCAATGGGGCCTTTCTCCCAAGCTTCGCTGCTCAGCCTTGGGCCTGGAGGCCAAGGCAGGGGTGACATCTATGTGTCCTTTCAGGGACAAGGGGCCTTCTAGGTAACAGAAGGGCACCTCAGCCCAGAAGCCACCATTGGGCACCTGCTGTGTGCACATTCTGAGCTAGCAATGGAACAGGAGGAGGGGACCTAGTGTTCATGAAGCAACTACTATGTGAAAATGAAGCTACTGGGACTAGAACCTGGCCCAGTGGAGTTCCAAGCCTGTGAGCTTAACCACCAGGCTGTGATGCTCGTCCATGCTGCTTGTGAGGACTAAGCACATTTATGGGACGCCAGCAAGCCACCAGACTGTAACCCCACTCACAGCAAGCTCTGAGGGTGAGGGAGAGACGGTCATTGATGAGGGAGGTCAGGGCTGGAGAGAAGGCTGGAGGAATTAGGGAGGAGGATTAAATGTTTCGGGTGAGGGTAGGGAAAGAAAGGCATCCTAGGCAGGGCACTGGCTTGGGCAAAGGCAGCGAGGTGGGATGAGCTGGCCATGTGGCAAGAGTCAGCCTCTCAGCCTGTCGTGTCGACTTCAAAAGGAGGGGCGGCCGTCTCTCTGATTGTTAGCTACACAGGCCTGTGCCAGCCACATCCTACCTCCCATCTTACCCCTTTCCCATGCCCGCCTTCCCGCCTATTCTGGCCATTCTGCCTCCCCCTCACTGGGGCCTGGGTGAGTCCCTGGCCCTCTGGCCACAGGGGTGCCACCGGCCAAAGGAGAAGGCTGGCACCAGTGGCGCTGCCTCCAGGACTTTGGCAGGGGATGGCTTCTCCCCCTCCCCTTCATGGTCCCTTCTCAGATTCCTTCTTCTTCTTTCTCTCCTTCTTCCTTTTTCCCTGCACACCCTCCCTCCACCCCCCTCCACCCCCCCACCCCCTGCCGCCACCAATATTCTTACTCTCTTTTCCTGTCCCGGGGGTGATTTTGTCTGATTGATTGCCCAAGCAATCTGAATTGCCCTGAATCAGAAATCTGACTGGTCCCTGCCCCAGCCCCATCTCCATTGTGAACCCCATCCTCTGGTCCCACCCTGCCCCTGCCCTGCTCCCTGGCTCCTGCCCAGCCTGGCTCTGTCCCTTTTCATCCCAGACTCTCACTTGGCCCTTGGTACTCAAGACAAAACCTGAGAGGAGGGAGTGATTCACCCATTGGGCAGAAGGGAAAGCTGAGACCCAGCTTTGGGTCAGTGGCAAAGCACTGCTCTGCTCCTACCCCTGCTCTGCCCTGCCTGCCCCGTCCCTGTCCAGCTCCTCCCAAGCCCTGGCTTCATCTGAGCCTCTGCCACAGTCTTAGGTTCCCCGATGGGCTCACTTAGGTCCTGGCCTCATTGTCATTCTGTTCACACCAGCATCAGTCGCTGGCTGCAGGCACTGTCGGAGGTGAGGGGGAGAGAGAGAGGGAGAGAAAAGAGGGTGGACAGAGAGAGGGGGGAAGAGAGAGAGAGAGAGAGAGAGAGAGAAAGGTTGGGGCAGGTTGCGGGGAGCTCTAGGTCGGCTCTCTGAGCCTCCTCTCTGGGCAGAAGGGTTGTGTACAGGCTGGAACTAGCTGTCCATTATTGAGTACCTACAGTGTGCTAGAGAGGTAACAGCATCTTTAACCCCACAGCAGCCCCAGGAGACAAGTAAAGTGGACTCTTCCTCTTTACTCCAAGAGCCGAAATGACATCTCTATGGTAAACATTGGCAGGATTTATTCGGGACCCAGGTCCTCCTGGTCAAACCCCCTACTCACTGCCTTCTGCTGTGGGATTTGGGAAATGTAGAGGTAACTCGTCCCTACTGCAGGCGCCCCTGGATCCCTGAAGCCCTGTAAGATCTCCAAGGATGGCCAGGGCCCCCACAGGCACAAATCAGGGTAGGCTGAGGAGGATAAACAGGGAGGGGGAACTGCATGAACGGAGGCTTGGAGGTCAGGACTGCTTTGGGAAGACCGTGTGGGAGACACAGCTTGAGACAAGGTTGGGAGGTGAACCAGAGCCACTTCGTATAGGGCTTGAAGACTTGAAGACCAGGCTGGGCCTTGACAGAGGGAACCTGGGAAGCCTCTGAAAGTTGTTGAGCCAGGGAGGGAGATGATCCCAGCTGTATTAATTCCTTCCTTCCTTCATTGACTCATTTATTAAAAATTTATTGTCTTCTCTGGGCCATGCCTTTGCTGGGACTGGTGATTCAGAAATACTAGTCATAGGCCAGGGACGGTGGCTCATGCCCGTAATCCTAGCACTTTGGGAGGCCGAGGTGGGTGGATCACTTGAGGTCAGGAATTCAAGACCAGTCTGGCCAATATGGTGAAACCCCATCTCTACTAAAAATACAAAAATTGGCCAGGTGTGGTGGCGGGCACCTGTAATCCCAGCTACTTGGGAGGCTGAGGCTGAAGAATCACTTGCAGGGAGCCGTGATCATGCCACTGCACTCCAGCCTGGGCAACAGAGTAGGACTCTGTCTCAAAAAAAAAAAAAAAAAAGAGAAATACTAGTCACAGTTCTGGTCCTCAAGAGGCTCACAGGCTCACCAGGAGAAACTCATGCATATTCATAAAAGTACCAAAGTTCCCCTGGTACCAAGATAGCTTTGTATACCGGGGCAGTGGAAGAAGGGGCAGAGAGCTGGAAAGGCTTCATAGACTTAGAGGGTCAAGTAGAGGATGCAAAGCCCATTGGATTGGGAATAAAGAAGGTTCCAGGCAGAGGAAACTGAATGGGCAAACACCTGGAAGCTTGATACAACCTGCTGGGCTCAAGGAAGTGCTAGCAGTTTGGGTGTTTGGTGGAGGATGGTGGCCCAGCACCTGTGCTGCACTGGAGAGCCAGGCGACCCTGGCTACAGAGTCGGGGATGAAATGAAGAGGGGGAGCAGGGAGACCTGGAAGGAGATGATGGAGGCCAGAGTTGAGGGAATGGAGAAAGACTGCAAAGAATCCACCCATCCATCCATCCATCCATCCATCCGTCTAGAAAATGTTTGCTGAGGCTGGGCACGGTGGCTCACGGCTGTAATCCCAGCACTTTGGGAGGCCAAGGGGGGAGGATCACCTGAGGTCAGGAGTTCGAGACCAGCCTGACCAATATGGTGAAACCTCATCTTTACTAAAAATACAAAATTAGCTGGGCATGGTGGCGCATGCCTGTAATCCCAGCTACTTGGGAGGCTGAGGCAGGAGAATTGCTTGAATCTGGGAGGCAGAGGTTGCAGTAAGGTGAGATTGTGCTATTGCACCCCAGCCTGGGCAACAAGAGTGAAACTCCGTCTCAAAAAAAAAAAAAAAAGAAATAAAGAAAATGTTTGCTAAGAACCAGTGTGGGGCAGGGACTGTGCTGGGTGCTGGAGGTGGAACCGGTCAGGCTGGGTCACTGATTGGGGAGGGCGATTGGAGGTCAGGTTGATAAGCTTGGAGTGAGGACAAGCAGGATGAATGGGGGCAGGGGATGAACATCTTGAGTTCAAGGTGCATCCACCCAGGTAGCTGTGATTTGGGATGGGGAGGCAGCAAGCAGCAGGGGCTTGACAAAAGTCAAAGGCATTTCTTTTTCTTTTTTTTTTGGAGTCTTGGTGTGTTGCCCAGGCTGGAGTGCAGTGGCACAATCTTGGCTCACTGCAACTTCCACCTCCTGGGTTCAAGCGATTCTCCTGCCTCAGCCTCCCGAGTAGCTGGGATTACAGGCATGCACCACCATGCCCAGCTAATTTTGTATTTTCGGTACAGATGGCGTTTCTCCATGTTGGTCAGGCTGGTCTCGAACTCCTGACCTCAGGGGATCCATCTGCCTCGGCCTCCCAAAGTGCTGGGATTACAGGTGTGAGCCACTGCACCTGGCCAAAGGCATTTCTAAGACAGGTGTTTCCAACTGTGCTCAGGCTTGCCCAGCCTTCACTTCATCCTCACTTAATAGCATTCCCATTTGTCCAGGTGAGAAAACCGAGGCGTAGAGGCCTCATCCTTGCCCCATTAGTGCAGGGATGGGCAAAGCTTTTCTGGGAAGGGTTATGTAGTAAATATTTTTGACTTTATGGGCCATGATTCTTGGTCAAAACTATTCAATGGTGCTACCATAAAGGGAAAGCAGCCATAGACAGTACCAGAAATAAGTGGGTGTGGCTGTATTTGAATTAAAAATGTGGATGAACATGGAAATTCAAATTTCATGTAATTTTCACATGTCAGGAATTTCCTTTTAATATTCAAAATTAGAAAAAACCCAGCTGGGCGCAGTGGCTCTTGTCTGTAATCCCAGCACTTTGGGAGGCCAAGGAGGGTGGATCACCTGAGGTCAGGAGTTTGAGACCAGCCTGGTCAATCTGGTGAAACTCCATCTCTACTGAAAATACAAAAAAATTAGCTGGGTGTGGTGGCAGCCTGCAGTCCCAGCTACTTGGGAGGCTGAGGCAGGAGACTTGTTTGAACCCAGGAGGGAGAGGCTGCAGTGAGCCGAGATCATACCACTGCACTCCAGACTGGGCAATAAGAGTGGAAACTCCATAAAACAAAAACAAAAACAAAAACAAAAACAAAACAAACAAAAAACCATGCTTGGTTTCTGGTTGTACCCAAACCGTTGATGGACAGGATTTGGCCTAGGGGCTGTAGTTTGCCCACCCCTCGGGGGATGGTTGGGAGGTGGCAGAGCTGGGGTTCAAACTAGGTTCTGCGGGTCCACGGGCTTCTGGACCAGATCAGCTCCAAGTGTGTGCTGGACCTCAGCTCCCTTGTCTTTCCCTTTCGGGTTTGTTCTCCCATCTTGAGATGCACAGAGCATCCTGCTCCTAGGCTGCCCATTTTGGGCAGGAGGCAGTGTGCCGGGCAGGCCACGGGCTCTGAATCCCCCAACTCAGAAAAGGGTCCCCGCTCAGCCACTTGCCAGCTTGGAAGGCTGGAAACCTCTCCAGTCCTCAGTTTCCCCACCTGTAAAGTGGGGCATAGTAGATAACTCACCCGCAGGGTCGCTGTGAGGCTGCAGTGAGAATGTACCTTGAAACTTCTCCCCACCCCGCGGCTGCCTCAGTTTCCCTCCTCCCCTCCTTGCCTCTGAGCCTGGTCTACTCCTGCACCGCGGCCTCTCCCACCTCCCCACACCGCCGTCCCCCTCTTTAATGCAGAGAACGACATCCTGGGTGTCTCCCAGCTGCTTCCTGCGCACGGACGGTTTCTCGAAAGCTTTTAAAAACGAGGCTCCCTCCAGGGCGGCGGCAGGGATGGTGGGGAGGGGGGCGCCCACCCTCGGGAGCTTCCCCGGTGGGCGGCGGCTGCCGCTCCCAGCCTTTTCGGGAGATCTATGGCTGATTATAATGGAAATCAGGCCCCAACAGAGCGCCCGGGTGGCGCGGGAGCGGGAGGCGCTCGGTGCAGCTGAGACGCGCGCAAGACCCGCTCTGCCAGCCAAAGGAGCCGTGTAGGGGGAGGGGACGTGGGAGCCTCCCGCGCTCCTGGGATACGCGTGGCCTGTTCTGGCCCGGGTGCCCGGCTGACACTGTTCCCGCACAGGGCCGATGGGCTGAGCTGCAGCCAGAGGGGCTGGGGGTCGCGCACGGAAACCTGGGCGCCCAAATCTCGGAGTTCATTTCCGCCGGGCCCTAGGCCCTTGATATGAGCGGTGCTGGATATTTTCAGTGCAATCAAAGGCAAAAGCAGTGGGGTTCACGCCACCACCTCAGGAACAGAATTGGGGCGTGTAATGAGCTCAAGCCCTGTGTACTGGGCGCGTGTACTCAGCGCCCAGCACCGACCTCAGGGCGCTGATCTAGTTAAATCCTTCCCTTGGGCATGGTCAGGCCCATTTTACAGATGAGAGGACAGACACCCAGAGAGGCAAAGCTCACACTGCCAAAGCAGTCGAGGAGAGACCTGAGCCGGGAGTTGTCCAACTCCTCTGGTCAGTTCTTACACCTTCGGTCATCCTGTCTCCAAACTGAGGATGACGCCTTTAACCTTCCAGCAGCGCATCCAGCTCTGGCCTGCCCTGTGCCTCTCTGCAGGGGGACTCCACAGATGGGGAGAGAGACAGCGTGGCCAATACTGGGAAGAGCTGAGGATGAGGGGTTGTCCTGGTGCTGAGGGGCCCTTAGTTTCCGACTATGCCTTCTATCACCACCACAGGGTTTGAGATGAGCCAGGATCCCCCACCCCCACCACCCCTCAAGGTGCAGGAAATCTCATCATTCAAAATCCATTTCCTTTGTATTGTCACATTCTGGAGAAAGGCTCCAATCTAAGCTTAAAAGTGATAGAGAAAATAAAAATGGGTAAGTCAGATGGATTCAGCCACTCTGAAAGCCGGAAAAATGGCCCCAGCAGACAGGTGAGCAACAGCTTTGGAAAAATCTCTAGCAATCAAGCACGGCCATGGGGGTTTATCTTTGCTCTGTAATGAGCCCAGGCAGACAGAGAGGAAAGGCAGAGAAACCCGCAGGTGAATGAACGGGCAAAGGGCAGGAGCAATGATTCACACTAGAAAGGAAACACAAATGCTTAACCCTCACAGGGAAAAAGTTCATTCCCACTCAGATATGAAAGGAATACATATATTAATCAATGCAATTCCATTCAAACTCACAAATATTTTAAAACATAAAGTTATTTAATCTACCACTGAATAACTGTAACTAGCTTTAACTGAACTCTTGGTTACCCTGGCAGTCCATCCTCCCAATGGCTCCAATTCACAGATAGGAACCTAGGCTAAGAGAGGCTAATTGCATAATTTGCTCCAGGTTAGACCTCTGGTGAGTAGCTGAGCAGGGTCACCTGTCCTGCGACAAAGCGGCGGCATCTGGCTGGGCGCGGTGGCTCATGCCTGTAATCTCAGCACTTTGAGAGGCTGAGGCAGGTGGATCACCTGAGGTTGGGAGTTTGAGACCAACCTGATCCACATGGAGAAACCCCATCTCTACTAAAAATACAAAATTGGCCAGGCTTGGTGGTGCATGCCTGTAATCTCAGCTATTTGGGAGGCCGAGGCAGGAGAATCGCTTGAACCCAGGAGGTGGAGATTGCGGTGAGCCGAGATCGAGCCATTGCACTCTAGCCTGGGTGACAAGAGCGAAACTCCGTCACAACAAAACAAAACAAAACAAAAAAACAAAGGCATGGCATCCGTAGTTTTCAAGTGTGATTCGGAATTTGGAAAACAGCCGCATCAGCATTGCCTAGGAACACATTCAAAATGCAAAGGTTGGCTGGGGGCGGTGCCTCACGCCTGTAATCCCAGCACTTTGGGAGGCTGAGGCGGGCAGATCACGAGGTCAGGAGATCGAGACCATCCTGGCTAACATGGTGAAACCCCCGTCTCTACTAAAAATACAAAAAATTAGCCGGGCGTGGTGGCGGGCTCCTGTAGTCCCAGCTACTCGGGAGGCTGAGGCAGGAGAATGGCGTGAACCCGGGAGGCGGAGCTTGCGTGAACCCGGGAGGCGGAGCTTGCGTGAACCCGGGAGGCGGAGCTTGCAGTGAGCCGACATTGCGCCACTGCACTCCAGCCTGGGCGACAGCGAGACTCCGTCTCGAAAAACAAACAAACAAACAAAAAAACCGCAAAGGTTAGGCTTCACCCCAGCCCTAGTGGATCAGAAACTCTAGGGCTGGGGCCCAGCAATCTGTTTTAAGGAGCTCTCCAGGTGAGTTGGAGGCTACAATTAGAGAATGACTGCTCTGGGCTCCAGGAGAAGGTAAGGAAAGCAGGCACAAGCTTCTGCTGCAGAAGGCAAGTTGTATGGGTCCAACTGTTTTCAATTACATATGGACAACAGGTATTGTGAGCCTGTAAACGGCCACCAATGGCACCTCTGAGAAGCCACGCAGACATGGCTTTATCCATGGAGGTATTTAAGACAATGTATTTATAAACATGGAATACTGGAAACACTGAGTCTCCAGCAATAGGGGACTGGGGACAGAAACCTTGGTTCATCTACGAGATGGCTGCTGTGCAGTTTTGAAAAGTGAGTGTGTGAAGGCCACACAACGTGGTACGATAGGAGCAGACAAGTCCTCCTGGGTTGCACAGGACTTTCCCAGTTTTAGCACGAGAAAGCCTGCGTTTTGAAAAACTCCTTGGTCCTGAGAAAATGGGGACAATTGGTCACCCTAGCCATAATCGGCACTAGTGCCGCACACCAAGTATTACTGTCCTCCCATGTTGCAGGGCCGGTGGTAGGATGGTATTTCATCTCCCCTTGCAGTGAGGTAGCTATGTGACATGTTTTGCTCAATGCAATGTGAGCAGAAGCGGTGTGTCACGTCCAGACAGTGCTCCTGGCAATTCATGCCAGGATGGCACCTCCTCAGCCTCAGTCCCTGAGTGATTATGATAAGCAGAGACTCCATGCCAACCCCTCCCCTGCAATCCCAGGGCATAGGGTGTGAGCAAGACATAACTTCTTGTGGTGTGTGAAGCCACTGAGATTTGGGGATATTTGTTGCCACGGTGTAAACTAACCTGTCCTGGCTGGTATACATGTGGACATCCGGGTTTCATAGTCTTAAGGCTTAAGTGTTAGGCCGGGCACGGTGGCTCACGCCTGTAATCCCACTACTGTGGGAAACTGAGGCGGGCGGATCACCAGATCACTTGAGGTCAAGAGTTCGAGACCAGCCTGGGCAACATGGCGGAACCCTGCCCACCTCCAGTAAAAATACAAAAATTAGCCAGGTGTGGTGGCACATGCCTATAATCCCAGATACTCGGGAGGCTGAGGCAGGAGAATTGCTTGAACCTGGGAGGAGGAAGTTGCAGTGAGCTGAGATCATGTCACTGTACTCTAGCCTGGGGGACAGAGCGAGACTCTGTCTCAAAAAAAAAAAAAAAGGCTTAAGTGTTAAGGTTACAAAACTGCATTTGCTGTATCATTGCAGAGACATAACACATAAAGTGTAGAGGTGTGCTGGAAATATTCTGAAATGTTTACAAAAATATCAGGTAGAGAAATTCTTGGTCTAGTTTTTTTTTTTTTTAACTTTTAGGTTTGGGATACATGTGCAGGTTTCTTACATAGATCAACTGCCATGTGAGTTTGGTATACAGATGATTTTGTCACCCAGGTGACAATAGGCATAGTACCCACCAGGTATTTTTTTCTAATCCTCTCCCTCCTCCCACTCTCCACCCTCCAGAAGGCCCCAGTGTCTGTTGTCTCTCTCCTGGTATTCATGTGTCCTCATTGTTTAGATTCCACTTATACGTGAGAACACGTGGTATTTGGTTTTCTGCTCCTGTCTATGTTTGTTTGCGTAGGGGAATGGCCTCCAGCTCTAGCCATGTTGCAACAGAGGACATGATCTCATTCGTTTTTTGGTCTAAGATTTTTCTTCCTCTTCATTGCGCTTTCCAATTTTCTGCAATGAGCATGTTTTATTAATTTTTAAATAGGGGATGTTTTCTTAAAACATCATTTCTTTGGATCAAAGGTTGGTCCCCTCTGGGCTCTTATTTATGAACTAAAAATCCCTTGGGGGAAGGAGAAAGAGAAGAATTAAGCTTTAGCTTCAAAGGATCAAAGGGACTGGAAAGGTCACAGAATTCATCTTCCCCTTCTGCCGGAGCCTTCCGGTCGGTGGGTCCTCCTGGCCTTAACAATCGGATCAGATGCCTGTTCCTGGCTGTGTGACTCTGGGCAAGTCACAAGCTCTCCGAGCCTCCACATCCTTGTCTGTTAAATGGGAATAATCCTGTTTATACCTTGTGGGCTCTTGGGAGGATCAGATGAGATGAAGTATGTTCTACAAATGCCAGCGCCTTCTGCCTCGGCCTTCTTCATGGAGCCTCTGTGCTGGGTGATTTAGGGCTTGTCCCTGAATGTCTGTGAACTTTGGTTTCCTCATGAAAGAACAGGAAGGCTGCTTTTATAGGCCAGGGCATTTCTGGATAGGGCTGGAGGGCCCCATATAGAAGCCGAGAAGGATGGAAAGGGAGAGGGCTTGTAGGCCTTGGCGTTCAGCAGCCGAACAAAATCTTTGAGCCTGGCAACCCCAGACCAGGAAGCCACCCCACCAAAAGCCAAACTGTGAAACCTCTGTAGTCTTAAAGGAGCCCTGGGGACAGGGGTGGTCAGGGAGGGCTTCCTGCAGGAGGAGAGCTGGCAGGATGGCATAGACAGCCCCCATTACCTTCCATGCTTCTGTCCTGTTCAGAGTCCTTGGTCTCAGCCCTCTCGAGGGAGACTCCATCAAGAACGTAACAGTGACAGCTAATATCTGCTGAGGGCAGGCAGTAGACCAGATTCACCCAATCTAGCGTCAGTCCACATGGTGCCACTTTGGGGTAGGACTTGGGGAGACTCACCGTGGAGAAAAGTTCGCTGGGTGAATTGGTAGCAGTAGAGGCTGAGCCCGATCTGCTCCGGAGGAAACAGCTGTCCTTTCCTTCTCCAGGATAAAGCAGCCACGGGGCACAGCTCTTCCAGTCCACAGGGCCACCCAGAGTGACCCCAGTTCCTTGCTGCGCTTGTGCATATGTCTGATATCTAGGGTGATATCAGACATATATCTTGGGGTGCCTGGAGCAGTCCTGGTTTGTGCCTGTTGTCCTGGCGTCCCCTGAAATCCAGATTCTAGCACTCACAGGAAGGGCCTATTATGGATGATGAGTTTATGGCCGCCCTGACACAGGTTTCAAATCAGATGGCTCTGGTTCCATGCCGGCTCAGGTCCTTCTTGGCTGGGCCAGATCGAGCCTCAGGCCCTTCTCTGTAAATTGAGGATAGTCACGCCTGCTTAGGGAGTGCTGGAAGGTTGGAAGACAGCACGTAGTGGGAGGTGCTGGCCTTAGTGAGTGCTCCATGGTTGGTGGCTTTAGCCATGACATATTGATGCTGGGCATGGTGGGGATGGGCAGGGGTGTCCAGAGCAAACCTGGGTCTTTGTGAGTTACTTTCGAGGGTCACGTGCTGTTAAGAACCCACACACTTGGATTGGAACCCAGGCGTGCAGGTGGACCCCAGGACCCAGGTGCCTGCCAGTATACACCACTGAGCCAAGACTAAATGGCCAAGAAGCCAGAGGGGGTGGAATCGGGTAGACAGGGGAGGGAGGGAGGGGCAAATGAGAGAGGTGGGAGGGGGGAGAGGAGGAGGAGATAAGAGGGTGCGGAAGAGGAGGTGGGAAGGGCTGTCTGCTGAGCCCAAGGCCCTTGTCTAACTCGCAGTTGAAGGTGTCCACGGGGAGGTCCTGCTGCCCCTCTGACACAGTGTGACCTGTTCACCTCTCCTCTTCCCAACTCCTTCCCCCGACCTGCCCTTTGCTGGGCTGTTTTGGGGAATGCTGTCACCTCCCACAAGTCTTAGTCCCGGAGGCCCGTCAAGCCTCTTTCCTCCTGTTGAGCAACCGCTCTGTTCCTCCCTCATCTTCTCCAGCCCCCTATGGCCCGCCTAGCCTCCTTAATCCATCCCTTGAGTGGTCGATCTGAGGGGCTATCCCCAGACGGCCGCCAGCAGAGCCTCTCTCCTGCTTTGAACCCTTCCCTGGCTCCCGTCATCGTTCTGGTAAAGTCACCCATGCAGGCTGGCCAGTGTGGCTCCGCTTCCGTTCCATTCCAAGTCCCGCTATTCCAGGCAGGCCTCCTCCAGGCCCACCAAAGAATTCACCGCTTCTCAAATGTGCCAGACTCCTGGGTGGGGTCTCTGTGCTTCGGTCTCCCCAGGCCCCACAGCCCCCCTTTCCCTCATCCTTACTGTCACTCCTCACCGCAAGGTCATTTCTTCCTCCTCTGCTGGCCCTGCCTGCAGACCAGATTCGCCCACGTTTCTCCAGAGCCCAGCGCCCGGCCTGGCACTGTCACGGGAAGAGCTTGTTCTCCCCAGCGAGGCCCTGCGGAGTCTGGCTTTTCTCCTGGAGGGTGGTTGGTGGATCTTGGGCAGAGGAGGCTGTGCTGTCAGGAAGAAGCCGAAATGGATGGGACAACATTGCCAGACAGGGAGGGAGGTGGAGCTGACTCGTGGGGCGGTCCAGAGAGGGTCCGCCACTGGGCCAGGATCACATGGCAGTTGGGGACAAGGTCAGGATTTTGACCCAGATGTGTCTCACTCTCCGGCTTCATTCTTCAGCCATTCTGGGTGCAGTCTGGAGAGTTGGGGGGCATGCAGGTGTGAGTGGCTGGGTCTCTGGTACCCCTCAGAGGCCAGGCTCTCAGGACACTTGGGGTAGGAGGTGGTCCTCCCGGAAGGAGGGGCTGGAGCCTGCCAGTGTCCTGGTGGGAGCAGGCCTGTCTTTGATGCTCACCCTTGCAGACCCCTGGGGAGGGCCTGCGTCATTGCCGAGCCAGCAAACATATTTAGCTCCTTTCATGTCTGTAATAAATCAATTTCTCCAGGTCTTTCACACCTGCCACTCGACTTGGGCTGCCTGCCCCCCTCTCCTGTCCCCCAGCAGCTCTGCGTGCCAGGCCTCAAGATGGAGGGGCTCCTCCTCCCCAGGTACCTGGCAGGGGCCCACTCTGCCTTCTCCAAGCCCCGCTGCCCTGGTCTATTCCAACCCAGAGCCTTCTGTGCCCAGTTAGTCCTCCCTCAGGCTGGGATGTCTCCGTTCAGCAGCCACATTACTGGATGTCCCACTCAGAGCTTCATGCAGCCAGAGCTGCGGCCCCAGAGCTGCAAGGATCCTGCCCTGTGCACGCAGCTCAGTCCCGGTCGGCACCCAGCCTCCCTCAACCTTGCATTCTTTTGACCCACTGGGGCTTGTGTTTGGGGCCCAAGGGAGTTCCAGAAATACCTTGCCTTGACCTGCATCCTTGTCCTGTCTCCTACTGGCCCCACTGGCTGGAAGGCTCAGGCCTCCACTTGGCTTATCTTTCCTAAGCACACCTCTTCCAAGAAGTCTTCCCAGATCTCCCCCATGGCCCCACTGCTCACATGAATCTTTCCCCCTCCAATGGCCCCAATTCCATGTTTTTGTAGCTGCATGAATGCATGCCCACAGTCTGCCTTGTGACAACAATAATAGCAGCATGTAACATCCCAGGAGCTGCCCAACGCTGTTGTTAGCGTTTTACATATATTTAATTATTTCCCTTTTATAGATGGGAAACCTGAGGCTCAGAGAGCTTAGGAAACCTGTTTAAGACACAGGGGAGAGGTGAGCCTTCACTATGGCCCTCTGGGTGGCTCTTGCCGTTGCCACCCCCACCCCTGTGCCCTCTCACAGTAATGGCTTTCATGGCACCTGCTCATCTTCCTCCCCTGCCATCCCTCCCAGGGCAGGAGCTGTGTTGCACTGGTGCCTGAGACCCTCAAGAGCCCCTTTTGCATGTGGAAGTCCCCGTTCAAAGTTTTCATCATGGAACTCACCTGGTCCAACCCCTCAGGGAGGAAAATCCCATCTAGAGAGGGTAAGCAACTCGTTCGAGGCCCCACAGCCAGAAAGCAAGAGTACGAGAGTCTCCCAGTGCCAGGTCCGATGCCAGCCCCAGTGGGGTGACTGTGACCAGCACGGGTGGCAGGGAGGCCCATGCTTGTTTGTGTCCATGGGTGTCTACTGGGCTGCTCGAGCCCTTGGGTCCTGGTAGATCAGGTGCCTCCCCCTTTAGGATGTCCAGGCCAGGCCTCTACTCTGGACAGAGATCCCATCCCTGCAAGGGATAGCCGGTCAGTCCTGGGACCCAGTCTGGCTGCAGCGTTGAAACCTCTTATCCACGTGTGGTGGGAGCCCCCTGCTGACCAGAGCAAGGAGCGGCAGAATGGCAGGAAGGTGAGCAGAGACGCCCTGGAGAGACTCAGGGGGCCAGCGAATCAGAGCCCAGCTCTCCACGCTCCTGGCCTGTGATGTGGCCTCTCCAGGTACTCCTGCATCTCCTGGAGACACCAACGTTCTCAGCCCTCGAGGCCTCTGGACATTTGCACCTGCTGATGCTGAGACCCAGAGGGCCTTTTATCAGTTAACTTCAGGTGAACTAGCAGTTATTATGCACCTATTGTGTGCTGGGCACTGAGCAGGTGCATAGTCTGGCCCACAAGGAGCTCGCAGTTCTGTATGGGGCAGACATGAAGTGAGCTCACTGAATTATCAGGTGTATGTCCTGTTCCCGGCCTGGCTACCAACACTCGAGCACCCTCCTCAGAGAAGCCTCCCCGGATTGCCCTCTGCCCAGCCCAGCCCAGCCCAGCCCTCCACTGCCTGCTCTGCCCCCTCTGGAAGAGCATGTGTTCAGGACTGCAGGGATGTGAGTCCTATGCAGGCAAGGATTCTGCCTTGTTGCACCAGTGTCTGGGACAGTGCCTGGCACACAGTAGGTGCTCCACAAACATTTGTGGGATGTACAAATAAATGAAGGTTATTGAATTCAAGCTCCTCTATTACCCGCCAAGTGATCCTTGGAGCAGCAGTGCTTGCACTCCTCCAGCAACAGGGAACATACTACTCACCTCCCATGGCAGCAGGCTCTTTTTCTCTTTCTTTTTTCTTCTCTTCTTTTCTTTTCTTTTGAGTGTCACTCTGTTGCCCAGGCTGGAGTGCAGTGGCATGATCTCGGTTCACTGCAACTTCTGCCTCCCAGGTTCAAGCTATTTTCCTGCCTTGGCCTCCCAAGTAGCTGGGATTACAGGTGTGCACCACCACACCTGGCTAATTTTTTGTATTTTTAGAGTAGGTCTCCCCAGGTTGGCCAGCCTGGTCTTGAACTCCTGACTTCAGGTGATCCACCCGCCTCAGCCTCCTAAAATGCTGGGATTACATGCGTGAGCCACCAAGCCTGGCTCTTTTTTTTTTTTCTTTTGAGATGGAGTCTTGCTCTGTCACCCAGGCTGGAGTACAGTGGCGCCATCTGGGCTCAGTGACACCTCCGCCTGCTAGGTTCAAGCAATTCTCCTGCCTCAGCCTCCTGAGTAGCTGGGATTACAGGCACCCACCACCATACCCTGCTAATTTTTGTATTTTTAGTAGAGACGGGGTTTCACCACGTTGGCCAGGCTGGTCTTGAGCTCCTGATCTCAAGTGATCCTCCCACCTCGGCCTTCCCGAGGTGTTGAGATAACAGGCGTGAGCTACCACGAGCTGCAAGCCCCTGCCCAAGATACCAAGATCCCAGGCTCTTTCTATCTTTAGACAGCATTGCCTGCTGGAAAGTTCTTTTGCCTTTCCATGGGCTTGTCAGAACCAGCTTGCCTTCCCCTGCTTTGTGGAAGCCCCATTGGCTGTCCAGCCCCTGGTGATGGCTCCTGTGCCAATGTCCCGGGGATGGTGTCCTAGGGCCCTCTGAGTGACCAGCTTCCCTGGCTGGCCCTCCTTTCCTCCACTGGGACAGGGACGGAGGTGGAGGGCCCAGGTGGGGTCAAGGTGGCAGCCGCAGTCACAGAGAGGACAGAGCCCACTCACGAGTTGGATCATGAGTTTTATTCTCTCTTTGGAGTGACTCTCAGAACAGCCATTTACGCCCAGAAAATCCATGATGCCATCCCCTCCATGATGGAGGAAGCTGAGGACCAGAGAGGGGAAGGGAGTCTACTAACGGAGTAGCCAGTGTATCCCAGGGGCAGGACAGAATCTCTGACCCCTGACCCCTAGCCCAGTGCTCCTTCCACCACCCCTGGCTGCTCCTTCATGGACCAATGAGGTGACAGCGGCAGGGCTTAGTTCCCAGGCTGACAAGAATCTGTGGATGTCCTCAAATGTCCCACAAGGTCTCCTCCTGCAGACGCCCAACCCAGACCTTGTTTGGTGCAACATCACTACCCGGTGCTTGCAGACCTCCAGAGACAGGAGTCTCACCACCTTGCAAGGCAGTTACTCCATCCTGACCCTGCGGAAGGTGTGCACATGTGGGGGTGAGTGGGGACGAGGAGAGGCGCCTTGCAAGCTGCGGTTCCTTCTGGGGGAGCCCCCTGCTTCCTCGCCTACTCAGGCTGGCAGTGGGGCAGAGGCGACATTTCCTGCTCCCCTGCCAAGGAATTTCCCTCTAGGGGCTCCCCTGCGCCTGTGTGAGGGGGTGAGAAGTGTTTCCTGTTAGTGGACTCCTCCTCCAGGCAGGCCTCCCTGGAGACAGAGCTGGCTGCTCGGGTACTAGAAATCAGCTCTACTCTGACGATACTGCTGCAGAGGGTCTCGAGATGCTGGGACCTGCCGGTCTGCCCCTTATCACCATGGAACTGCTGGTCAGTGGTCTCAGAGGAAAGCCATGGCCAAAACTCTGCCTCTCCAAGCATGAGTTAGTTCTGTGTTACTTGCTGGCTCAGCCACTGCCTCCAGGCAGCCCTCCTGGTAACCACAGTGCACAAAACTCTCTCTTCTTGGCTTCTTAGATATAGCACCCATCCTGCTTGAGTCCCATCTGTCTGGGATGTTCTCCGTCATTTTCTTGAGGGTCCCACCTGCTCCTCTCCTCAAAATGAACATCCTTGAAGGTGGAGTCTATACTGCTCTTCTCTCCCCAGCAACCTTGAATCCAGGGTCTGCCCTGGCTCCGTAAACAAGGGCTGCCATCTCTAGCTGAAAGCTGGGGCACAGGGCTAGCAGGGGCCAAGAGATTTCTAGTCCAAACACTGCAATTTTGCAAGAACTAGAGACTGGGCATGACTTGGCAGAGGGCACACAGCGAGTCAGAGGTGGAGCTGGGACTGAGCTCGTGGGGTCCGGGCTCCTAGGGCAGTGCTCCCGGAGTTCTGTCCTGCGGTCCTGTCCGTGGGTTTGAGCTGTGTGTGTGCTGAGCTCTGCTTAGGCAGAGAGGGTCAAGCCCGACCTGAGGGCAGGGGAGGGGCTGGCAGAGATACCCCTGAAAAGGAAGAGCCTTGCCAGGGAGAAGAAGCACTTAGGGACCCCACAGCTCCTCCTACGTTGAGGGCTGACAGCATCTGAGTGCAGAGAGCTCCTTCAGAGCCGAGGACACGGAAGTCCAGAGAGAAGAGAAGATCCAGCATTCTGGGGCTGGCTTTCCTCTGGCTGCTCTCATCACCCCTTCCTGTAGTGCATTATAGGGCAGGGGCTTGCAGCTCGGTGCCCAGGCCAGGGGGCCTCATTGCTGGACTCAGCCCGCTGCAGCTCCCACCCACCCTCCTGAGCTCTGCCTTCCCCACTAGAGTCAGCTCAAGGTAACGGGGGAGAGCAGTGATGTCTGTGGCCCAAAAGAGTGTGCTGGGGTGGGAGGTGGACCTCCAGGCACTGCAGGCGATGGGACTCTCAGGATGACCAGACCCCAGTGCTACCTCCAGGAATCTCACTGCTTGCTGGCAATCTTCTTCTTCCGAGTAGAGACCAGGTCATAGAAGGGGACACGGGTGATGCTGGCTCTAGAATGAGAGTGGGAGGAAAGATTTTAGGGCTGGACTGGCTGTCAAGGGGGTCTGGTCTCTCAGGGCTTGTATCAGGGGCATGAGACTCCCAGGGAGGCGTCAGCCTGCTCTGCCGCAGGGGAAAGGCCAGATGGCCCCAGCAAGGGCTGTGCCAGCCTTGCTAGCCTAGCTCAGGGTCCCATGGGCAGGGCCAGAGTGGGTGAGGCCTCTGATCAGGAGCCGAGAGCCTTGGGAATTCTATCCCCAAATGTCTCTGGGCCCCTCTCCAGGCTCCCATTGTAGACCTTCGGAAGGTAATGGGAAGAGCTTGGGGTGGAGCTGGCAGACCTGCCTGTTGGACCCTGCTCTGTCCCTGGTTCTGTGGCCTGGGCGGGTCCCTCCCATCTCTGGGCCTCAGTTTCCTCATCTGTAAGAGGGAGGTGAGAATGGGTCTGCCTGGCAGCCTCACAGGCTGTTCTACTACAAGGCCCAGGTGAAAAGAGCCTGCAAGTCCCCGGGACACGGCCCCTGCCCAGCAACCACTTCTGCCTTCCTCTGGCCACCAGGCCTCACCCTCGCCAATGTCTTGGGCTGGCTCAGAGTCAAGCCTTGAGTAGGTTTGCCATCTTGCCCTTTACCAGGTGCATCTTCCTCGTGTCTCTCCTGTTGGTGGCACCACAGAACCAGTCCCTACACTTTGGCTTTCCTCACCCAGCCACCCCTCCCTATTTATCAGTCTATGGCTCCTCAGTGCCCCAGGAGAAACCGAAGCTCTTCACCACAGTGGCTGTGGCTTTGCCATGCTCAGCAGTTTCAGCTCCCATAATGCTTAGCCTCATTTGGACTCCGGGATGCTGTGCAGGTTGCCTGCCTGCTGATTGCCCACACGGGTCCTTTTACCTGGAAGTTTATCTGGAAAGCCCGTCCCTCTACCTCCACCAGGTCCTTCCCAGGCCACTTTGGATAGTGAAGCCAACAAGAGCACTCACCATGTGCCAGGCAAGGGCGGGGCAAGAGTTTTATGTGCAACTCTGCTCTATTCTCCCACCAACCCCATGCAGTGGGTCTCTCCCTTCCCTGTGTCCTGGGGCCTGGCCTGGTCCCGGGCACACAGAAAGTGCCCATGGAATACGGGTGGAAGGAAGGGGTTTGCTGGCCAGAAACAGGAGGGAGAGACTGGAGTTAGCCCCCTTTACAGAAAAGGAAGCAAGGCCCAGAAGAAGCAGGGCCTTCTGGAAGGTGATGGAAAGCCATCCCCAGACCTGGGCACCCCTTACCGGATGGCCTCGATCCACTGGTCACGCTCCTCGGCACTGGTGGCTGAGATCCGGTACGACTCGTGCTTGCCCTCCACCACCCTGCCGTCACCGTCGGTCTTGCAGGCCTTGATTTTCTGGCCTCGGCAGCTGGGGTTGTAGAGCTCCAGGCAGAACTGTGGAGAGGTGGCCAGGCAGGGGTGGGAAGAGAGGGAGGCTGGGTGAGCTCTCCAGGAGGCTCAGACGCTGGTGTCCCTGATCAGTGTGACAGCCCTGTGACAGGCGAAGGGGCAGGAGCTGCTCCTCCCACACTGAGCACTCTCTCTGTGCCAGGCTCTTGAATCTGCCATCCTCCCTAACGTCTCTATGTGACACGTGGGCTCACTGAGGTTCTGAATGGCGTGGTGCTTACGCAGGGCCATCCAGCCAGTCCGGCTGTGTGGGACAACAGGGGACAACCACGTCCTTGGACCGACATTGATCTTTTCCCACTGTCCATGGGCCCAGGAGGGAGAGAAGGCGGCCCTGAGCCATAGGGAAGGTGTGAGGGACACAGCCTGGCTTCCTGGAGAGCCCAGCCTCAGGCCCTCTCCCCACATTCTGTTTAGGAAATTTCCCAGTGACTCCAGCCTCTGAGCCCCCCAGCCTGAACACCTACTGGCTTCTTGGGGTCATCCACCTTCTGCACGGAGAGGTTCTCAAGGGGTATGATTCCCCGTGGCTCCTTGTCCTACAGGGAAAGGGGAAGGAAGGTCAGGGTCAGGAAGTGGAACCCTGAGGCCCAAGGCAGGGCGTGAATGTGTGGGGTTCCCCAGACTCAAAGAGGAGCATGCTCGTCTTCCGAGACTGTCCAGCCACGGGGAGATGGAAGTTAGAAGCAGCATGTGAAGAGCTCTGGCTGGAAGTTAGGAGGCCCAGCTTTAAGCCTGGGCTCTGCCTAGGACCTTGGCCCGTCCCTCCTCAGTGTACCCGTTTTCCCCATCTGTAAAATGGGCGTGGAGGGGAACTGAGTGATCTCAAAGGATCCAAAGCTGTGTTAGTCGACTGCTCAGCGGGCGTTGGGAAGGGAGTCGTGCGGGGAGAGGCGGGGGCAGGGGAAGGCCCAGGGGACCCCTGCTCACAGCAGTGAACTCGAAGTAGTACAGGCAGTTGTCAGTCAGGATGAACCAGCGCCGTTTCCACGTCTTCACGCGGCCCCCTGCGCAAGGCCAATGTAGCAAGCTGGTCAGTCCTCCTCCTGGGTCACTGACACCTCCCCCAGGGAAGGGCAGGGCCTCGGATGCTTTCCCCTGGACCCCCAGCTGAGTGCCCTAACCCTCATCCACACCTTCCCCCACATCTATCCCTTTCTCAGACAAGAACCTTAGTGGCTCCTGTCACCCCCAGGCTTCCCTGGAGCTACTTGAGCTGGCGTTTGGGTGGCCTCCGTGATCAGGTCCTAGGAATGATCTTCCTGGCTGGCTACCATGTTCCATTGCTTCATTCCTTAGCTTGATCCCTGCCTGGCACTGTGCTAGTGCTAAGCATTTCATCCTTCATTTGCCAGGCACTGCTCTAGAGGTTTTAAAAAATATTACTTATTAATCCTCATAACCATGTATGAAGAGAGGACCATTGTTAACGCCATTTTACAGACGAGGAAACAGTCATGGAGAGGTAAAATTGCCTGCCCACGGTTCAGCAGCAGAACTGGGATTCGAACCCCAGGGTCCTAGTACCAGAGCCCAACTCTTGGCCATTTTGCTGCACATTTAACCCTCCCAAAGATCATTCTTCCCATCTTACAGCTACAGAAACTGAGGCTGAAGAACCTGCCCGTCAGCACTTGGGT
Source organism: Macaca nemestrina (assembly GCF_043159975.1). Classification (NCBI taxonomy): domain Eukaryota; kingdom Metazoa; phylum Chordata; class Mammalia; order Primates; family Cercopithecidae; genus Macaca; species Macaca nemestrina. The sequence goes on along the minus strand of NC_092139.1, from coordinate 104,940,484 downwards.
GAAGGAGCTGGGATTTGGGCCCAGGGCTGTGTGACTCTGAGACCCCCTCTCCCATCTGAGTTAGGATTTATGACATAGAGCTTCTCAGGGGCAGACAGCACGTGGCTGGGGCAGGATGGGAGGCCAAGTGCTCTGGAGGAGGATGGACTGGGGTGTGGTGTGGAGAGTCAGAGGACTTGGGGGCTCCTGGGGGCACTGGGCAGGACTGGCACAGGGCTTGGTAGACAGGAGGTTCTGGAGGGCTCAGCGTTGCTGGAGGTGAGCCAGGTTGAGACCTCTGCTTCAACGGGAGGCACCTGTCCTCACCTGCCCTGGAGGTGCCGTCCCCGGCTGGGCTGTCCCTGCTAGAAACGCTTCAGGAAGTGTGTGTGGGAGGCAGGGGCAGACAGCCGGGCACTGGGGTTCCCCTGCTGGACTGTGCAGCCACTGTTACTGCAGCACCCACCCCAGCTGCCCTCTGCAGGGTGCAGGTCCTCCCTGCCCCCAGTCAGCTTGAAAGGAGCCTCCCTCTAAGCCACATCCTGTCATCCTTCCTCCCTTCCTTAGGGACGCCTAACCCTCTGCCCCCTCAAATCTGCCCCTGGCTGGCTGTGTGGCCTCAGGCAGATCCCTGACTTTACTGTTCGGCTGCAGGGGGGACCAGCACCTTGCCTGAGCTCAGTAGGTTCTGAACAAATGGTACTTCTTGCTATGACTTCTCTCCCCATTCCTTTGGGGAGAGAGAAACAGAACTGCAGCTGAAGCGTTTGTCAGTGAGTCTGTCTGCCTCTTGCCCGGCTTACAGCTCAGCCCCCTCCACTGGCTCCCTTCATTCTCAGGACAGACGGATGGATGGGGCAGGCAGACGGCTGCACTGGGGGCCAGGAGACCTGGAGGCTGTCCAACTCCATCCCCCAGGATGCATGTGAGCCTCGTGTCAGTCGTGTGTCTGTGCGTGCATAAGTGTGCATGCAACGACGTGTGCTCACGCGTGTATCAGTGTGCGTGTGACGATGTGTGCCCACGCGTGCACGAGTGTGTGTGTGACAATGTGTGCCCGCGTGTGCGTGAATGTGCATGCGACGACGTGTGTCTGTTGGCCTCTCACCCAGCTTGAGCAGCCAGCCCTCCCGGTCTGGGTTGAAGAAGGTGTGAGTGAGGTCATTGCCGTCGTCCTCAGGGATGGAGAAGGGCTCACTCTTGATGCTGTCGAAGAGGTTCTGCCCCAAGAGAATGGAGAGAAAGACCTGGCTGTGAGTCCGCCCGAGTCCAAGGTCTAGGCCTGGCCTGGCGTGTGTGGCCTTGAGCAGGTCACTCACCTGCAGGCATACTCTTTCCTCACCTGTTAGTTTATTGTGGCCCCTAGGCTTTTCTTGGTGAGCCCCTCTCTGGTTCCCTTCATTCAGCCCGGGCCTGGCCTTGCCTCCCCGCCACCCCCGTCATGCTTCCCTCTGTGCTACTGCAGGGCAGGTGAGCAGGGCTCAGCCCCTCAAACACATACATATACAAACATGCATGCTCACACACACATGCACATGCGGGCACGTTCACACACATGCATGCACACTTATATAAATGTATGCTCACACATACATGCACACTCACACATGCACACACATGCACGCTTACACACATGCACACTTGTATGCATGCACACACATGCGCACACATGCATGCATACTCACACACAAGTGCACACTCACACACATGCATGCATATTCACACGCAAGTACACACACACATATGCATGCTCACACATATACATGCATACTTACACGTGCGTGCACGCTCTCACACATATGCACACATATACATGCATGCTCACACATATACATGCATGGTTATGCACACACATACACACATATACATACACACTCACACATACATGTACACACATGCACACTTACACACATACATGCACACTTATATACATGCATGCTCACACACATGCATGCTTGCGCACACATACATGCACTCTTACACATACATGCACGCACACTCACAATATACATGCACACATATATACATGCATGCTCACGCACACATGCATGCTTACACACACAGACACAGACACACACAAACACATGTATTCTCTCTCTGTCTCTCTGTCTCTGGGGCACAGCAACCTTGGCAAAAGCCATGGGAGGAGGGCCCTCTCTTGCTTAGGTGTAGCAGCAGGGACGTCCCTGAGTTGAGGGGCCACTGAGGAGCCACCAGGGAGGAGGATATAGGCCACTTCATGTTGAGAGGCCCAGCTGAGGGAGAGCCCAGGGTGGGATGCTGGCTGTGACTCTCAGAAACCCCTCTCCTAAGCAGACCTATTCTGGATGGGCCAGGGTAGGGTCTGGGGAGCTCCCAGAAAGCAGACTGCAGTTCTCCATGGAAGCCTTTCAGGCAGTAAGAGCTGGTGACATGTGTGAGAGCAGCCTTATAGAGTAATGAGCTCTTTGTCACTGGAAGTAAGTATGTCACTGGAAGTAAGTAAGCCAGGTCTGCAAGTTCCCTGTGGGCAAGGTGTGGCTGGCTGCTGGTGCCAGATCACCCCGTGTGCTTTGAATCTCCTACCATGAGATACTGCGTTCTATGAGCAACCTGCCTAGATTTCCAAGTGTTTGGAGAACCAGTCTAAACTGTCCATTTCTGCATATTAAAAGCAAGCGCAGTGTTGTCTCAGAGGATGAAATCATTTCCTTTCGCTGTGTTTGTGTGTGCTGCTGCTCAGATGTTTCTATTCAGATGCTTTCTTTGAGATTTTAAATGAAAATTCTCCCAAATACCGTCTGATTCTCTCAAAGTTTTAGAAATGGGGCTTGCTGGTTCTTTAAGGTCTTTTCTGACCTCAGAGCTCAGGGGTCCAGAGTCAGGGCTGGGGCTGGGAGTGGCTTCCCTGGGCTCAGTCTGGCTGTGGGGCTATGGGGGTGGGGAAGAGCGGGCACCAGTTTCTCTCTGGGGATCCCCTACATGCATCCCCGGGAATTCCCAGGTGGCACTGGCTGGTTGAACAAGGGCCTGAAACAGGAAGGCCCCATCAACAAAGCTGTCAGCACAGACAGATATTTGCAAGCCCAAGGAGCTCTGCAGGGGGGTACACAGGGGGTCTTGACCGCCACAAAACCCACAGGGGGACCCAGCAGCTTCTGCGGTCACTGTATCAGCCTGTGCATTCTGCCCCCGCAAAGAAAACGGCTGAGTCCACCCACATTTCCTGTCCCCTGTAAACACCAACCTCTTCTGCAAGAAAACACCCTGCACGCACTGCCGCCAAACCCCTGGGCCCAGCTGTTTTCTCCCAGCTGGGTGGATGTGCAGAAATGCAAGGGCCTCCTCCTTCCAGTGGCCCCGCTGACTCAGTGTCCCTCCACCCCCACCTCCCCAGTTTCCCTCTGGGGTGTCTGCTCCTCTCTGTTCTGTTCAGGTCACTCGGCAGTGTTGACACCCACAAGTCCCCAGCCCCAGGCTCCAGGAGGGGGTGAATGACTCACATCTGGCTGATTAGAGCATTTCATTCTGCTAGCCGCGGTTCAGGGAGTTCAGTTCAGGCCCAAGCCAGCCAATAAGCATTAATCCTGGGACTTTAGCTGAAACCGCTGAGGAGGAGGACTGTGAGGGCACAGGAAGGCCAGGCCATCTCTGCCACTCCTGGGCAGAGCTGGTTTAAGAGAGAAATTAACACAGAGGAGGGGGTTGTTGAGAGATGGGGCAACTGGATCAGGCCCTGATGTCACTGGGCACCTGGATCTAGCTGAGCCTGAAGCCAACATTTCTGAAGGCAGATCGATCTCTGATCTTTTCAGTGACATGAATTAAGATTCCCCTAGCTAGGAAGTAACTGGTAGCTGGAAAGCACAGCCAAGTCCTCCATCCCCAAGTCTTGCCTTATGGCCTCTGCAGAGGGATAGGCTCTGAAGTCAGTCATGGGTTCCAATCAGGACTCCAACTATGAGACCTCTGGCCAGCTACCTCTCATGGAGCTCAGTGTCCTCTGCTGTAAACTGGGGATGGGATGACTTAATACGAACATAAAGTACTTAGCACTGTGCCCAGTCCACAGTCCATTCTGACCGAGGGGTCTGGGCAAGGACCCAGGAGGTGCAGGGCTGCCTATGGCAGAAGATGCCCGAAACTGGGAGACTGTTACCCTGTCTGGGCCTCAGTTTCTCCAACTTTGATATCAGAGAGTGGAGTTCTTTGTCCCCTCATCCCCTGTGCCTCCTCCACCATAGCTCCCCCTCCCACAGCCCTCAGGGTGGGTGGTTCCTCTTCTAGCTTTTCTCAAGGCCTGCTGAGTGCCAGGCGCCTGACAGCTTCTCAGAAAACGATATGAAGCCAGCATCATCAGCCCACTTTGCAGATGAGGAAACTGAGGCTCACGTCCAAGGTCACACAGACGTAAGGGCAGAGCTGGGATTTGACCTCCCATCCCTGTGAGTCTGAACACTGTGCCTTTGCCCTGAGCTTCTTGGGAACTCTGCCCCCTGCCCCATCTGGATGGCCAGAGCAAGGGTGGTTCAACCCTCCTGTCCCCCAACTACCACTGTGCACCTCTCCACAGCCTTTCCCAGCTGTTCATCCTTGTGGTCTGTGTACCCTTGGAGTGACCTCTCTTTGGGTCATATCTATGTAGACTTAATTTTGCAAATTGGGTCACTTAAAAGCATTGTGTGTCCTCCTCACTTAACGGGCCCAAATTGGAGAATCCTTCTGCCAAGTGGTGACCTTGGACTGTCTGAAGGTACTTAAAACTGAATCCTTGCTTCATATATGGGGAAAATGAGGCCCAGGCAGAAGGCAAGAGGATCCCCAAATCCACGCAGCTGCCTGTGTGGGAAGCTTCAGGATTGAGTAGCCACTCCAACTACACCAGGCACTTGGCTGAACACCTTACACTTCTGCACTAATCCTATGAACTGGGGCTCACAGAGGTCAAGCCACTTTCCCAAGGTCACACAACCAGAAAGTGGGGTAGCCGGGGCTGGAGGTGGTTCTGACTCTGGTGCTCTGTTCTTTCCCCTAGTCTGTGTCTGCCTCTCTGGGCTGCCAAAGAGGATAATAAGGGCTTCCTAGGCCTCCTGGGCAGATTTTGTAGCTAAATTGAGATAATAGACCCCAAAGCCTGGTGAGAAGAAACTTACAAGTTCCATACAAATGTGGTGCATTGTTATTAACAAAAGGCTGGAATTGGGAAAAACAGCTAAGGAGGGAGATGCTGAAGAGGGCTCACTGGGAGCTGGAGGCAATAATGTGGCACCTGGGAGAGCGGCAGGACCAGTGCTGGGAGGTAATTAACTCATTCCCTGCCAGACAAGGTGTGCCCGCATAGCACCACGAGGACCCCAGATGAAATGAGTCACCAATGTTCAAATGCCTTTTAAAATGTTTCAGGCATTTTACTAAGTGCTGGGGCTTTTTTCATTATTAATTATTTTTAATAGTGACATAAGCCACAGGCCCTGCTTTAGCTGGGGAGCCATGCAGGGGGCAGGTATCATAGACCTGGCACAGGCTCTGCCCGTAACATTTAAAACAGTTACTCCCCGTGGCAGATATTATTATCCCCACTCTCCTGGCAGAGGGGATAGTGGCTTTGACTCCAGTGAGTCATTGCCCAAGGTCACCTAGCAGGCAAATGGGGAAGAAGGGTATAGACCTGAGCTCCAACCAGCTTTCACGCTCTCATGCTGTGCAGTGGCTCCTCTCTGATGCCCTTTCTCCTCTTGGGACCAAGCAAGAGGTGGGTTAAGGGTGAGGCAGTTCTCAAACACCGAGGGGGCACCGGAATCATTCCAGATCCAGGATCCACCCCAGCCTTGGAGGCAGGAGGTATAGGTATACTCGGTGCCGAGCTGGGACGTGGTGTTCACGCCCCCTCCGCCCCTCCCCTGCTGGACTCTGACCATGGAGGAGATTGAAGCTCATGGGACTCTGGAGCATCTCCAGTCCTTGAAGTGAACTTGTCCATTCATGTTTCCTAAGCCAGGCTCTGAATCTCTCCTTCCTGTTCTTGTAAATTCCCCCTGGCTCCCTGTGGCCCGGAGGAAATAGGCAAACTCCTGAGGCTGTCATTGGAAGCCCTGGACACTCTGGCCCCACCCTGTCACCCACTACTGTGCATATATACCACACCTCGGCCACACTGGACACCTCTCCTTCCCCAACCAGGACACGGCTCCATTCTGGCCACTTCTTCTTTATGAAATCTCATTTCCCAGCTTCTTTGGGAAGCTCCCATGTAACCTTCAAGGCCCAGTTCAGAAGTCACCTCCTCTGTGGAGACTTCCAGGATGGCACCCTTTCCTGCCCCCAGAGCAATGACAGCCGCAGTGACAGCAGATCTGCGTCTCCAGAGCTCCCTCCCCACAGCCAGCACGGCATGAATCATGCAGCCTTGTAATTCACATGTGTCTGGTCCTCCCACCAGACCCTGAACTTGGTCAGAGCAGCACATGTGGTTGATTCATCCCTGTGGCCCCTGTGCTGGGCGCGGAGCCTGGCATGGTGTGGCAGGGGTGCAGGCTATTTGAGGAAGCAACTGGAGGTTTGGTGCCTGCTGGGCTCCCCAGCTCAAGTAGGGCCTTGTGGGAGACCTCAGTTTCCTCCTCTCTAAAGGACAGAGGGCTTAGAGCAGAGACTGAGGGTTTCCAGGCCTGACACGCTGAGCGTCTAAGAATCTCTATTCTAATAAGTAGACCTGGGCTGTGTGAGGTACCCTTTTGGGAAGATGTGAACAATGGCTGCCCAGAGTCCCCCAAAGGCTTAAATGTGGGTGGACCTCCTGGGTGGTCTATCTCGGACATGCTTCTCAAAATGGGGGCCTCTCTTGGGCAGGTGAGTTTCAGCACCAACGTGCTTTGTGACGGTGCCTCTCAAGACTGTAATAGCCTGGGTGGGCCACATCAGCAGAGTCCCCACTGGAGGCTGTCTATCTCAGAGGAGCCCCTCCTGGGCCGTCCACTAAGGACAGGTCCCTCCTGGATTCCCCAGGCCGGGCTGGGTGGGCTGCGCCTCTCTCACCCGCAGCTGGTCCTCAGGCAGGTCACTACCATTGTTGATGCCGCGGTTCATGGACACAAAGCGCTCAAAAGGCGGCCTGTCCCGGACGTTGGGGTTGTGGAGGCTGGTGTTGAGCATGATGATGGAGAAGGACAGCACGTAGCAGGTGTCTGCGGAGGGGAGAGCGGTCACAGTTCTGGCCCTGGCCACTCTCCCTGCCTCTGCCCCAGCCCCTTCTAGGGCCCAGAATCTGCCATGGCAAGTCCCCGAAGGTCCACCTTGTCCCCCTGACTTAGGCTTTGAGGCCCAGCCTCCCCTCCCCTCCCACTCTTGCTGGTCCCCACCCCCTCTTAAACTATCCTCAGCCTCTCCTTCTGAGTCCCTTCCCACCTCCACGCTTCAGCTCCTGCTGGACCCCCTGCCAGGCCTGCCCTTCCTTCCCTCCTCTCCACTTCAATCCTCCTTCTCGTTCAGCTCGGGGCTTCCTCCCCGCAGAGCCCTTTCAGCCCCCTTCCCACTCTATTCTCTGCCTCTCGGAACCCAGAGAACACTCATTGTTAGCAGCGCTGTTCAGGGCTGAGCCACTGCTGCTCTGTAATCTTGCTGGCCTTCCTCCTGAGCCTCAGCGCCTCTCCCATTATTCAGACTTTCAAGTGCTCAGGAGGGAGGGCTGGGCTGTTGGCTGGGGAGGGAGGTGATTGCTACTCTGACGGGGTCTTTTGTCAAGTATTTGGGCCCCGGATCCAGAGCCAGGGAAGTTCAGCTGCGTCTCCAACTCTCTGGTTGACCTTGGGAAGTACTTGACCTCCCTGACCTTCAGCTTCCCCATCCTTGACATTCAGAGGTTAATCTTTGAAGTAACTGCCTGTTCTGGAACATCAATGATTCTATCTCTGATGGCAGTGGCACCGAGCATTGTTGGTGCTTGCCCTGTGCTAAGCTCTCACATCCCCATGCCCAACCTATAAGGCAAGTCCTGTTGTTACTTCCACTCTACAGATGAGGAAACCGAGGTACAGGAGGTTAAGCTATATGCCCAACAAAATTAAGAAGTAATTGGACCGTGATTCAAATCTGGTGCTTTAAGATGCCTTCTTTCCTACCCACAACTATTTATTGAGTACATACTCTGTGCTGTGGGCCTGGGAGTCATTGATGATGAGTCTGATAGGGTCCCTGCCCTTGCAGGATGTTTAGACTTGTGACAGATAATAAACAAGCAAACACTAAGTGAAGATCTAACCACAAAGTAGAGCAAATGTGCTGGAGGGTTTGTCCATGGACACAGCCAGGAGACAGCGTGCTCGCAGACAAGTCATTTCATCTCTCTGAAGCTATATTCCATACGTCAGGGAGGGATGAGAAGACTACTGACCTCAAACGGTGGATGTATGGATTGAGTGACTTTGGCCGGGTGTGGTGGCTCATGCCTGTAATCCCAACACTTCGGGAGGCCGGGGTGGGCGGATCACCTGAGGTCAGGAGTTCGAGACCAGCCTGTCCAACATGGTGAAACCCCGTCTCTACTAAAAATACAAAAAATTAGCCAGGCATGGTGGTGGGCACCTATAATCCCAGCTACTTGGGAGGCTGAGGCAGGAGAATTGCATGAACCTGGGAGGTGCAGGTTGCAGTGAGCTGAGATCATGCCATTGCACTCCAGCCTGGGTAAAAGAGAGAGACTCTGTCTCTCAAAATAAAATAAAATAAAATAAAATAAAAAATAAAAAAATGATTGAGTGATTTTGCCTGTGTAAAGCACTCAGTGTATAGGGATTACTCAATATACAGGGTTGGTTATTGTTGTTATGATAACTAGATCCAGAGAAGAGGCCAGGACAAGTTGGCCTTGATGGTCCCTCACCCACCCTGTCCTCTGGATGTCTTCACATGGGCATTGGGTTAGCCTTGGGAGAGAGGGCTATGGAGGACTGACCTTTGTGGATCTCCTTCTATGCCCCTTTTTGCCCCTACACCCTGCCCAGGCCGTTTCATGCTTCTGGGCCTTTGTTCCTACTGCAACTCCTGCCAAAAAGGCCCTTTCTCCGCTTAACCTCCTGGAAAACTCCTATTCATCCTTCAAAACCCCATTCAGACCTCACTGTCTCTGAGAAGCCATCTTGGACATGCTGATTGCCCTACTCCTGCCCTCAGACAGGGGTGCTGCTGCCTTAGCCTTAGCATCCTGTGCTATCATCTCCTGCCTCCTCTCCTAAGAACTGTGTCTCAAGGCAGCTCTGTCAGACAAGCACCCAGCAGCAATGAAGTTGGTGCTCAGCGAGGGATCATGAAGGGGTCTGGGCTGCCAGGATCTGGGTACTTGGGGGAAGCTTGAGGGGGTCTGCGAAATCTATGCCTGGCAATGATGAAGAGGTCCTAGAACCCTGGGTCCCACTCCCCTCCTGGCACCTGTGGACTGGAAGACGCCGGGGTTGCAGAGGCAGTATCGAGTGGCAAAGGCCTCCATCATCCGGTCTATCTTCTGGGCCTCACCCGGCAGCCGGAAGCTCCACAGGAACTGCCTGGGGGAGAAACAGGGCCACGGGCAGTGGAGTGGGTGGGGGACTCTCAGGGGCCCCAGACAAGCTGCCCTGTCTCTCTCAGGTTTAGTCTCTGTATCCTGTAAATGGGGGAATCTGCAACTGTCATCTGGGCTCACAGGGAAGTGGGATTGGCACCAGGGAGTCCCAAGCACGCGGGCGGTAGCCAAGAAATGCCTTTTCTTGCAGAATACGGAACTAAGCACACGCCCCGCTCTGCACATCTGAATCCCAGCACTGACGGCAGCCCAGTCTGCCTCAGCTGGAAAGGCGGCCTTTGCCTGGCCTGGGGTCTGTGGTTCCCCACACCTGGCCTTTGGGCTCTGAGATCTGGCTGTGGGACACAGTCGAGGAGGGGTGAGGCGGGGTTTCCCCTTGCTAGGGCTCCCTTTCTTGGAACCTCGACTTCCCTCTAGCTCTGGAAGTTTGTGGTTTCCACAGCTTCAAGCTAAGTTCTCTGAGGGTGGGAACTGGGCCTGTATCTCTCACTTTCCTGGTGGGCTTCACACGGTCCTGGGCCCCTAGCAACGGCTCAGTAAATAAGTGAATGAATGAATGAATATGTGAATGAATGAATGAAAGAATGAATATGGGAGACTCCCAAGTCACCCACCCCTCTCCCTTAAAGAGCTGGGAGTTAGAGAACACTGGATGGTGATGGCTTCTTCCTTCTCTGTATTGTAAACTCCTAGTCACCCTCCAAAGCCCAGATCAGATGCCCCTTCTCGGAATCTGAGTTTTCGAGCAGCATCAAGACTTACTAAACACTTACTGTGGACCAATTCTAAACCTCTGCTCATTTAGTCTTCACAACCCTATGAAGTTGGTACTATTATTATCCCCATTCTACGGATGAGGAAACTGAGGCACAGGGAGGTTTACTTTTTATTTTTTGTGAGACAGAGCCTCACTCTGTTGCCCAGGCTGGAGTGCAGTGGCGTGATCTTGGCTCACTGCAACCTCCACCTCCTGGGTTCTGGTGATTCTCCTGCCTCAGCCTCCCGAGTAGCTGGGATTACAGGCACCTCAGCCTCCTGAGCAGCTGGGATTACAGATGCCTGCCACCATGCCTGTCTAATTTTTGTATTTTGTGCGTGTGTATGGCTTGCTCGACGTCACATGGGGGTGAGCAGCAGAGCTGGCATTTAAATTGTATAGTCTGGCTCAAGAGTGTGCTTCAAACTGATAATTGTACTGCCTCTGTAGTTGTAAAAATGAGTACCAACAACGGTACCCTAATTAGAAGCTAATAAGTAATAATAAATGGAATACCTACCAAGCAGTCTTGTAAAATAAATAAAACATGCACTAATCCAAAAAGTAGGAGAATGACCGTAATAAAGTAATAATGATTAGAATGATTAAATACGGGCGTGATAGAATTCTAACGTAGCAAGAAGGCAGCATTCGCAAGGAACTAGGCCCTTTCCCAGGCGGTCCACCTCAGCTCTGTGAGGTAATACTATCATTCTTGTCATTCTTGTCCCTCGCCTCCTCTTCTTTGCTCCCAACCCTTTGTGCTGTTAGCTGTGTGGATCGCGACACCCCCAGCCACTGGGGCTGTGCCAGTCTTGAGGGCCGGGACCCTGCTCCAGGACTACTCACCTGAGGGCCTGGACGAGGTTGAGGTTGGCGAACTCATGGCAGTCCACGAAGGCCTGGAGGACCTGCAGGTTGACAGGGTCCCTGGGGAGGGGGCGGAAGGGAGGGTGAGACACACTCGGATACTGGCTGGCCCCCACCTCCTGGAGGGGGTTGAAGTAGGGGAGGGAGAGGAGAGACACATCTGTCCTTCTGGGGTCCAGCTGCCATCTGGTGTGTTCACATCTGTCCCACCCGTATCACACCCCGAGGGCACACCCTTGTCCTCCCACGAAGAAACACACACCTTCACTCTTCACCAGCGCTGGTCTGGCCCGGGAGGGGAGCCCTGGCTTTGCAGCGGCCTGCCCTCCGTCCAGGCCTTCCTCATTTCCTATAACTTCCCACCTGGCGACCTCGCAGAAGCCACTTGACCTTCCCAGTCCCAGCTTCTTCATCTGTACAAGGGAGAGAAACTGACCTCCCCCATCTCCTCCCTCTCCTCAGCTCCTGAAGCAGGAAGTTGCCCTTCTCACCATCTGCATGCCCTGCTCACCCCAGGAGGGAGGGGTGTCCTTGGGAGCTGGGGAGAGGGCTGTTGACTCCCTGGTCCAGCTTCACCCCTATCCCCTTGACCGCCCCTCAGACCAGTCCTTTGCCCAGAGCCCTCTCACAGATCCTCACCTCCTCATCCACTATATCCTCCCTCTCTCCTCCCATCCAGCCTAGATTCTTGAGCCTGTTTCTGACCCCAGGGCCTTTGCCCTTGCTGCTCCTGGACTGCTCCTCCTCCACTTGTCTGTACTGATTTGGTCAAATGTCACCTTCTCCATGAGACGCTTCCTGCCCACATTATTCTAAATCACGGCCCCCAACCTATGGTCCCCAGAGTGTCTTCTTTCCTCTCTCTCTCTCTCTCTCTCTCTTTCTTTCTTTCTTTTCCGAGATGGAGTCTCAGTCTCCATCTGTTGCCCAGGCTGGAGTGCAATGGCACGATCTTAGTTCACTGCAACCTCTGACTCCCAGGTTCAAGCGATTCCCCTACTTCAGCCTCCTGAGTATCTGGGACTACAGGCACCCGCCACCACATCTGGCTAATTTTTGTATTCTTAGTAGAGACGGGGGTTTCACCATGTTGGCCAGCCTGGTCTCGAACTCCTGACCTCGTGATCCACCGCCTCGGCCTCCCAAAGTGCTGGGATTACAGGTGTGAGCCACCATGCCTGGCCGGTCCCCGGCATTTCTGACTTCCTTTCCCTGCTTGATTTGTATTCCACAGAGCTTATCATTCTCTAACATATTTTGCATCTATTGAGACCTGTCTCTCCCATTAGTGTGGACCTCTGAGGATGAGAGTTTTGTCTGTCTTATTCACTGGTGTACACCCAGGGCTTAGGATGGTGCCTGGAATGCCGTAGACCCTAAGCAACATGTATTTGTTGAATACATTACTAAATGAATGAAGGCAGTCAGGCTTTGACTCAGAATCTGGAGGGGATGATCCCTGAGCCCCTCAAGCCCTAGGAGTAATGACTTTCCTAACATAACTCATCCTCTCACCTGTACATTCACACACCTGTACACACCTGCACACCTTCATTTCCTGCCTCCCTTAGGCTCCACTCCTTCTTACCTCTCCCCCAAGTAGGTACCAATGGCTGTCTTGTTGAGGCCCTCGCCTTTATACAGGAACCGTGCGATGTCCTGGATGTCGGGGGTCAGCAGCTTGTGCTCAATGAAATACTGGATACCCTGGAGGGGGTACAGAGAAGCTGCTGCACGGAAGCAGGCCTGGGAGGGGGAAGGGAGGAAGGAGCTCCCGTGGCCAGAGCCCTGGAGCCTGGCATTCTGGTGTTGGCACAGTCTGTTCTGGGAAGTTGTGATCTCCTCCTTCACAGGAGCTGCCTTTGTGAGGTGGTGAGTTCCCCATCACTGGAGGTGTGCAAAGAAATTCAGGCCGGGCGCGGTGGCTCAAGCCTGTAATCCAAGCACTTTGGGAGGCCGAGATGGGCGGATCACGAGGTCAGGAGATCGAGATCATCCTGGCTAACACGGTGAAACCCCGTCTCTATTAAAAAAAATACAAAAAACTAGCCGGGCGAGGTGGCGGGCGCCTGTAGTCCCAGCTACTCGGGAGGCTGAGGCAGGAGAATGGCGTGAACCCGGGAGGCGGAGCTTGCAGTGAGCTAAGATCCGGCCACTGCACTCCAGCCTGGAGGACAGAGCGAGACTCCGCCTCAAAAAAAAAAAAAAAAGAAAGTCACCCTTCCTGCCATGAACCAGGTTCATGCCAGGTACTCCCCAGGGTCCCCTTCAGTCTGACATTCTTTGATTATATGCTTCAGTGATTCTAGGAATTTGTAATTCTGAGATTCAATGATTCAGCCATTTCTTTTGTTCCCCTAAAACTCATATTATTTAAAAATAGCGTTTCATTCTTTCACACAAGTAATCTATGTCTATTGTATAAAACTTAGAAAAAACCAGCTCAATCCAAAGGGGAGGAAATTGCCTGGGCCTTACCGCTCGGAGGCAGACAGCTTCCATTGTGGTGACCTTCCTCCCCTTTCTGTATGAAAATGGGCTCAGACCATGCCTGTTGCATTTAAATCTGCTTTTCGGATTTGACAATATCACAAACATGTCTCCTCACCACCCAGGCACTCAGAGTTTGTCATCCTAGTTTTAGGAGTTGGAGGTTAGGGTCTCTGGCTCTCCATGAAGATTCCTCTGTGTTCCACTGCTGGAAGGTGGGCACGGGCCACGAGGGCCGAGTGACAGGCAGAGGATGCAGAGGACACCCCGGGTGCTGGGTGTGGTGAGAGTGTGAGCCTGCAGGGGTCTCTGTGGATGGGAGCAGGAGTCCAAAGGTCTATGGCCATGAGAGGTGAATGGTTATAACACTTTGGGCCTGTGATGCTGACAGGGAGCCTTCTAAGCCAGAGAGAGAAATTTCCAGGGACCCCAGCTTGGTGCTCTCTGCTGGCTGCCCTGACTCCACCTCGGTGTATCTGCCTGCGGTTTCCTTCTGTCTCTGTCCTTTCAGAAAAGGAAGCCCAGCTGCTACCTGGCGGGGTGAGGGGTGGGGCTGGGGTTGCTCTGAGGCCAGGGGGCTTGGGAGTGGTGTGGGGGAGCGAAGTAACCCAGCCCTGAGCTGCTGCTCCTGCTAGCAGAGGAGTGGGTGGTGGGACCACAGGACTGGCCTTCCCTGAGCCCAGGGCTGGAAGTTGCTTCTGGAGCCTGAGCCCCAGATCCAAGGGCTCCACTGTCCCAAGCCACATTCATGGAGAAGGAAATGGAGGCCTGGAGTGAGGAAGGGACTAGGCCAAGTGCATGGATATCATGGCCTCCTCCATGCTCCTGGCTCCTCCTGCTCCGGGGCGCTTATGCCTTAGAGTAGACGGGGCCCCCAGCCACAGCTGGCCATGGGGCACTGGACAAGATGCTCAGCTCTGCTGGGCCCAGCTTCCTCCTGTGGAAAGGGGTCTTGTCGCCGAGGGGAGTGAGAGGACACCAGCCAGGTGCTCCCATGCAGTCCCCATACCCTGTGGCCTGGGCCCTCCACAGCCGCCTACCTTTGCAGGGTCCATGTTGAACTTCTTGCGTCCAGTGCACAGCTCCTTCTCCTTCTGGGCCATCCGGCTGTGGACATGAGGACGTCAGCTTAGGCTGCACCAGGACCCTGAATTACCCTCTCCACTCCCCAAGGACCCTTGCCTCAGCAGGAGCCCATACGCTCTAGGGACCTCCAAGTGGGGCCCCCAGGTCCTGCCTGGGAACCATCTAGCGGGGAGAGAGAAGTGCAAGGCCTGGCTCCTCCCAGAACTCTGCAGCTGACTCCTCTGATGGGCCCAGCACGGGCATTTAGCATCTCTCAGGACCCCGGAGCTGCCGCGGAGGAGGGGCCCTGTGCAAGAAACCGGGGGAGGAGCAAGGGCTGAGCGCGCAGGCGCCAGAGCCAGGCTCCTGGATGCGAATCCGAGATGGGCTGCTTTGGTGGAGTCATTTCCTCTCTCTGGGCCTCAGTTTCCTCATCTATAAAATGGAGGTGACACCACCTGCCTCCCAGCGTTGTTGAGAGGTTAAAGCACCTAAAACAGTGAGGCGTACGTGTGTTATTTGTTATTGTTGTGGCTGGAACAGGGGAGCTGGAGAAACGGCCACTTGTGTGTATGTGTGCATGTGTGTGTGTGTGTCTGTGTGCATGTGTTGCTGGGGGAGGGGAGGAGGCTGGACAGGTGGAGACCTAACGGGTGGCAGGTGCAGGAGGGGAAATTCCTAGGCCCTGGGACCCTAGGAGACCGTGTAGCAACCAACCTTCTTGTTGCACAAATGGGGAAACTGAGACCCAGAGAGGGACAGGATCTGTCCCAGGTCACAAAACAGTGAGAATTTTCCATAGAGGCGGTGGGAGTGGCCGGCTCCGGGTTAGTGGTGAGACGGGTGGGGTGGGGCCAGGCTCCTGTCCTCGTGGGGCCCTGAGCTTCCTTGTCTTTGCCCTTGGGGCTGAGCTTCCCTTCTCCTCGCCCATCCCAGGATGAATGTGGCCAGTGATCATCCAGGGCTGGACCACAGTGGGTCAGGAGAGACTTTGGGTTGGGGGAGGGGAGGACGCAGTGTCTCTCAAGAGAGGGTCAGCCTGGAAGCAGGGACCCAGGCTGGGATGGGGCCTGGGTCACCATGTTCCGGTCTCATTGCTGCCTCCTACTCCCGGGCCAATCCTTGATATCACCAGGCCCAGGGGTCGGGGGTGGCCCCTGCTCATTCAAGGTGTATGACATCCTTGGGAAGCAACCCTGGCAGTTTCTGGGGGTCCCCACCCACACCCCTCACCTCTCCTCCGCGCTCTCGAAGCAGTCGATTTGGGCAAACACATCTGCGATCTCATCCTTCAGCTTCTGTGGGGTGGCAGGGGCAGGACAGGGAGAGTCAGGGGTGGAGGCCAGAATCCTGGGGGTTTAAGACCCTAGTGACCACTCCTGGCCCTGGGCGTGACTCTCAAACCTGGCCCCTCTCCCTGACCTCTGTCCTGAGTCCCCAGTCTGAGGGGCCCTCCATGGACAGGTCCCCTCCCTCGATGTCTCATAATTTCAAAGTCCCATGCTAAACTATCACTTCTGTCTGCACCCATGCCTCCACTTGCCTTGGGGAGGGGGAACCCCCAAGCCCCCACCCCTTGCCCATCCTATTTCCAACCTTCCCATCTCTCCCCTCTGCAGCCATGAAGTCTGTTCTCCAGCTGAGCCTACCCGACAAGCCGGCCTCCCCGCTGCCCACATCCCCCCTGCCCACCTCCACCCTGCCCGCCTCCACCCTGCCCGCCTCCACCCTGCCTGCCTCCCCCGGCTGGTGTCTTTCTGGTGCACTGCATGGAGCCGGCCCTTCCCCTGCTCAAATCCCTCCCATGGCTCCCTACTGCTTCCTCAGCTTCTGCCCCAGCTTCTCTCTGGCTTTCCTCCACTTACTCTGTTGCTCACCCTTGACGAAGTGCCCGCTACGTGCCTGCCAGGTACTATGGGGACACCACGCACAGGCAGCATAGGCACTTTCTCCAGGGACTTTGCAATTCCCCTGGACTTTACAGAAGACACTGAGGCGTAGAGAGATGACACGACATGCCCACCGTCTGACTCCAAACCTGTGCTTCCCCCAGCTCGACCCCAAGCCCATTTCATCTTGACCCTGCAGGAGGCACCCAGTGGCAGAGGGGACCCCCTAACACCTCCCCCTGTCAACCACCAGCACCCCCTGCAGGACAGCAGCATGAGCCCCTGGCAGGCACTCCCAAGAGGCACCCAGCCCTTCTCCCCAGGATCTGTGGGGTGCTGGTGAGGGGCTGGCTCCAGGGGCTTGTCCTGAGACTCAAGGCCAGCATGGGACTTGGGAGCCTGTGTCTGAGCCCTGTCAGCTCCTGTTCATGCCATCTTGGCAGAGCCACTGAGTGGTTGCCCCACAAATACAATGGGGATTTATTTGCAAGTATCAACTGAGCACCTATTAATGCTGCACCCTGCAGGCGGGGGATGCAGTGGTGGGCAAGACAGACCTCGGCTCTGTGTTCATGGAGGGCATAGTCTGGTGGGGTTGGGATCATGGGTGGTCGTAGGGCAATGACCATGCAGAGCACCATCGGAGCAAGGTAGAGAAAGCCTGGTACATAGTGGGTGCTCAATAAAACACCAGCTGAGTGAATAATTTTGTGCCTTCATTCCTCACTGAAATCCTAAGTTTATGTGCATGGGAGTGGGGGTGGGTACAGCCGCTGCAGACCAGGCAGATGAGACTGCAAGTGCAAAGGCCCAGGGGCAGGGCTGAGCAAGGCACGTTCCAGGAACAGAACCCAGCCTGTCTCGGAATCTGCCGACCCAGATGAGCTGACGTCTGAGTCTGATTGGTGAAGTGGTAAGTGCCGGGCACATACTGGGAGTTATCATGACCAGGTGGTCTACACTCTGCAGGGGTGAGACCTGGCTGAAGCTCCACCACTGGGGTCACTGCCTGTCCTGTGACAAAGCGAGTAAAGGCCGGGATGGGGCTGGGCACACAGTGGGTGCCTAATTGGATCGCTGCCTCCCTCCCCGGCTCTCCTGGTCCTCCCTGGGTCTCAGGGTGTCTGTCTGCAGGCTTGCTGTTCTCCATGCTCCTGGCACTGGGAACAAGGCTGATATGGGCCAGAGTTGGCCACACTGTCTGACCAGCAGGAGCTGGTGGGGCATGTGCAAGCGTGCAGAAGTGTCTGCTTATGGACGCATGCAACGTGGCGTGTGTGGGCATGGACACGTGTGCAAGCGTGTGTGGACACGGGTGTGCGCTCACCTGGATGTCCTCCAGGAGCTGCTTCCGGTGCCACTTGATCCTCTGCAACTCTTCTGTCTCCCCGCTGCTCAGCTCCGCGGGCTCTACAGAGAGACAACCGGCCTTCCCCATCACTCGGCTGCAGCCACACCCACTTGCCCTCACTTCTGCAGGGCCTCCTTCCCTCCAGAAACCCAGGATTTGCCCTCTTCACAGAGGCCCACCTCCTCCAGGAGGCCTCCCCTGACTGCCCTGTCTAAAGCAGCCCCTGCTCCCTCCCCTCCTGCCCTGCTTCCTGTTTCTCCCACCCCCTGGATCGACACCCCCCGAAAGGATCTTGTTTCCTTTTATCTTTTCTGTCCCTCCTGTTAGACTCTTGGCTCCGTGACAGTTCAGCTGTTCTATTCTTTTGCTCACTGCTGTGTCCCCAGCACCGAGAAAAAGTCTGACCCGTCGTAAGCACTCAGTTAAACACTTGCTGAAGGCATGCATTCCTTCCTCGGAACTTGAATCCCCTCCTCCACTGACTCACGGGCTCATTATTTATTCACTTATTTATTTGAACAACCAGGAAGTGGCATACCATTTTCCTCACATCCCATTGGCCAGAATGCAGTCATGTGGCCACACCTAGCTGCAAGGGAGGCTGGGAAATGAGCCTGTGTCAGGGTGGTCCTGATGTCCTTACTATGTAAAATGGGGAGGCTGGATTTGGGGGATATTTTGTAGTCCCTGCCCCCAGATACTGAGGCTCAGAGAGGTGAGGTGTCTCAACCAAGGTCCCACAGGGAAGTGGTCACTGAGCCAGGATGGGATCTTGAATTGGGCTGACTCCAAAGCCTGTGCTCTTTCATCTCCACTTGGAAATGAATACATTAAATAAGATTTGTATGTGCTGGCATTCTATGCAAGGTGCTATGATGATGCCCACAACTAGGTCAGCTGTCCTATCTTCATGCTTCCTGGTGGCTTCAGTTTCATCCACAACACTCTCCTTCTCTGAGTAATATGGCCTCCCTATTACTCAGAGAGTCCTCATCCTGGGCCTGGGGACTCTACAACCTCTCCAGCCTTGGCGGTGAGACTTATTCCCTGCCATTCCCAACAAGAGCCTGCCAGTCCAGCCTGCCAGCTCCTCTCTGTCCCAGAGCCATCCAGGACTCGGTCCCACTTCCCTGTGTTTGCCCAGGCAGCTCCTGTACTCTGGCATGCCTTCTCCTGTCTGCCTGCCCAGATCCTCGCTGACCTTCAAGTTCCAGTGTCGGGAAGTGCCTGGCTGCATTTCTTAAAAGTTTTACAAGGATAGACATCATTTCCCCCAAAAGAATGCAGAGGGAATGTTGAATGCTCCCTTTCCCTACTTCTCCCTCTCATGACTAAGCAGGCATTGTGGATGTTGAGATTGAAGCCCCATGTGGAGATGGCAGGACACCAGGCTAGATGGAGCCCAGGTCCCCAGGCAGTGGTGTGGAGAAGACTCATCATATTCACCTGGACCACCTATCCATCTGAACTTTTCAACGAGAGAGAAATCAGTTTTGAGAACGTTTTGGTCACTGTTATTCTGAGTCTCTTTAAGCAGCTAAACCTGACATATATCTAATACAGCATCTTCATCTGTGGAATATGAACCATAACCCTTGCCTCAGAGGCAGCTTTCAGCAAGGAAAGAGCTAAACTTTGTCAAACACCCAGCAAGAATCCAACATATGCTGAGTCCAACATGCGTACAATGGGTGCTGTCTGCATCCACCCTCCTCTTCAGGACCAAGGCACCATCCCCCCAGCTGCTGGGAGGAAAGCCTGCTGATGGCTCCCAACTGACTCCCTCCCCAGACACTAGCCTCAGCCAAAGGGAGGTGCCTCACCCAGGAGTCCCCCCGACCAAGGGCAGGCCCTGCAATAAAAAGCCAAGACCGCTTGCCTGGTTTCAGGACCTGCCCCAGTTTTCAGATCCAGAACCTTGGGACTGAAGGAGAGGCTGGGTCCCAAAGGTAGAGTCCTGCAACACTGTGGCAAGTATATATGGCAATGACTCCCTGGTTCTTCCCTAAAAACACCTGTGGCCATTAACTCCAGTAACTGTATGTGGGGGAAAGGGGAATACCCAAACATTCTGAGGATTGTTGGACACAGGGTCCAAGTTGACATCAGCGCTCAAGACTGAAGTGTCTTCAAAGCCACATTTGAGTGGGGGTGCATAGAGACCAGGTGATAAATGAAGTCTTGGCCAGGTCCAGCTCACTAGGGGTCTGCTTGATTCATGGCCACTTTCCTGGTCTACAGATGTAGAATTGGAATGAACATCCTTGGTTCTTGACCCCATATTGGTACCTTGGCCCACAGGGTCAGAATCATTGTAGTGGGAATAGCTATTGGAAAATTCATGAAGCTGACCCATTGTCCCCACAGCGAAGAGAGTAAACAAAAAACTATATCCTGAGGGGAATGTCAGGTGTGGATGCCACTCTTGAGACCTAATGGATGCAGGAGCAATGGCCCTCGTCACATTCCCAAGCACTTCCCCAGTTGGGAGGATGGCCTGCTTCTTCCAGCTGCTTCCTTTTAGCAGAGAATTATATACTATGCAGAAAACAGTTCCTGGAATGGCACCGGGTCCTGGTAGAGATAGAGTGCCAGCTTGCAGAACATCGTGTAACTAAGTAGCCCAGATGGCTCCATCTGACCCACTAAGTCAGAAGGTCAAGCGAGACCAATAGTAACCCTTTGTGAGTGGTACATCCAGGAGCAGGTGCGAGCAGAGACAGAGGGCTCCAGTAGGCTCCAGGGATAGGTGGCCCAGACCCTCGTGACACCCGCTGCTGGTGCACCAGGGCCTATCCCTCTGCTTACACCATGACCCACATGGGTGGGTCTCTTACGACTTTCTGACAATGGAGGAGAATGCCAAGGTTGGCTGCAGAATGAGTTGGCTCAGAGTTTGGGCACAAGTGAAAACCGGGTAGCTACTGAATTACAGCCCTGCACAAAGGTGTCCTGGAGAGACAGTGGTGAGGGCAAGTCCTCCCAGGGGCCAGGGCTTCAGGCAGGGCACCTGGCCATCCACTTCTTGTGGAAAGAGAAATGGCTTCTTGAAGTCAGAATATCCATGCATCATGGGCAGTGGTGAATGGCTTGACTGCTTTGTCGGAGGCCAGAAAGAAGGAAGATGGGAAGATCAGAAAGTCAGGAGAAGAGGCAGGTGGATGACCCCATGGGAGCAGAATGTCCACTCTGCCAGCAACAGGGACGCATGCTGAGCCCATCGTTTCTCCAGAAGACCAGGGAGCAAATTGATTCCATGAAACCCCTTCTATTCTGCAAAAGTGAACCATCCATCTTGCCTGGAGTCAACACGTTGGAAATGTGTTTGCCTTTCCTGCCCACAGGGCCTCAGCCAGCACCACTATCCAGAGGCTCAGGGTGTTTGACCTGCCAACACAGCACACCGCGTAACATCACAGAAGACCAAGGGATGCTCTCGACAGCAAAGGTGGTCTGAAGTGAGCATGTGGCCATGAGATCCACTGGTCCTCTCTGGCATTTCACTGGAAGGTGCTGGCCTGATGGAGTGGAGGGATGGGGCAGCCTTGGGAAGGTGTAGCGGAGGTGTCAGCCTGGAGGTGATATCCTGCTTGGATGGGGCACCATATGCCCTAAATCTACCACCACTGTGTGGTGCTCTGTCTCCAGCAGGCGGTCCACAAGGGTCCAGGAACCAAGGGGTGGGAGTGGGAGTGGCCCCACCTGCCATTCTCCTAGTGACCCACTCTGGAGTTTCCTTTTTTATTTTATTTTATTTTTTTGAGACAGTCTTGCTCTGTCACCCAGGCTGGAGTGCAGTGACATGACCTTGGCTCACTGCAACCTTTGCTTCCCGGGCTCAAGGGACTTTCCTGCCCCAGCCTCCCCAGTAGCTGGGATTATAGGCATATACCACCACACCCAGCTAATTTTTTTTTTTTTTTTTTAGATGGAGCCTTGCTTTGTCACCAGGCTGGAGTGCGATGGCACGACCTCGGCTCACTGCAACCTCCGCCTCCTGGGCTCAAGGGACTCTCCTGTCTCAGCCTCCCAAGCAGCTGGGACCCCAGACATGAGCCACCACATCCAGCCAATCTCCGTATTTTTAGTAGAGATGGGGTTTCATGGTGGCCAGGATAGTCTCGATCTCTTGATCTCACAATCTGCCCACCTCAGCCTCCCAAAGTGCTGAGATTACAGGCGAGAGTCACCGCACCCGGCCAATTTTTGTATTTTTAACAGAAACGGGGGTTTCACTATGTTGGCCAGGCTGGTCTCGAACTCCTGACCTCAGGTGATCCACCTGCCTTGGCCTCCCAAAGTGCTGGGATTACAGGTGTGAGCCACTGTGCCTGGCCCACTCTGGAGTTTCTTTCCTCTGAAGGTCTAGAGGTCCTGTTTCCAGGAGGGAGTTGGAGGGGGGAGGACACTTTATACCAGGGGACAAAGCAAGAGTCTTGTGACACTTTAAGCTCACAAACACCTACTCCATGCCAGTCTCTGTATAAGTGCTGTCATTTAATCTTGAAGTAGGTATTTTCCAGTTTGAGACACTGAAGCTTAGGAAGGTGAGGCATGGGAAGTGGCAGTGCTGGAATCCGCACCCTGTTTTGCTGACCCCCACGCCTCTGCCCCAGGAGAGATGGATTCTGAAACTGTTTGGGACGTGCAGGGATGGAAGGTGTAAGGGGCCACCTGTGTGGAGACGCAGAGCAGGGACAGCCGGCGAGGCAGTGCTAGAGGCTGGCTCCGGAACTCTTCCGGTAGGAGCTGGCGGGGAGGCCGTCGGTCTCATCCACAGAGAAAAACCAATCACCTCGGGTTGCCTTGGAGGTGGACAATCCGATTGTGCTTTGTTTGTTGGTTTTATACACTTTTCCTGTTGGCCTGGGGTTGTGTTTCTGCTCGGGGCGCACCTGCTGGAGGAGGCCGAGTGGATTCCAGACTGGCTGCTTGTCTGAGAGAAGCCAGCGTGGGCTCCAGCATTCCTACAGATGCTCCACGGTGCGGATGGCCAGAAGTGAGTGATGGGGTTCCTGAAGCTCCTCCAAGGCTGACCTTCCGGCTCCCTATGGGGTTTCACCAGCTCCTGGCTCCCACCTGCCCTCAGGGTCCAGGGAATCATTCACACATCCTGTGTTCCAGCCCCTCCTCTGAGCTTCAGATCCGACCATCCCCATATGTATTGGTCACCACCGCTCCTGTCATTGTGCCCCAGATTGAACTTCTAGAATGCTCCTTCCTCCCTGTCCTCTTCCTGAATTCCTGAGCCCTGAAAATGGTCCACATTTCCCCAGGAGGCACCTTGACACCCACCTGGCTTTCACCCCTTGGGTCTCCTCCACCACAAAGTCCTGCCTAATTCTTTCCCCTTCCAGGGTCCCACTGTCGTCCCGGCAACTATCACTTTGCTCGAGGGGACTTCAGGGCGTTCAGATGCCTCCCTGCCTCTTCTACCCATTCTGGTCCAGTTTCCCATGGCATCCCATTGTCCTGGGGACAAAGACTGCAAATCTCACCAGTCCTCCTGGTGTGTCCCCTCCACGCTCCTCTCACACTGCGCCCCTTTCCTGCCCCAGCTCCATGCTCAGCCTCCCTGGCTGTCCTTCATTCACTCCCCTGAGCTCTAGCCTTCCGAAAGCCTTTGCGCCGCCATTCCTTGCACCCAGAATGCCCTTCCTTCTCCTCTCTGCCAGCAGACCCTCCTTATCTCCTACTCCAGATTCCCTTTCAGGGGTCCTCCTGGGTTCCACTGAGGAGCCATCCCTGCCCCCACCCCTTCCCATTCCCCACAGCGTTTCTGGGATCTGCATGGCTCAATAACCAAGTCACGCCCTTGGTTAAGGAAGGCATGGTGGCTGAGCACCTATGGTGTGCCAGGCCCTGTGTGTTCCAGGCTCTTCCCATCCACTCTCTCACTGAATCCCACAACCACTCAGAAAGGAAAGGTATTTCTAAGCTCATCCTACAGGCGAGGCCCCTGAGACTCAGGGAGGTGAAGTGTCCTGCCAAAGGTGACACAGCTGGAGTGTGGCAGAGCTGGGATTCACATCTGGGCCCATCTGGGGCTCGGAGGCTACAGCCCTGATGTTGATCTTCCAAAGACTGATCTCTTTTCATACAAATCATCAAACACCTGTCGGACACTAATTCTTGGTTTCTGACAGGGTTACATGTTTGAGAATAAAGGCAAGATGCAGAATGATGCCTGCAGTTGCCCCCGCCCAACCCCTGCAAAGCCAACACGAGCTGGGGAAACTGAGGCACGGTTCCCAGGGGAGTGGGATTGCATGAGAATAGTGAGCAGGTTGCTTGTGTTTTTACCGCACATAGCTCCTTTCATACTCCCTTGTGGTTGACAAGTGTGTTCGTGAATCCTCAGTCCCCTGTCCCCTTCTGACGGGGGTCCTGTCCCCAACAGGTGGCAACTGCTCAAAGCATCTGAATCCACAGGAGGGTGGTGATGGCCCCGGGCTTGCTGTATCTTACAGGGTGCACATGGAGCCCACTGACCCCTCTTCTGTTTGTTAAAAAGAGGAGATTCCTCCCCATTTCAGAGTTTCAGGCACTGGTGTAGGCTCATGGGATATGTTTTTTTTTGTTTGTTTGTTTTTTTGAGATGGTCTCTCTGTCTGTTACCCAGGCTGAATTGCAGTGGCGTGATCTCGGCTCACTGCGACCTCCGCCTCCCAGGTTCAAGTGATTCTCTTGCATCAGCCTCCCGAGGAGTAGCTGGAATTACAGGCAACTGCCACCACGCCCAGCTAAATTTTTTTTGTATTTTTAGTAGAGACGGGGTTTCACTATGTTGGCCAGGTTGATCTCGAACTCCTGACCTCTGGTGATCCTCCTGCCTTGGCCTCCCAAAGTGCTGGGATTATAGGTGTGAGCCACCATGCCTGGGCGGGAGATGTATTTTTAATACTAATAATAATGCACACAAATAATAAAATTACCACCACCACCACCACAGACCCCGTTTCCTTCTCACTTATCTCTGTGCTTCTCACAGCCTCACAAGGTGTGACATGAACCCCCACCCCAAACCCACAGGCTGGTGCTGCCCTTGTGCCCAGGCTGGTGAATGTGCCCGTCTCCCCGGCTCCTCCCCACTTCCTCTTTGTCCTTCCTCTTTCCCATCGTATTTTTAGAAATCTTTGAGCTTGCAGCCCTGCTTCCAGAACAGCTGGCCTCACTTCCCCTTTCCAGGGCAGGAGGAGGACCCATCTCAGGGCCCTAAATAAAGAGGCCCCTCAAAGTCTAAGTAGGAGGGACCTTGGGGCAGAGGGGTTGTGGGCGGAGCTGCTCCCCTCCCCAGCCCCACAAGCCCCACAGGCTCTGCAGAGTGTGGCTTCCTCTCCCCGAGCCGAGCTGGCTCTATTTTTAACTGCACCTGCCTGTCTTATCTGCACCAGCGCAGTGCTCGTCTTCGGCCACACTGGGGCTTTGCTGTCTGGTGCTCTCATCTTCCCGGCAGGCCTTGGGGGAGGGTGCCTTACCTGCTTCCGGACACAGGCCCACCTCAGGAGAGGAGGGGAGGCAGCCCTGGGGAACCCTGTGTCACCAGCCTGTCCATAATAAAGGTAGGAAAACTGAGGCCCACAGAAGGAAGAGACCATGACCACTGGCAGGGTGGTGCAGAGCTGGAACCTGAGCGAGGTCTGGCTAACTCCCAATCCCCGCTTCCCCAGGCCAGGCCAGGATGATGGCACCCACGTAGAGATGACAAATCGGAACTCAGAGAGGGGAAGTCACTGGGCCACGGAGAAGCCCGAATTAAGACCCAGTCTGGGCAACGGGGAAATGACCTTTCCTCCCTCCCGCTGGCCTCCTCCTCCAGGAGGTCTTCCCAGATCTCCTCTGCCCCAGTGGGAAAAGTTGCTTCCTCCCATCTCTAAGCCTGTGTCCATTTGCACGGCTGGGTCAGGGTCCTGCCGGATCTGACTCCTGCCTCTCCACCCCGCCCCCAACGTTCCAGACCAACACCCGTCCCCCAAGGTTAGGCCCATGGCTGGGTCACTGCTGTCCCCAGCACTCCTTAGCACACTGAAAGGTCGTTTGTAGAGTGAATGAATGAAAAGACCAACTACTCAATGGAGAACCAATTGACCCCATTAATCCATCGCTGCATTGACCCCAATTAATTCATTTCCTCCCTAGTACCGGCTGAAGCAAAGCAGATTCTCCCCTCCCGTGCCCTCTCCACAGCCCCGGCCAACTTGGGGCTTTCTCCCTCAGGTTCTCAGCCCTGCTCTGCCGCTGACTGCCTGTGTGACCTCAAGCAAGTCAGTCCTCGCCTCTAGTTCACCTCTGGGAGCCTCAGTTTCCTTATCTGCAATATGGGGACAGCCATCCCTGTAACCTTAGTATGTTAGGACCCCAAAGGACAAAGTGCCCTGCTGGACACACAGGCGGGGGTCTTGCATCTCAGTGGGTGCCCTCCCCGCCTCATCCCCACCCTCCTGTCTGCTGAGAGGCCTGAGTCAGGTGCTGCCCCTTGCTGGGTCTCCCTCCCTGTGCTGACCAGGTGTCCCCCAGCTGTGCTCACTGAGCTGTGATTTTGGGAACCTCCAAAGCCCACAGGAGAGGCAGGGGTCAGAGAGTGAGCCCGGGACAGGGAGTCACGGCACAGGGTTTGGTCCTGCCCCTGCCGCAGACAGGCTGTTTTCCTCGCTTGGCCTCTTTTCTCCCTTCTGCCACTGGGGGGCTGTTGAAATGGATCAGTGGTTCTCTAACTGTGTTCCCTGGTGGGGGGGTGGGGGAAGGGGGATGCCCAGTGGGCGGGGCCAGGCTGCTCCATGTTAGGTGCATTTGAAGCCAGGGTGCTCCTGGACAAGGCTGAGGTCATCTGGACCTGGGGAGCAGACAGCTCCCACCAGCCTGTAGATTCTGGAATTCCAGCAGCCGTGTTCACCAGAACCGTTGCAGCTCTGGAGAACACTGACATCCAGGGTACAGAAACTTGGCCCCTCTTCTGGGCCTTCGATTTACCTCCCCAAACACAATCCTGATGTTCTTTTCCTCACCATCTTTGCAGCCTCCTTTCTCCTCTTTCTCCCCAGACACATGGTCCTAGTCCCTGGGGAGGGTTTCAATCAGAGCCTCTGTTGCTCACTCCCGGCCCTCCCCCGGCTCTAGGCTGCGTCCTCAGCCTCCCCAAAGACCACCCCAACCCCCGGCCAGAAAGGGACCTCAAGTCCCTTGTATCACCCAGACAAGCATCGCCGTCACCAACATCACATCATCATCTTAATCACAAGTCACTTTTCTCAGTTCACCTCTGAGCCTTTGGACTGGCCATTCCTTCTGGCTGAAATGTTTGTTCCTTAGAAGGCCCCTTAGCTGATACCGTCCTCAGGTCCCTCATTAGACAGCATCTTGGGGCCTTTTCCACCATGCACTCCCCTCTTCCTTATCCTGCTTTACTGTTCTTCATCCTACCTGCCACCAACTGACGTAGGGCATCACATTAGAGTCACTGCCTGTTTCTCCCTCTAGAGGACAAGCCCGTGAAGGGGGGAACAGCGTCTGCTTTGCTCACTGCTGTGTGCCCAGCCCCCAGAACACAACTGGACACCTAGGCTGAGCCCACAAATGTTTGCTTCGCGCAGCTGCATTTTCCGCCTGTGCTGTATTCCTTTATCTAGGACCCTGTGAGGCAGGGGCTGCCGTCCCATTCTAAAAGAGAGCACCCTGAGGCCCAGAGAGGTGGACTGCAGTTGCTTACCTGGGTGGCACAGGTCCATTCTGACGCCCCTGGGGAAAAGATGACCCGTGTTCCTGTCGCTTGTCAACCCAGCTGCTGCTCGGGCTGACCCAGCAAGGATGCGTCACCTTGACTGTAACGGGCCCCTTCCTGCTTGCCCCGCCCAGCCCTGTGTGGGGAGGAAGTCAGTCCTGGCCCACTGGGGTCTCGTGTGCAGGCTTTTGACACAACAGCACTTCCTAAAAACTGGCAGAGTTTTGAGCAGCAGGGACCTTTGCCAGAGAGGGACAGAGGTGGAAACAAACAAACAAACAAACAGATGAAGTGAGGGGAGGGCCACATAAAAAAGAGAAAGACAGACAGAAAGAAACACACAGACGCATATGTACACACACACGTACACACGCACAGACACCGAGGGTGATGTTCACTGAGGATAAACATTTTCCAGGGAACCACGGGCATTTACCTGGCAACCTCCTCACATGAATGCCATAGGAGCACCCAACTTGGACAGTCCTAGCAGGGCCCCCTCTGTTCCACCCCACAAGCTCTCTTCCAACTCCCACTTAAGAAAAGACAAATGAATTCAGTGCTAGGAAGGACTTTCCTTCCCTTCAAAGAAATATCTGGCTTTTTCTTGTCTAGTGAACAATCGGGTAATATGCTCCATTTTCCTTCTCCCCCAGGCTGCTGGGAAACTCATCGTCAAATCAAAAGCTCATCAACAGCTTTTCTATGATGTCGTGTGAACTTTGGGGACTGACTCAGCTGTTTGACTCTCAGCTAGGGCTAGTCAGCCTCGCTTTGCTTATCTGTGAAAGGGGAATAACACTAACTCGGGGATATGGAAATGATGGAGTGACAGGATGTGTCAGAGATGCTTGGGACATAGTAGGTGCTCAATAAACACTTTCTCCTTTGATTCTAATTTTCTTCTTTGGTTAAAATGTATCACGTTATTGCTTGTGTCTTTTCTGGCAGGTTGGTTCAAATCCTTTCTGGAAAAAGCTGTGCTGTAAAGAAACAGGTATAAATTAAATGCAAATTCCCTATAACCTCAGGACACATGCAGATTTGTTCATCTGCTTCCCCATTACTCTCCAGGTCCCATGAGGGCAAGGTTACCTTTTGTGCTCTGGTGTGTGGTAAAGTGCTGGGGACATAGAGGGTATGCAAGCGTGGAATGAATGAATAAAAGAATGAATGAATGAATGAATGAATGGAACATGGTGGAGATCACAGTGAATGTGAAAGCCAGCTACAAGTTCACCTCCTTTTCACTATGCCGCCACTCCTGCCGTCAAGGGGCGAAGTCTATTTCTCCTTCCTTGGAAGCTGAGCTGGCCTTGGGCGTGTCTTTGACCAAAAGCACGTGGCAGAAATGATATTCCGTGATGTTCGAGGCTGAGCTTTGAAAGGCCTTGCAGCTCCTGCTCTTGCTCTCAGTCCCCTGCCCGGCTGCCACGAGAACAAGCCTGGGCTAGCTTGTTGGAAGACCACAAGGAGATAGGCCGGGCTGTCCTGACTGTCCCCTGGTTGCTGCCTCATCAGTGAGGCCAGGGGACACCAGAAGAAGAACGATTAAGTGGAGTCCCACCCAAACTGCTGACCCATAGCACTGTGGGAAATAACACACTTTTGTAGTTTAAGCCACCAACTTTTGGGACGCTTTGTTATGCAGCCAAAGCTTGCTGATACAGAAGAAATCCAATGCTATCATTTCCTTGGAGAGAAAACTGAGGCTTAATTCTGGGAAACATTTGACCAAGTCAGAACTTGAGTGAGTGCCAATTCAGGCCCAGAAGCCAGGCCTACTAAGTCCCCGTCTAGTGTGCTCAGGATTTTTGAACCCCACACCCCCGCTGCTTCTCCCCTGCCCTGCCCCCACCTGGGTTCTTGTATAACTCATGGTTATTTTCTGGAAAACTTGTTACAATTATTTCCATGGTAAACTAGGTTTTTCTCTACTGCTTTGGGCCTGAGGAACCACAAACCATGACCCTGGCCATTTTAAAACTAGAAATTTGGGCTGGGCGTGGTGGCTCACGTCTGTAATTCCAGCACTTTAGGAGGCTGAGGCGGGTAGATCACGAGGTCAGGAGATCGAGACCATCCTGGCCAACATGGTGAAACCCCGTCTCTACTAAAAATACAAAAATTAGCTGGGCATGGTGGTGGGTGCTACTCAGGAGGCTGAAGCGGGAGAATTGCTTGAACCAGGGAGTCGGAGGTTGGAGTGAGTCGAGATCGCGCCACTGCACTCCAGCCTGGCAACAGAGTGAGACTCTGTCTCAAAAAACAAAACAAACAAACAAAAAAACCCCTAGAAATGTGGAGAAAGGTATAATTCCCTATGCAGAAAGACTTTACACTGCAGGCCGGAGACTGCTATCTTTAGAAAGTCATGCTTGCAAAGTTGACCCTTGGCTGGCACCTGGGAGCTTGGATTTGGGGAGGGCTCCCACCACCCTAACTGATGAGAGTGTCTTACTGAGCCTACCCTATTTGCTTAGCATCCCTGGTGTTTTCACAGGTGTTTTCACGACTTGTTGCTGGAGCAATTGAGCGTGTCCCGTGTGACTCCGTTGGGAGAGGACTCTTGGAAGCTGCACCTGGTTTCCTCTGGACTTTGCCACTGCGCCTTTGCTGATTTTGCTTTGAGTCCTTTCGCTGCCATAGATCATAGCCGTTAAGTATGACCACGCGCTGAGTCCTGGGAGTCCACCTAGTAAACCACCGAACCTGGGATGGCCTTGGGGAACGCTGACCCATCTTGCGGCTGACCCAGTAAATGTTCCTTGCCCCGGGCCACGGTTTGGCATCCGGCACTTCCCTTTCGTCTGGTGGATGGTCACGGTCGTGTGGTTCAGTTATTGTTACTGTCTTATTCTCTAAGACATACCTCAAATACCACCTCCTCTGTGAAGCCTGTTGCGATAACACCTCCCCTCCCTCTCTCCCACAACCCTGGTCGTGTTTAACAGCTTAGATGCAGTCAGCCTGGGAGCGAGAGACTTTTCACTGTGGGCAGCAAAAAGTTTGGCAGAACTGACTTCATCATTTTCGCTGTCACTCCCTATCTAGGTTTGGCTGCAAGATTAGCTGGGAACCAATAGCACAGGCAATGGGAGAGAAGGAAGCTGGACCCAGGGGAGCCACAGACAACTGGATTCGAATCCTGACTCAGCTCTTGTGAGCTGTGTGATCTTCTTCCTTCCCCTCTGAGCCTCATTTTTAATCATTTTAAATCATCTACAAAATGAAGACAGTTGAGGTTAGGTTTGCCTACATGAAACAGAAAACCCACATAATAATAATGGTTTAAAGAAACTAGAGGTTTATTAATCTCTTACAAGAAAGAAGCCTGAAGTGGGCAACACAGGGCTGCCCCGGTAGCAGCCTGGGCATGGATCCAGGATCCTTCTAACTTTCTGCTGCTGTCCTCAAGTTCTCCTCATGGTCCAAAGTGGCTGCTTGATCTCCAGCTATCATGCCTACATTCCAGGTAGGAGGAAGGATGAAAATGGGAAGGAATCCCCTTAAAACTCTTTCTGGCCTGAGATCGGTCCTTCTGCAGTACATCGGGCTTTGGTTCCCACCTGTGTATCTGGGACAACAAACGAGAGTCTCCAAACATGGGATCTGGGAGGTCCTAAAACAACCACCACTGCTGTTTCTGGAGTGCCTGCTATGGAGTGCCAGACACTGTGCTAAGTACTTGTCATCTCATTTAACCTTTTCCACCATCCAACAAATAACATTTTTACAATCCCTCTTTTATAGATGAGGGAACTGAGTTCAGAGAGGTTAAGTCACTTGCCCAAGGTCACACAGCCAGGAGGAGGCAAAGTTCAGATTCAAGCCCTGAACTGTCTGACTTCAGATCCCCACACTCAGCTTGTACAAGCATCACTTTAAACATTTCAGAAGTTCACCGGGCTGCCCTCCTCCCTCCCTGCTCTTCCCTCCAGGGAGAGATAGGAAGGGCCTAGCACCTTAATCAAATCATAGCAAAACCATCTGGGTAACACTTTCTGTTTGTCCAAAAGCTCAGAATTCCTCACGTGATGCCAATGGCCCAAGGGCGAGAGCGATGGAAGAAGCTTAGAGGAGGTCTAATTCCATGGCTTCATCTTACAGATGGGAAACTGAGGCTGGGAGAGGGAAGGGACTTAATAGAGTGAGTTAGAAGCAAGCAGAATCTGCCCTTGAGCCCATTTTGGCTGCACAGTCAGAGTGCCTATCCATCCATTCATCCGTCCATCCGTCCGTCCGTCCGTCTGTCCATCCATCCTTCCATTCATTCATTTATTCCTTTGATGTTTATTGAAGGCCTGCTATGAGCCATGCACTGTTCCTGGCATTGGCACAGACAAACGTTCTGCCCTCATGGGGCACATGGTTGAGTCACTAGGCCAGGTGGGAGGTGGCAGGTGGCGGGCAAGGTGTGTGTTGGGGGAGTGAATCCTCTCTGCAGTCTTTCCCCTGCCTCATTTTCTCTGATTTCCGATTTTTTCTCAAGGACTCAGAACTGGAGGCAGCATCCTGGAGGCTCGCAGAGTGGAGCATCCCAGCATCTTGAGGCTGCTGAAGGTCTGCCTGTGAGCCCAAGCTGTGGGTAGGGTTTCCAGAGCACAGACAAGATGTGCCTGATTTCCACCAGACCTGTCACTCCCCGTCCAGTGACCAAGAGCATGGGCAATGGGAGAGAAGGAAGCTGGATCCAGGAGGGAGGGCCTGAGACCCAGTAAGCCATAGGCAGGGATGGGGGTCAAGGGCAGTGGGGCACATGCTGATGTTCAAGTTCTAGGACTTGCCCCTAACACAGAAGCTCCTCCTAGCACCACTGATAACCAGAGAATTTGGGGAAGAGCCCAAATGCTCATCGGAGAGTGAATGGTTAATAAATTGTACTGTGTCTGGATGATGGGTCACTGTGAGTCATGAAAGAGGAATGATGATGTAGGATTCAAGCATCTACTTCCAGTTGTATGTAACAGTAACTCAGACTGATTTAAATGGGGATTTAGCAGCTCAGTCTCTGAACAGTCTGGAACAGGGTTGGCCTTGGGGGTAGAGATACCAGAGACCTTTTTTTTTTTTTTTTTTTTTAATGGAGTCTCACTCTGTTGCCCAGGTGGGAGTGCAATGGTGCAGTCTCAGCTCACTGCAACCTCTGCCTCATAGGTTCAAGCCATTCTCCTGCCTCAGCCTCCCAAGTAGCTGGGATTACAAGTGCCTACGACCACGCCTGGCTAATTTTTTTTGTATTTTTAGTAGAGACCGGCTTTCACCATATTGGCCAGGCTGGTCTCGAACTCCTGACCTCGTGATCTGCCCTCCTTGGCCTCCCGAAGTGCTGGGATTACAGGCGTGAGCCACTGCACATGGCCTACCAGAGACTCTTAAGTGTCCTTGTTAGTTCTCTCCTTCCCTCTCTGTCTCTCAGTTCCAGGCTCACATCAAATCATCCTTGATTTCAGAGCGCCTACCAAAAAGAAATTTCCCAGGGAAAGGCTGTGATTGGCTAGACCTGGGTCATGTGCCCCACCCCGGAACAACCTTTGCAACAGCGTGGAAGAAACACCATAGTGGGTCAGGCCTGGGTTATGTGCCCAGCTATGTAGCCAGAAGGAGGTGAAAGGGGATGGACAGGCCCACCAGAGCCACAAGGTAAGGCGCATTTCTCTAAAAAAAGGAAAGCTAGGCAGATTAAAAAAACGAAAAACAAAAAACGGACATTCATTCTTGCTATGTATTTATTTATTGAGACAGAGTCTCTCTCTGTCTCCCAGGCTGGAGTGCAGTGGTACGATCTCAGCTCACTGCAACCTCTGATTCCCAGGCTCAAGTGATTCTCATGCCTCAGCCTCCCGAGTAGCTGGGACTACAGGCATGCACCCCCATGCTTGGATAATTTTTTGTATTTTTTTTTTGGTAGAGACAGGGTTTCACCATGTTGGCTGGGCTGGTCTCGAACTCCTGGCCTCAAGTAATCAGCCCACTTCAGCCTGAGGATAACATGGAAAGTTATCTTCAACATGGAACTGCGAATTTGTGTGTTTCCGTGGAGCATGGGGATCAGGAGCCCAGACTCGGCAGCCAGATGGCCTGGGCTCAAATCCTAGCCCTGCCACTTTCTTACCATCATCTTAGGTGATTGACTTCACCTCCTTGAGCCTCAATTTCTTCATCTGTAAAATAGGCATAATAACGGTGCTTGCCTCATATCATTGGTGACGGGTTCACTAAGTCAAGCCATGTCAAGCGTGTTGGAGTGGCACTTGGTGTGCAGTTGGTTTTTGATCAATGTTAGCGGTTGGAGAGGCCTAGAGCAGGGGTCACCAGCTGGAATGCCCTGAAGGGCCAGACAATAAGCGAATGAGGGGAGTGGGCCCACTTAGGCACACAGCGGGGAATGGCGGGGACTGTTAGCAAAATGGAGTGGCTTGTCCCATATGAAGTGGGCAACTGGTCCCGGCCTTCGCTGACTGCCACCATGAAGGGACAAGAGTACAGGATGGCTGGTTTCTCTGTTTTCCAAGGATAGCTGCATTCATCTGCTTTTGTGTGAGATTAATCATCAAGTAGTTTGACAAAGTGGCAAAATGCTGAGCTGGAGAACATGGTGGAGGCTGATGCCATGGGCTGGATGTGGTTCATGGCTCGCCCACTCACTGCCTTCCAGGTAAGCAGATGATGGAAGGTGTTATCTGGAAAGGATGATCACCAATGTGGTGACAGTCACTGTCCCTGTGTTGTAGGTTTTACGGTGATTTGAATCTTCTTGGTATTTAGACATTCATCACCACCACCAACAAGAGAGAGGGTAGGAGCTGTGGGGAAAGGGGTTGGGAGGAGCGTGGGGAGAGAAGGTGGAGAGGGTGGTGGCCACATTCCGGGTGCTCGAGGGAGCCCAGAACATCAGTCTCCACCTATTAACAGGCACCAGCCTTAATGACTAGCAGAGGCTGAGCAGGGTGGGGGCCAAAGCCACCTTCTCTGTTTCTCTGTAATGGTGTCCCATGTAGGTGACCTCCCTCTTGCCTGAGAACCCCTGGACTTGGGTTCAAATCCCAACATTACCGGTGTGGGATTTGCGACTTTACCTCTGCGTCTGTGTCCCTGTCTGTAAAGGGAAGGTAGTCATGCCTCCTTTCCTGTGTAGACGAAGGGATTGCAAAAACAAGCCAGGCAGAACATAGCCCAGCCTTGAGCAACAGGTGTGCCCCACACGCGGATGTCTGAGCACCAGGTCCTGCCGTCTGGAGATGGTGAGCGTTCCGGATCTGTGGGCACTTCAACCCAGGCGTGGGACTCAAGTGCCAGGATTTCAAATGAAGGGACAATTTTAGGTGAGAACCACCATCTCACACCTCGTCGATGGCTATGAGTTCTGAGCATAGACTCTGAGCCAGGCTGACAGCTGAGTGCTGGGGACAGAAAGTTAAACAGCTGGCACCCATGCTCTGCAATAAGCCCAGGGCACAGAGGGGCTCTTAACCCATTCAGTGAGCATGAATGCCCATCCGGAGTCTTGGCTGTTTGGTCTGAGGATTGAAATCAGTAGTTGGACACTATCGAAGGTCAAACAGGATTCTTTGAGGGAGAAGGTGAGGAGAGGGTGTCCCTGGCTGTAGGAACAGCCAAGTGCAAGGGCTGGGCGGCTTGAGAGGGAAGGGAGAGGCACCTGGCGCGAGCCTGGTCTAGTTCTGTTTTGGGTCTCTCCCTCTCCCCCACGCCCCTGGGCCTCTACCCTCGACTCAGCTGCTCCCTGACTCCCACTTCCCCTTTCCAACCAGGCGGCTGTAGTTTTGGGACTGAGCCCTTTTCTGCTAGGGACAGGAAGACACACCTCCAGGTCCAGTGCATGCGTGCGTATCATATGCATGAAGAGGGGTCCTGGGTTCTGCCCTGCGCCAAAGTCACTGCAGTAGGGGCCTGGAGGAAGCCCAAGGTCTCCTGCGGGCCCAGGAGGTGTGTCATGGGGTGGGATGGATGGAGGTTCCGAACAAACCAGGGGCAGCCTCTTCCTGTGTCGCTCCTCCCTGAGGTCACAGATGGCTGCTGCAGTCTCAGGTGTCACATCCTGACTTGACCATTGCTCACCCTGGCTGTGCTCAGCCCCTGTGGCCAGGGCGGGTCCGTGCTCACATCGGGATGCAAGGGATCCTGAGAATATAGCCCCTGGCATTGGCAGCATCGAGGTGGGAGGTGGGGAGGAGAGGGCTGCTGGAATGAAGGGACCAGCCTGTGAGATCCTGCAGGGGCCACCGTGGGGATAAGGGGGAGCAGCAGAGGGATGGGAAGGAACCCAGGTGTGGCCAGAGGCTCCCAGATGAGGGCCTTCCAGGAAGTGACTGGCTGTATCCCTGGCTGCTGAGAGGTCGAGATCTCCAATATCCATGGGGTCAGCAGCAAGGGGCTGGCGGTGAGCAGTGGGGAGGAAAGTGGGGGAGGAAGTGGAAGGTGTGAGGTAGGGCAGGGAGAGGGCTGTGAGGTGGGATCCGCTGCAGCCTAAGGGGGTGGGTTGAAGAGGGTGTTTTAAAGGAGGAAGAAACTTGACTAGAGTCAAGCTGCGAGAGGCTCAAGGCGTTTCTGAGTAGAGAGGAGGAGGAGGAGAGCAGGGCAGGGGAGGGGACGGCAGGTTGAGAGGAAAGTCTGGAGGACCCCCCTCCCTGTGGGGAGGGTAAGGCTGGAACCGGCAATCCTGCAATCCTGTTCTCCATTTGACAGAGCAGGAAACTGAGGTTCAGGGAGTCCTCGCTGACAGGCCAGGGCTCCAGGCCAGAGTTTGGTTGTGACTTCTGAGTGGTCATGGTTCAGACTGACTCATCTTTCTGGGACTTGAGTTCTAGCTCTTTCAGAGCCCACTCCTTCAGTGTTTGTGGGGAGTCCTTTAAAAGATTGAAACCAGTAGTTAAACCCATGTCCACTTCAGTCTACCATGCAGCCTCACTTTTTTGCCCAAAAGTATAATTGTAGAACTCCAACCAAAGGTATTTACACATGATCTCCGGTTACGCATGCTTGCTGGGTCCCTCTGTCCCCGTTTCTACATTGCATTCTTGTCTCTTTGGCTTCTACGTCCACATTCACGGGCCCTGGCGCGTGGGGGAGGCCAGGGCTACTCGCTGGACACCCTCCAGAACCAACCCCACCCCAGGGCAGCGCTGGGGCTCCCCGGGTCCTCCTGCTTTGAAAATCGAGTGCCCAAAACCACTTCTGTGGGCTCTGAGGGCAGGGCTGGGTGATTTTGTGTTTTGTGTTTCTTTGAGACAAGGTCTAGCTCCCAGGCCGTAGTGCAGTGGAGCAAACGCAGCTCGCTGCACCCTTGACCTCCCAGGTTCAAGTGATCCTCCCACCTCAGCCTTCCAAGTAGCAGGACTACAGTCACATGCCACCATGCCCGGTCACACGCCACCATGCCCGGTCACATGCCACTATGCCTGACCAATTTTGTGTGTGTGTGTGTGTGGAGACAGGGGGCTTGCCATGTTGTCTAGGCTGGTCTCTAAACCCTGGGCTCAAGGGATCCTCCTGCTTCGGTCTCCGAAAGTGCTGGCATTATAGGCGTGAGCCACTGTGCCGGGGCCAGGGCTGGGTGTTTTAAAACACACTCAGGGCCGGGTGTGGTGGCTGACGCCTGTAATCCCAGCATTTCAGGAGGCCAAGGTGGGCAGATTGCCTGTGGTCAGGAGATCGAGACCAACCTGGCCAATATGGTGAAACCCATCTCTAATAAAAATACAAACAAATTAGCTGTGCGTGGTGGTGCGTGACTGTAATCACGCACTCGTGAGGCGGAGACGGGGAATCACTTGAACCTGGGAGGCCGAGGTTCGGGCCACTGCACTCCAGTACAGCCTCAGCAACAGAATGAAAACAAAAACAAAAACAAAAAACAAGATACTCAGGATTTTGCCTTCTAGAGTGTAAAGCCAGACAGGGGCACCTCAGAATTGGTTGCTTTGCACATGAAAGTCATTTGCTCTCTCTAGGAATTAGCTAACCCTAGGAGAGGTGCTAATTCTTAGTCACGAGGTCCCAGATGCCAGAGCATCAAGAATATAGAAAGTAAGAAAATACAGTCAATATATTACATCTAGTTAGTACACTGGGCCGCTTTGGCTTCCTGCTGCATCTCCAGCACTTAGAACAACCTGGCACACAATAGGTGGTCAATACATGCTTCTTGAAGGAATGAGGCTGGGGTTGTGTTTGTGAAGGGCTGATGTGTGTCACATGAGGTGCCCCTGTCTGCCTTTACACTCTAGAAGGCAAAACCCTGAGTATCTTTTTTTTTATTTTTTCATTCTGTCACCAAGTGGTGAAGTCTTGGTTCAATGCAACGTCCACCTCCCAGGTTCAAGTGATTCCCTTGCCTTGGCCTCCCAGGTAGCTGGGATCACAGGCACGTGCCACCATGCACGGCTAATTTTTTTTGTGTGTGTTTTTAGTAGAGGTGGGGTTTCACCATGTTGGCCAGGCTGGTCTCGAACTCCTGACCTCAGGCAATCTGTCCGCCTCGGCCTCCCAAAGTGCTGGGAGGAATGGATTCCCTCTGGTGTCAGCCAGCAGCTCCTTGGATTCCGATGAGTCACCCTGGCTTTGAACCTCAGTGCCTCCACCGGTGAGCTGCAGCAGCATCAGTCAGGCTCAGCATCCCCATCTGTAAAATGGGGACACCGTGGAATGTCTCAGCAGCTTAGGAAGATCAGAGAGAGCAAGGTCAGAAGACAGGGGCTTGCTGTGTTTTCTTGAGATTTAGGAAAGATGATCTTAGGGAGGGAAACTCAAACCTGGATACACACCAGCCTCACCTGGGGCATCTGTTAAGCTACAGACTCCCAAGTTCTAAGTCTGTCTCTCCAATGGAGGGACCTGGAATCATTATTTCAAACATGCTCGCAGATGCCTGTGACCCCAGTAAGTGCCATGCTGTCCTCCAGGTCCTGTAAAGATATCAAGACATGCTCTGGGCTTTGGCCTTCAGTGAAGTTCTTTTTTTTTTTTTTTTTTTGAGACGGAGTCTTGCTCTGTGCCCCAGGCTGGAGTGCAGTGGCGCGATCTTGGCTCACTGCAAGCTCCGCCTCCCGGGTTCACGCCATTCTCCTGCCTCAGCCTCCCGAGTAGCTAGGACTACAGGCGCCCGCCACCTCGCCCGGCTAATTTTCTTGTATTTTTAGTAGAGACGGGGTTTCACCGTGTTAGCCAGGATGGTCTCGATCTCCTGACCTCGTGATCCGCCCGTCTCGGCCTCCCAAAGTGCTGGGATTACAGGCTTGAGCCACCGCGCCCGGCCTGAAGTTCTTTTAAGTAACACAGAAACCACTTCTTTGCTTGCTATTGAAGGCATGATGTCACCCAGTGCCTCTTACACCAGAGCATGTAAGAGCTTTCGTCTGGCACAGTGTTAAGAAAACCTATTTCACTAAGAAACTGACATGCTTCTCCTTTTCCAGTAAGGAGAACTGAGTAATGTATCCTGTTTCCCTTTTTGCCCCAGCTGCCAGGAAGCTCAGGCAAATCCGAATCTTATCAGCAACAACTCATCATTTGGCATATTTCCCTCTGCTTTTCTCCTTGATCTTGATCTTCCACTTTCGTATTCCTAGCTTTTTGTGTATGTGGGAGATGGAGATTCTCAATATAAAAGGAAAGGAGGAGGGAAGGAAGAAAGGCAGAATAAAGATCTCCATCATGGAAGACCACACTTAAAATTTTGGCCACCAGCCCTCTGTGTGCCCTCAGGTCACTCACTCTCACTCTCTGATTCCCTCTACCCTTCTCACCCCCACCAGTCTCCCCTGCAGCCTCCCCTTTCTCTGTCTTCCCTGAAATGTTTATTCCCTTATTCATTCAACACATATTTATGGAGTACCTATCTGTTCTGCTCCATAACAAACGACTTTGAAACATCTTAGTGGATTTAAACAGCATTGATTTTCCTCACGAATCTGCAGTCTAGGCAGGTCCCCCTGGGAGAGCCGTTCTCTGCTCTTCTCGAGGTCGGCTGGGGTGTTAATATCTGAAGGCTCCAACATGCGTCATTTCTTGGTGTTGGGGGAACACTATTTTCAAAATCTTCCCATTTAACTATTTTGAAATATACAAAAATCGCCCGCTATAGACTTCCTGCTGTGTTATAGAACAATAGAGATGATTCCTCCTATCTGGCTGTCATTTTGTACTTGGTAACCAATCTCTCCCTCCCCTCTGCTGCCTGATCCCCTTTCTATCCTCTGGTGACCACCATTCTACTCTCTGCCTCTGTGAGATCGACTTTTTAGCTCCTACATGTGAGAGACAATATGCAGTATTTGTCTTCCTGCGCCTGACTTAATTCACTAACATAATGTCCTCCAGACTCATCCGTGTTGTCGCAAATGATGATATTTCATTATTGTTTATGGCTGAATAATATTCCACTGTGTATATATACCACACTTTCTTTATCCATTCATCCACTGATAGACACTTAGGTTGCTCCCATATCTTGGCTATTGTGAATAATGACACAATAAACATGGAAGTACAGACATCTCTTCATTTTCTTTCCTCTGGACATATGCCCAAGAGTGGGATTGCAGGATCACGTGGTAGCGCTAGTTGTAGTTGTTTGAGGAACCTCCGGGCTGTTTTCCATAACAGCTGTACTGATTTACATCCCCACCAACAGTGGCCGAGTTCCCCTTTCTCTGCATTCTTGCCAACATTTGCCATGTTCTGTCTTTTTGATTATAGCAATTTTCACTAGGGTGAGATAATATCTTACTGTGGTTTTATTGCATTTCCCTGATGATTGGCAATGTTGAGCATTTGTTTTTCACATATCTGTGGGCTATCTGTATGTCTTCTTTTGAGAAATGTCTATCCAAGTCTTTTGCTCATTTAAAAACTGTATTTTTTTTTTCCTGTTGAGTTGTTGGAGCTCCTTCTGTGTTCTGGATATTGATCCTTTGTTGGGTGGATAGTTTGCAAATATTCTCTCCCATTCTGTAGGTTGCCTCTTCTCTCTGTTGTTTCCTTTGCTAAGCAGATGTTTTTGGTTTGTTGCTTTGTCCATTTGTCTATTTTTGCTTTTTGTTACCTGTGCTTTCGAGGTCTTATAAAACAAAACAAAACAAACAAACAAAAAAACGCTTTGTCCAGACCAATGTCCTGAAGCATTTTCTCT
The DNA here is from genome assembly GCF_043159975.1 of Macaca nemestrina. Taxonomy (NCBI): domain Eukaryota; kingdom Metazoa; phylum Chordata; class Mammalia; order Primates; family Cercopithecidae; genus Macaca; species Macaca nemestrina. The sequence goes on along the minus strand of NC_092139.1, from coordinate 104,899,686 downwards.
ATGCTTTCTTCTAGTTTCAGTTTCGAGTCTTACATTTGTGTATTTAATCCATTTTGAGCTGATTTTTGTGTGTGGTGGGAGATAGGGGTCTAGGTTCATTCTTCTGCATGCTGATATCCAATTTTTCTGGCACCACTTACTGAAGAGACTGTCCTTTCCCCAATGTATATTCTTGGTGCCTTTGTAAACAATCATTTGGCTGTAAATACCTGGATTTATACCTGGGTTTTCTCTTCTGTTCCATTGGCCTATATGTCCATTTTGTTTTTGCTTTTGTTTTCTGAGACAGAGTCTTACTCACTTGCCCAGGCTGGAGTGCAGTGGCGTGATCTCAGCTCACTGCAACCTCCACCTCCCAGGTTCAAGCAATCCTCCCACCTCAGCCTCCCGAGTAGCTAGGAATACAGGCATGAGCCACTATGCTTGGCTGATTTTTGTATTTTTAGTAGAGACGGGGTTTCACCTTGTTGGCCAGGCTGGTCTTGAACTCCTGACCTCAGGTGAACTCTTGCCTCGGCCTCCCAAAGTGCTGGGAATACGGGTGCGAGCCACTGCACCTGGCCTATGTGTCTATTTTTATGCCAGTACCATGCTGTTTTGGTTACTATAACCTGGTGGTATATTTTGAAGTCAGGTAGTGTGATGCCTCCAGCTTTCTTGCTTTTGCTCAAAGGCCCTGAATGCTTTGTCCATACAGATTGCATACAGATTTTAGGAGTTTTTTTTTTTCTATTTCTGTGATGAATGTCATTGGTATTTTGGTAGAGATTATATAGAATCTGTAGATCCCTTTCGGTGGTATGGACATTTTAACAATTTAATTCTTCCAGTTGATGAACATGGGTTATTTTTCCATGATTTGATGTCCTCTTGAGTTTCTCTCAGCAGGGTTTTATAATTTTCATCATAGAGCTCTTTTACCTCTTAGGTTAAATTTATTCATGGCCAGGCGTGGTGGTTCACGCCTGTAATCCCAGCACTTTGGGAAGCCGAGGTGGGCAGATCACGAGGTCAGGAGATCGAGACCATACTGGCTAACATGGTGAAACCCTGTCTCTACTAAAATAATAATAATAATAATAATAATAATAATAATAATAATAATAATAATAATAAAATTAGCCAGGCATGGTGGCGGGCACCTGTAGTCCCAGTTACTTGGGAGGCTGAGGCAGAAGAATGGTGTAAACCTGGGAGGTGGAGCTTGCAGTGAGCAGAGATCGCACCACTGTACTCCAGCCTGGGCAACAGAGCGAGACTCTTGTCTCAAAAAAAAAAAAAATTATTCATAAGTGTTTTATTATTATTTTTTCAGCTATTATAAATGGGATTCCTTTCTTCTTTTTCAAATTGCTTCTTACCGGTGTAAAGAAACATTTCCGATTTTTGTATGTTGATTTTGTATCTTGCAACTTCACTGAATTTATTAGTTCTAACCATTTTTGAATGGAGTGTTTGGGTTTTTGTAAATATAAGATCATGTCATCTGCAAAAAGGGACCATTTTACTTCCTCCTTTCCAGTGTGGATGCCAGTTTTTTCTTTCTCTTGCCCAACTGCTCTGGGTAGGACTAGAGTTTCAATTTTGCAAACTTAAAAAAGTTGCACATTGTGAATGTACTTAATGTCACTGAACTTTACACTTCAAATGGTAAAAATGGTGCATTTTCTGTTATGTATATTTCACTACAATTAAAACAACACAAACGAAGCCCTATAGAAAAGTTTTTAAAAAGGCCACCAAAACCCCTAGAAAGTTCTGGGAGGCACCCAGAGCGAGACCCACGCAGAGGGGCTAAGGCCTGAGATCAGGCCACCAAGCCGGGCAGACACGGCCAGCTCCTCCTCGTTACTGCTGGCTGCCCCACTGTAGTGAGCGTCCCTCTCTGGGCGTCAGTTTCCTTTTCTGTAAAAATGGGGTTAGTGGCCTGGCGCGGTGGCTCATGCCTGTAATTCCAGCACTTTGGGAGGCCGAGGTGGGTGGATCACCTGAGGTCAGGAGTTCGAGACCAGCCTGACCAATATGGAGAAACGCCATCTCTACTAAAAATACAAAATCTGTACTAAAAATTCTGGTTAACAAGGCGAAACCCCGTCTGTACTAAAACCACAAAAATTAGCTGGGTGTGGTGGCGGGCGCCTGTAGTCCCAGTTACTCAGGAGGCTGAGACAGGAGAATCGCTTGAACTCAGGAGGTGGAGGTTGCAGTGAGCAGAGATCGCACCACTGCACTCCAGCCTGAGTGATGGAGCGAGACTCCGTCTCAAAAAAAACACAAAAACACAAAAACAAAAAAACAGGGGTGGCCGGGCGCGGTGGCTCACGCCTGTAATCCCAGCACTTTGGGAGGCCGAGGCGGGCGGATCACAAGGTCAGGAGATCGAGACCACGGTGAAACCCCGTCTCTACTAAAAATACAAAAAATTAGCCGGGCGCGGTTGTGGGCGCCTGTAGTCCCAGCTACTCGGGAGGCTGAGGCAGGAGAATGGCGTGAACCCGGGAGGCGGAGCTTGCAGTGAGCCGAGATCGCGCCACTGCACTCCAGCCTGGGCGACAGAGCGAGACTCCGTCTCAAAAACAAAACAAAACAAAACAAAAAAAAACAACAGGGGTTAGTGACGATGCCTCCCTCAAGGGAAAGTTGTTTTTGTTTCATTTTTTCAAACAAGGGAAGTTTTGCAGAATGTGATGAAATAATCCATGTAAGGCAGTCAGCACAGAGCGCGGCCACCGAGGGGAGTGGGCCTGAGGTCTCTCAGCTCTCCAGAGCCGGGGCCACAGGAGGAGCCAGACCCGAGAGACCGGGCGGGGTCTGGCCCTCCTGCACCACCCCTCGTCGGTTTCCTCGGTGACCAAAGCCAGCCCGCGGGCTCCCCTGCGTGGTCGCCGCGGGGATGGCACTCAGAGAACCCACCGCCTGGGGCTCCCCTGTGAACCAGGGGAACCTCTGAGGGTCCTTCAGCCCCAACACCCAGGGATCCGTGGGGCTGGATTCTGGCTGGGGACAGGGCTGGACCCCTAGGAGCCCGTCACATGGGGCAGGCACTCTAATCCAGGATGATTCCGCTGACACGTAACGAGTTCTTGAAGCAGTATGAACCGGAGCCGTAAGGATGGATTCCACATGGGGAGAACTGGGGAACGGGTTGTCAGGTGTGGGGGTTGGGTTAGGAGAGCTGGCTTGGAAGTGGGAAGGGCACCAGCTGGTGGAGACTGGGCGACCTCTGTGTACAGTGGTGGGCAGGAGCACACGCTTAATGCTGAGTGAGTGTATGTGTGTGGCTTTAGCAGGAAGCAGGGGGGATGAACCTCAAAAGAGAAATGGGCCAGGTGCCCACACCTGTAATCCCAGCACTTTGAGAGGCTGAGGTCAGCGGATCATCTGAGGTCAAGAGTTTGAGACCAACCTGGCCAACATGGTGAAACCCCGTCTCTACTAAACACAGAAAAATTAGCTGGGTGTGGTGGCGCGCCCCTGTAATCCCAGCTACTTGGGAGTCCCAGGCAGGAGAATCGCTTGAACCTGGGAGGCGGAGGTTGCCGTGAGCTGAGATCTCACCACTGCACTCCAGCCAGGCCATAGAGTAAGACTGTTTCAAAAAAAAAGAAAAAAAAAAAAGAGAAATGGGAGCCAGGTGGTGAGAGGCTCTGAATGCCAGAACACCATTTACTCTTCTTATTTTTTTTGGATTGGCAATAGGTAAGAAGAAACTCTCCTTGGTGGGAAATGTCTCTTGTGCCAGATGCCACCGAGGGGTCTTTCAATGCCTTGTCCCAAGTGCTTCTCAGTGCAGCCCATCTGGGTCACACGCCAGATGGTGGGGAGCTGAGAACCAGGAACCAAGGTGAGCCCTGATTTGCAGTTTAGAAAGGTCACTCTGGCTGTCATGTGAAGGAAGGACTTGATGGACAGATTAAATGCAGACAGGCCTGTTAGGAGGCTGTTACAGAGGCCCCGGACAGGGATGCTGATGGTTGAGGGGAGGCTCACTCAACAGCTATTCTCAACTCCCTCTCCTTCCTCTACTGACTACAGAGTCTGTAAAAGCTAAATTGTTATTTCCCAGCCTCCTTTGCGGCCAAGGATGGCCATGTGACCTTTCTGGCCAACCAGGATGCCTGTAGAGGGTGGCCCTTCCTGAATAAAAGGAAATTCTCATGAGGAGAAGTCAGTGTTTGGCCTCCTTCCCTGCTGCTTGGAAAGTGGGTGTGAGGCTTGTAGGTGCAGCCAACTTGTAGCTCTCAACAGTAAGCATGAGGGGCAGAGCAAGTGCTGAGGGTGATGGAACCAAAACACAGAAGGGCCCAGGTTTCTGACAGTACTGCTGGGCTGTGGCTCCAGTCCCTGGCTGCTTCCTGACACCCTACTGAGTGAGATCAACTAACCCCTGCCTGTGCAAGCCCTGCTGCTTGTCGGCAGTGGAGTATAAGTGTGCTGACACATGGAGTGAGGTAGAGGAGCCCAAACCAGTGCAAGGAGAGGACTGGAAAAGTATTGAAAAAGGGAGGGAGTGGCCCTAGCCAAGTGATGCAGAGAGGCAGGGTAGGAGTGGGCTAGAGCCCATGGTTGACTCACTCACCTTCCATTCTACCCCTGCCCCACCCTCCTATACTGCAGAGGTTAGCAAGCTAAAGCCACCCTTTCTCCCGGATCCCTTGCAGCTATGATTCTGGATGTGAATTAGATCCTACCAATGAGATTTGCTCCCATGAGATCTGGAAAGCAGCTGTCTTCTTGCTGCTCTTGGCAGTCATTGCTGGCAAGTGACCTTGTGGGTGTCAAGAAGCAGTTGTATTAGAGGAGGTAGTGCTGGACCCTGTGTCATAGTGTCTGGACTCCCACTTCCTGAGGCTTAAGATTCAGGTACAGCAGTGGTGGAAGCATCCTAACCCCTGGGTGGCAGCCGCAGTGGAGGGTTTGGGGGTGGCCCCTGACTCCTCACCTTCCTGTCTGTGGCCTCGGTGGAAGTCCCTCTTGGTCAGTTCTGCAGTGTTCTGGGAGTCATTTCTGGAAACCTGCTCTGGAGCATGCTCCCTGAGGACATCTTATGATGTTGTAGGCACTGAATTTCCTATGTTCAATCTCTTTCTGCTTAAGATACCTAATGTGGCTTCTAGTCCTTACACTGAAACATGACTGATATAAGGACCAAGAAGTGACCTTTGGATTTAGAAATCTGGATGTAATATGTAGGTAAGCCTTGAGGGAGCATTTTCACTGGAGTGGTGGTGTACGGCCGTCCATTGTGGGAGCCCTGTTAGCACCTGTTTTAATTTTCCAGGGCTGCCATGTCAAAGGACCACAGATTGGGAGGCTTCAACAACAGGAATGTACTTTCTCACAGCTCTGGAGTCCAGAAGTCCAAGATCAAGGTATCAGCAGGGTTGTTTCTTCTGAGGGCCCCCCTTGGCTGATAGTGGCCGTCTTCACCCTGTGTCCCCACGTGGGCTTCCCTCTGTGTGTGTCTGTGTCCTAATCTCCTCTTCTTATGTGGACACCAGGCATACTGGGTGAGGGTCCACTTTCATGAACTCACTCTACCTGAATCATCTCTTTTTTCTTTTCTTTTCTTTTCTTTTTTTTTTTGTTTTGTTTTGTTTTCTGAGACCAAGTCTCGCTCTGTCTCCCAGGCTGGAGTGCAATGGCGTGATCTCGGCTCACTGTAGTTTCTGCCTCCTGGGTTCAAGCAATTCTCCTGCCTCAGCCTCCTGAGTGGCTGGAATTATAGGCATGCACCACCATGCCTGGCTAATTTTTGTATTGTTAGTAGAGAAGGGGTTTCACCATATTGGCCAGGCTGGTATTGAATTCCTCACTTCATGATCCACCCGCCTTGGCCTCCCAAAGTGCTGGGATGAATCACCTCTTTTAAGACCCTGTCTCCAAATACAGTCACAGGTGGAGGTACTGGGGCTTCAACATATGAATTTTAGGGGAACACAATTCAGTCTGCAGTTCCCCTAAAAACACACTCTAATCCACAGAAGTGGGTCAAACCCCAGGAGGACACTGCTGTGGCAGAGGATGGAGATTCAGCTTCCAAGGTTTTGGCTCCCTGGGGTTCCTGGTCCCCAGCCCTCCTTGGCCCAGTCTCCAGATTCCCCATCTTTGTGTGCCAATACTGGTGTCCATTCTCACTCTCACTGACCATGGAGGAAACCAGACTGCATTGGACACTTCCTGGAGGCAAGGGCAGGGAGGAGAGGTAGGGCGGGTGGATGGCAGCTGGAGGGGTCCCGAAGACAAAACCCCTGGGCTGCTTCTTTGTAAGATGGGAGAGACCGGATATGAGATGAGGGAGTCAGTAGAATGAGGTTGAGGACATTGGAGAAAGAGCAGAGTAATACCCTAGAAGTGGGGAGAGGAAGGAGATAAGCCAGACCCACCACACTCACGCTGACATTTATCCAGTGTCTGCTATGTGCCAGTTTCCTTCTAGGTACATGACACACGTACTTGTACCCCATGCTCATGGCTATCCAGAGAGGGAGGTGCCCCCATCAGCAGTGGGAGAGCAGTTTGCAGAGGCGAAGCCACTCGCTGGGGACACATGGCCAGTTAGCAGAGGAGGCGGGTGGAGACACAGCCTGACCCCAGAGCCCATGAGTAGGAGAGGTAGGAAATTGGAGGAAGAGGACACAGTCATCTTGAGATGGGCTTGAGCAGAGTGGAGACTGAGGTCACCTCTGGAAGGAGGGGTTGGTGTTTGAGAATGGGGTTGGTGGGAGGTGGGGAGTAGGGGTGAGAGAGAGCCCCTAGCATTCAGTGAGGGTCCTTGCTGAGGCTGAAAGTGGAGCCTGCCCCCTAGACTTTCTCCCACTACTATCTGCTGCTGCTGGGTGGATGGGGTGTTAAGCTGCATTCCTTCCCTGGGTGGCCTCCTGCTGCTTTGAATACTGCCTTAGTCTCTGGAGTCATAAAAGAAATGGAAGAAAACACAAATAAGCGGAATGACATCTTGTGTTCATGGAATGGAAGAATCAGTATTGTTAAAATGTTTGTAGCACCCAAAGAGAGCTACAGATTCAGTGCAATCCTTATCAAAATCCCAATGTCATTTTTCACAGAAAAAAATACCCTAAAATTTGTATGGAACTACAAAAGGCCCTGAGTAGCCAAAGCGATCTAGAACAAAAAGAACAAAGCTGGAGGCATCACACTACCTAATTTCAAAATATACTATGAAGCTATAGTAATCAAAGCAGCATGGTGCTGGCTTAAAATCAGACACATAGACCAAATGGAGCACAATAGAGAGTCCATAAACAAGTTCATGCATTTCCAGTCAATTAATTTTCAACAAAGGTGCCAAGAACACACAATGGGGAAAGGATGGTCTCTTCAATAAATTTTGCTGGGAAAACTGGATATCCACATGCAGAAGAATGAAACTGGACCCTTACCTCACATCATATACAATATCAACACAAAGCTTAAACGTAAGACTTGAAACTGTAAAACTACTAGAAGAAAATAGGAAAAAAGCTGCTTGGCATTGGGAGCCATAATTTTTTTGGCTATAACCCCAAAACACAGGCAACAAAAGCAAAAATAAGCAAGTGGTATTGCATCACAATAAAAAGCTGCACAGCAAAAGAAACAATCAGCATAGTGAAGAAACAACCTGTGGAATGGTTGAAAATATTTGCAAATCATAATCTGATAAGGGTTTAATATCCAGAATATATAAGAAACTCAAACAACTTAATAGCAAGAAAACAAATAACCTGATTAAAAAATGAGCAGATGACATGAATAGACATTTCTACAAAGAAGACATACAAACGTCCAACAGATATATGAAAAATGTTCAACATCACTAATCATCAGGGAAATGCAAATTAAAACCAGAATGAGATATGACCTTGCCTATTAGAATGACTGTTATCAAAAAGGCAAAAGATAACAAGTGTTGCCTAGGACACAGAGAATAGGGAACCCTTGTATACTGTTGGTGGGAATGTCACTTAGTACAGCCATTATGAAAAACAGTATGGAGTTTCCTCAAAAAACTAAAAATAAAACTACCATATGATCTAGCTATCCCACTTCTGGGTATATATCCAAAGGAAATAAAATATTGAAGAGATATCTGCATGCTCGTGCTCATTGCAGCATTATTCATAATAGCCAAGCTACGGGAGCAACCTGAGCTTCTATCAGTGGATGAATGGATAGAGAAAATGTGGTACATATACACAGTGGAATATTCTTCAGCCATAAACAATAATGAAATAAGGCCAGGCACAGTGGCTGAGAGGTAGAGGCAGGTGGATTGCCTGAGGTCAGGAGTTCGAGACCAGCCTGGCCAAGATGGTGAAACCTCAACGCTACTAAAAAATACAAAAATTAGCCCAATGTGGTGGTGCATGCCTGTAATCCCAGCTACTTGGGAGGCTGAGGCCGAAGAATTGCTTAAACCCGGGAGGTGGAGGTTGCAGTGAGCCAAGATAGTGCCACTGCATTCCAGCCTAGGTGACAGAGGAAGACGCCATCTAAAAAAAAAAAAAAAAAAAAAAAGAAATAAATATCATTATTCGTGACAACATAGATGAGGCTGGAAGACATTATACTAAGTAAAGTAAGCCAAGCACAAAACGACAAATACTGCATGACTTCTTTTATATGCAGAATCTAAAAAAAATTGAACTCAGAGAAGCAGAGAGTAGAATGGTGGTTGGCAGGGGTGGGGTGGAGGGTGGAAGTGGAGAGATGTTGGTCAAAGGATACAGAGTTTCCTTTAGACAGGGTTAATAGGTCCTGGTGATTTCTTGTACATCATGGGACTATAATGAAAAATAATGGGCTATATAAGTGAAAATTGCTAAGGGAGTCTATCTTATATGTTATCATCACAGAAAAAATTATGTGAGTTAATAAGCATGTTAATTAGCTTGATAGAATCACTTCACTATGTATACATATATCAAAAGATCACATTGTACCCCCTAAACAGATGCATTATTTATTTATTTATTTAGCTATTTATTTTTAAGATGGAGTCTTTCTTTTGTTGCCCAGGCTGGAGTGCAATGGTGTGATTTCGGCTCACTGCAACCTCCGCCTCCTGGGTTCAAGTGATTCTCCTGCCTCAGCCTACCGAATTACAGATGCCCACTACCATGCCCAGCTAATTTTTTTATTTTTAGTGGAGATGGGGTTTCACCATGTTGGACGGGCTGGTCTTGAACCCCTGACCTCAGATGATCCACCTGTCTCAGCCTCCCAAAGTATTGGGATTACAGGCGTGAGCCACTGCACCCGGCCAATAGATGCGTTTTTTATTTGCCAACTATACCTTAATAAAGGTGCAGTTGGGAGAAAAAGTAAATCCCAAACATCATAGCATTTCACACAAACAAACAGAAATAAATACTGTCTTAGTCTGTTCTGGCTGCTATAACTGGGTGCCATAGACTGGGTGGTTTATGAACAACAGAAACAGCCAGGTGCTGGTGGCTCGTGCCTGTAATCCCAGCACTATTGGGAGGCTGAGGCAGGCAGATCACCTGAGGTCAGGAGTTTGAGACCAGCCTGGCCAACACAGTGAAACCCCGTCTCTACCAAAAAAATTAGCAAGGCAGGTTGGTGTAGCGTATGCCTGTAATCTCAGCTACTGGGGAGGCTGAAGTGAAGAATCACTTGAACCCGGGAGGCGGAGGTTGCAGTGAGCTGAGATCTTGCCACTGCACTCCAGCCTGGGCGACAGAGTGAGACAGTGTCTCAAAAAACAAAACAAAACAACCCCAAAAACTCATTTCTCAGAGTTCTAGAACCTGGGGAGTCCAAGACCATGGTGCTGGCAGATTCAATGTCCGGTGAGACCTGCTTTCTGGTTCATAGATGGCGATCTTGTCACTGCATCCTTACGTGGTGGAAGGGGCCAGTTAGCTCTAGGGACCTGTATTATAAAGGTGATAAGCCCACTTACGAGGGCTCTTCCATAATGACCTAATCATCTCCCAAAGGCTTCTCCTCCAAATGCCATCATGCTGGAATTAGTTTTCGACATATGAATTCAATATATAAATTCTCAGGGATGTAGACACTCGGTCAATAGCAAATGCCATCTACATTGGGACAAGTCCATGCTCATGCCTCCAGCCTGGACCCTTCCCCTTTCCCAGAATCTTCTATCCAAACATTCAACAGCTCCATGTCCAACAGGCTTCTCACCCAAAACGTCCAGGACAGAAGCTTGATTCCTGGATGCTGCAAGCCCGCTCCTCCCGCGACCACCCTCTCCTAGTTAAATGGTGCCTCCATCTGCCAAGGTGCTAAGAATGAAACCCAGCATCACTCTTGACTCCCTCAGCAAGTTCTAAAGGCTCTACAGTACCAACTCTCTGTCCAGCCACTTCTTACACTTCCCACCGTCACCTCCCTGGCCCAAGCCTCCCTCCCCTTGCCTAGACACTGCCATGGCCCCTCCAGGTCTCCCAGCTTCTCCGCTGGTGTCACTGTGGACTATTCCTCACATGGCCACCAGAGGGTGCCTTCTTGATCTGGATTTGCCGGTTTTTCTGCTCACACCCAGAAGAAATCCAAAGTGTGTGAGTGAAGGCTACTTGGTTCTTTTTTCTTTTCTTTTTTTTTTTTTTTTTTTTTTTGAGACGGAGTCTCGCTCTGTCACCCAGGCGGAAGTGCAGTGGCCGGATCTCAGCTCACTGCAAGCTCCGCTTCCCGGGTTTATGCCATTCTCCTGCCTCAGCCTTCCGAGTAGCTGGGACTACAGGCGCCCGCCACCTCGCCTGGCTAGTTTTTTGTATTTTTTTCATGGCGCTTTCACCACCTGTCATTATGATTATACTTGTTGCTAGCTTGTTTATTGTCTGTCTCCCAACTGGAATGTGAGCTCTCTGGGGGCAGGGACTTGTATTTGTACATTGCCATTTACCCAGAGAAACGGACCCAGAACGAGCTTGTTAACAATGGCGTGCTGGCCTGACAGGGGACTTGCTGGCGGGGGCCACTCTTCTCCACCCTTCTCCAAGACTATTCAAGGAGCCTTTTCCTCCAATCTCCATGTCCAGATGCCCAGCATCAGAAGCCCCTGGCCCACCCAGGGCTTGAGGATGGACACCTGTGGCCAGGGCTGGAGGATGGACACCTGTGGCCAGGGCTGGAGGATGAACACCTGTGGCCAGGGCTGGAGGAGAAAGGCAGGAGCTGCAGGGCCGTAGGGAAGGGAGGGTGATTTTTTGAGTGAGAATCAAGCCCTGCCCAAGACCTGTCCAAGACCTGCCCATGGGAGATGAGATGAAATGGGGACCGAAGGGTGCATTGTTTGGAGAGGAGAAGCCGCCCCACGTCTCCCTGCCTCTGTGGACTAGTGTAGAGGTCCCCAGCGAAGCTTCATCTGTATTTACAGCTGCTCCCCGTTGCTCGCATTATTGCCTGAGCTCCTTCTCCTGTCAGATCAGTGGTGGCATAAGATTCTCATAGGAGCACGAACCCCATTGTGAACTGCGCATACGAGGGATCTGGGTTGCAGGCTCCTGATGAGAATCTAATGCCTGATGATGATCTGTCACTGTCTCCCGTCACCCCCAGATGGGACTGTCTAGTTGGAGGAAAACAAGCTCAGGGCTCCCACCGATTCTACATGATGGTGAGTTGTGTAATAATTTCATTATGTATTATAATGAAATAATAATAGAAATAAAGTGCACAATAAATGTGCTTGAATCATCCCAAAAGTATCCCCCCAAATCCATGGAAAAATGGTCTTCCACGAAACCAGTCCCTAGTGCCTAAAAGGTTGGGGACCGCTGGCCTAGAGCAATGGCGGGTGCAGACCTCGGGGTGTTTGGTACCTGAAGGTGGACAGGCAAGCTGGGGCTGGGACTCTGTTCCTACCCTTCCACGATACGGTTGGGGTAGGCTAAGAAAGGGAGGGGGTGAGTGGTGACTGCTGAGGGCCTAAAGGGGTGCACCCCAATGCCCAGTCTTGGAGGAGGAAGAGGATTTGGTTGGGTAGGAAAGTGAGGGGGCTTTGTTCCAGGGCAACGGGGAAAACAGGATGCCATGTGCAATCTGGAAATCTCGCAGCGCCCTCTCCCGGCACTAACGCATCTCTACATTACCAGGGAGAAACGCAAAGTTCTGAAAAAACCTTCAAGGTGGAAGGCCAGAGAAGGTGGACGATCATGAAATGTTTCAGAGAGAGGAGTCACGGGGCCCTGAGAGTGGCAGAGGCTGCCGAGAGGAAAAGCACCAAGAGCACCGCCCAGCCCAGAACTAGCTTTAAATCCATGCCCAGGTTTTGTATGAGCCTTGCTGGAGGAATATACATCCAGGTAAATTGTGTTGGTCAATAGGTACTGTTAACTGAAAAAAACAAAACAAACAAACAAAACCCCACAATTTATATATTTAGAAAGGAGATTTTATTTCTTTAAAGAGTTACAGCCTGCAAGGTGGCCATCCTGCACATGGCATGTGGCAGGGCCGGAGACAGGCACTTCAAAAGAGGAGGGGTTGGGGCAGGAGCTTTATGCTAAAGGAGTTGGCTAAACATACATATTCAACAGGCTACAGGAGGAGCTATGCATATTCATAAAGGTGACCCTGACGGATGCATATTGAACAAACATGCATGAAATATATGACCCATGTTCACTTTGGGGTGGAAACTTAACATTTAAATGCATTACACTGAGGTCCTATACCACTAAAGGTCTTCAGAACACAGGTGCGGAACTTCTGTAAACCGGCCAGAACTGGTCCATGGTCTGTGGTCTTCTGATCTGGAGAAAGTTACTGAAATCAGTCTCTTCTCCAATGAAGGCTGGAATTAGGGCCTGGAGCTGGGGCTCAGTTGCTCAGTGTAGGGGCCCTGGATGAGCTGGGATTGTTTTCATCTGGTTTATCTCGAGGCAGTGCTTGTTTAACTGCTAGCGCAGAAGCAGCACCTTGTGGCAGACGGAACAGAGTTTACGGTTTAAGTGTGGGGTGTGTGACCTCACCTTTGCCTGGCAGGGCTTGAGGTCCTGGTTATAATCTGGTATTGTGATGCCACAAAGTCTGTTCTGTCCATCTGATGGTTCTTTTTTAAATTTATGATTCTGTTTTAACATTACTGTGGTCAGTTGTGTCTAAACTGCGAAAGGGAGGTATATAATGAGGCGTGTCTGACCTCCCCTTTCATCACGGCTGGGATCTCAGTTTTAAAAGTTTTCCTGTGCCGGGTGCAGTGGCTCATGCCTGTAATTCCAGCACTTTGGGAGGCAGAGGCAGGGGCGTCACTTGAGGTCGGGAGTCCGAGACCAGCCTGGCCAACATGGTGAAACCCCGTCTCTACTAAAATGCAAAATTAGCTGGGCGTGGTGGTGGTGGGTGCCTGTAATCCCAGCTACTCAGGAGGCTGAGGCAGGAGAATCATTTGAACCTGGGAGTCAGAGGTTACAGTGAGCCGAGATAGTGCCACTGCAGCCTGGGTGACAGAGCGAGACTCCGTCTCAAAAAATTAAAAAAAAAAAAGTAAATAAATAAAATAAAAGTTTTTCTGAGATCCCTTTGGCCAAGAAATGGTCCGTTTAGTCAGTTGGGGGGCTTATAATTGTATTTTTAGTTTACAGTTGCCATCTGGAAAACTATAAAGTTGAATCTACCTTACATTGTGCAACGGGATAATGAGTCATGTCAAATAATTCAGTGTAACAAATGAAACCACAAAACTGTAAGAAGAAACGATAGTGAACTATTTGAAAAATGTAATTTCAGAGCGGCAAAGACCTTTCTAAAAATCACAAAGAACCCAGAAACCATAAGAGAGAAGATTGATTAACCAAACTATTTAAATATGCAGAATTCCACGTGACTCAAGTCACCATCCGTTAAGCCAAAGTGCCAGTGGCCATCTGGGAACACACAGCTGTAACTTGTGACAGACCAGAAGTGAGTTCCCCTAACATGGAAATCAGTGAAAAAGACCAACACCTATTAAGAAAATAGGCGAAAGGTAGGAAAACACAGTTTACAGGAAAAGAAAATACAAATGGTTTTTTTTGTTGTTGTTTTTTGAGGTGGAGTTTCTCTCTGTCGCCCAGGCTGGAGTGCAGTGGCGCGATCTCCACTCACTGCAATCTCCACCTCCCAGGTTCAAGCGATTCTCCTCCCTCAGCCTCCCAAGTAGCTAGGATTACAGGCGCCCACCACCATGCCTGGCTAATTTTTGTATTTTTAGTAGAGATGGGGTTTCACCATGTTGGCCAGCCAAGTCTCAAACTCCTGGTCTCAAGCGATCCAAAGTGCTGGGATTACAGACATGAGCCACGGCGCCTGGCCACAGATGGCTTTTAACCTTCCAAAAAGATGCCTATCCTACGAAAAGAAATGCACATCAAAACTCAAGTGCAATGTCATTTATTGCCCACTGGGGTGTCATAAATAAGAACGTTGCCCAAAACACCATATTCGTGGGGAAGCCAGTTTTCCTACACACCGCTGGCGGGAGGATGGATGGATAGAACCCCAGTGGAGGGCAATTTGACACTGATGCATGCATTCTGTCACCCAGCAAACCCCCTGTTGGGGAAGGCTGCTTTCAGATACGTGTGTCTGGGCGAAATGGCGTGTGTGCACTGTTATTCGTGGCAGCTTTGCCATGTTAGGAGAAGGCGGGGAATCCTATCCTTCCTTCAACAGGAACTAATCAAATTAATTCTAGCAAGTCTACACAATGGACTCCTGTTCATATAGAGGAAGTTCTCTGTCAACTAATGTGGGACAAACTTCAAAGTAAATAGTTACTGGAAACTAACAAGGTACAGGACAGCTTGGGATGAGAGACAGGAAGTGGAGAATGCTTCCACTGGAACAGCTCTGGAGGGACACAGATACATCAGTGACAGAGGTGGCCTCTGGAAGGGGAATTGAGTGCTGGGCAGATGGGCTGCAAGGTGGACCTGTGCCTTCTGAATTTTGGACCATGGGATGCATTACCCATTCAAAAGCAGTATGAAAACATGTAAATGTAACAAAAAAAACTTGAACAACTTTGAAAATGTTTGCCGTCTAGGTTCCAGTTTAGGGGGCTGGGATGATTGTATTGTACTGGGATAGGAGAGACTGTTGGATTCAAGAGGACGATGGGGTGTCCCAGGTGGGGGTAGGAGGCATCTCCAGTAGGCAGTGGAGAGAGATCTAGGAACCAGCCTGACTGAGGCGACCTCAGAGGGTGTACAGAGAAGGGACTGACACCGAGGCCTGAGGCACAGGTATAGGAAGCAAGGGTGGTGGTGGTGGGGTGCACCTGCTCAGGGATGGGAGGGGCAGCTCTCATCAGCCCATCAGTCAGAGAGTGGCCTGTGGGGCCTGCTGGGAGGGCCTCCTGGGACCTGGGGTGTGGGGCAATGGGAACTTGGTTCTGTTCAGTATCTGGGTGTGTCTGGGGCACAGAACCTGGCTTTGGGGGCAGAATCCTGGTTTTCTCATCAGGAAAGTCCTGATGGAGACAGGGACCTGCATTCTTCATGGGGGATCTTCTAGGAGAAAATCCCCTCCCAGAGGTAGGGAGGTGACTGGAACTGAAGAGCGGCCTGGCGTAGTCAACTCAGGGAGCTGGTTTGGGGATTGGGTAGGGGTAATCAGCGGGAGTTCCATCAGCTCCTAGGAATTTGACCTCAGAGCCCAGTCACTCTGGGAAAACCCTGTCAGGCTGGGGACTCGACTCCAGCCCCTGGGGACTTCCCAGAGCTGGCCAGCCCTCTCTGTCACCTCTCTTGGTTGTGACACTGAATACAGGATGACCCCCAAGGCAGAGTGGACCTGGATGCAAATATTTCCCAGCTCTGACTCCAGGGTGCCAGCCAAAGACATCCTGGGTACCCCCTCAATCCTTCCTTCCTTCCTTCCTTCCTTCCTTCCTTCCTTCCTTCCTTCCTTCCTTCCTTCCTTCCTTCCTTCCTTCCTTCCTTCCCTCTTTCTCTTTCTTTCTTCTTCTTTCTTTCTTTCTTTCTTTCTTTCTTTCTTTCTTTCTTTCTTTCTTTCTTTCTTTCTTTCTCTCTTTCTTTCTCTCTTTCTCTTTGTTTATTCTCTCTCTTTCTTTCTTTTTCTTATTTCTACCACATTTTACTGAGTGCTAGCTCTGTGTCAGATCTTGGAATATAGTAAAGGTTTTTCAAATGTTGGCTGCTATTTCAATAAAAGGTTAAAATTTTAGCATGATCTAATAATTCCAAAGCTGCATGCATTTGATGACATAACCTAAGGGTTTAAAAACAAAAATAAAAAGTGACAGAATGACAAGGAGAATTGAAAAATTCACCTCCATAGAGGGAGGTTTAACCTCCTCTTCTCAAGAGCAGATAAATAAAAGCAAGGTAAATATAAATTCATTTGTAATGATACGAAAGTCTAAACAATGCAATGAACACCTTTGATTTATTAAACATATAGGGAACACTGACTATAGACACATTTATGAAAATAACACTCACCATAGGTCATAAAGCAAGTCTCAGCACATTAAAAGGAGTCAGTGTGACACCGTCCGTATTCTTTGTCTTCAGTACCACGAGGTAAGAAAACGAGATAACAGCCTCTTTCCCCAACTCTTGGAAATTAACAACACACTTTCCAATGACTCATTGAGCGGAATGGAAATCGTAACGAAAGTTTAAAAATATTTAGAACTAAAACATAATAAAATATTACGTATCAAAATTGTGGGTTGTGGTACATTTTATGTTATGTCTATTTTACCGCAATTAAAAGAAAAGCAACTGCAGGTCGCAGCTTAAGTCGTATTGCCTTAAGAACTTGTATTAGGAACAAAATGAGACTAAAAGAATTCATGAACTAAGCATTCAAAATCAAGAAGTAAAGTAAGAACATCAGAACAAAGCAAAAGAAAGAAAAGAAACAATAAAGAATAGAAATTAATTAAATGGGAAACAAATGTATAGTAAAAAGGATTAACAAGGCCAAAATTGGGCTCTTTGAAAAGATGAGTAAAATTAATGAACTTGGGGAGCAATTGATTAAGAACAAAGTTTGAAGGCATAAATAATCAATATAGGATGAAAAGAAGGGAGATAACAGAAATTAGGAGAGATTTAAAAGATATAAAATAGTACTATGAACAGGTTTATACTAATGAATTTGAAAACCCAAGCAAAATGGGCAACTTTCCAGAAAAATATGTAAAGGATGACTCAAGAAGTAATAGTGGCCAGGCACAGTGGCTCATGCCTGTAATCCCAGCACTTTGGGAGGCCATGGCGGGTGGATTGCTTGAGCTCTGGAGACCATCCTGGCCAACATAGTGAAACCCCATCTCTACTAAAAACACAAAAATTAGCTGAGCCTGATGGCGCATGCCTGTAGTACCAGCTACTTGTGAGGCTGAGGCAGGAGAATCGCTGGAATCCAGGAGGTGGAGGTGGCAGAGAGCTGAGGTCCTGCCACTGCACTCCAGCCTGCGTGACAGAGTGAGACTCTGTCTCAAAAAAAAAAAAAAAAAAGTAATAAGAATTCCAAATAGTCCTATATCCCTTAAAGAAACTGAATTGGTAGTTTAAAATCTACCCCTGTCCCTACCAACCCCCATAATTCTGAAACTAGGTCCAGATACAGATGGCTTTATCAATTTTATAAAATATTTAAGGGAGACATAATGTAATATTATCCAAACTTCTCTAAAAATAGAAAAAGATAATATTACCAACTCTCATAATGAAACTAGTATAACCTTGGCAACAATAACAACAACAACAACAAAAAAGTCAAAGACAATATAAGAAAGGAAAATTACTGGCCAATCTCCCCACCCTACATGCAAATATTGGCAATTTCAAGCCAGCAATACACAAAAGGCAATGCATCATGACTGACTGAGTGAGGGTATGAGTGAAGCTGCTGTAACAAAAAGACCTGAAAACACAGTGGCTTAAAGAAGCAAAAGTGTGTTTCTCTCTCAGGTCTCGAGCTGAGTGGTCCAGCTCTGCGTTGTCCCCACATGGTTCTAGGATTGCTCTGGAGCTTTTATTTCCTACTCCGTGGGGAGAGGGAAAATGCTGTGCAGGATAAATGGTTTAGCTTCCAGGGAGATGATGCAGGAGTTGCTGACATCACTTCCATTTGTACCTTTTTCCCCCAGACATGATCACAGGGCCAACTCTGCTGCAAAGGAGACTGAGAAATGTCTTTAACTGGGTGAACGTGTGGCTTGCCCCAATTCTGGGATCTCTGTTATTAAAAAGAAGCAGAGAATGGTTGCTTAGGGATAGTCAGCAATAGTCCCCAGGTTAACTAAATTCGGCTTATCTGGGAATGCAAGGAGAATTGGACATCAGAAAATGTATTAATATAATTGACAACATTTCCATGGATACAGAAAAAGACATTCAATCGAATTAAACCCTTAATAATGATAAAACAAAACTGCTGTTTCTAAGAATAGTAGGGAAACTTCTTTTGCTGACAATAATATTTGCCAAAAGCCTGCAGTAGACATCAGGTTCAATGGGAAAATATTAGAAACAGTCTCTTTAAAATCAGAAATAAGACAAGGATGCCTGCCAGCACTGATTCCCTTCAGCCCTGTAATAAAAGATCTAGACAAGCCAAGGAATTAATGTTATAAAAATTGGGAGGGAAGAAATAAAACTGTCACTTTCCATAAATGATAAGATTGTCTATAAAGACAGCCGTAGACTTGTGAGTAGCAAAATCTTTACATGAATTAGAATGAGAATTTCCATCCAGATTTCTATATAAGTTCAATATGCAAAATGTGACATTCTCCCTACATATGGGCAACAAATAGAAAATTCAATTTAAAAAATATTAGTTATAATGGCACTGAAAGTAATAAGGTATCGAGGAATGAATCTTTTGAAAAATGTGCGTGACATTTCCGGGGAGAAATTATAAAACCTTATTGAAAGTTATAAAGAAGCAATATACCATGTTAATGGACAGGAAGACTCAATATTATAAAGATGTCAATTCTCCCCAAATTGCTCTAGAAATTGAATACAGTTCTAATCAGAATCCTCACACAGTTTTTTTTTGGAACTTGACAAGCTTATTGTAAACTTTATATGACAGAGCAAAGAGTCAGTGGTAATGATAACAGTTTTGAAAAAGTTCAAGAGTGGATGATTTGCCCTGCTGGGTCTAAAGACCTGATATAGAACTTCAGTAGTTGGCCGGGTGCGGTGGCTCACGCCTGTAAGTAATCCCAGCACTTTGGGAGGCCGAGGCGGGCGGATCACCTGAGATCAGGGGTTCGAGACCCGCCTGGCCAACATAGTGAAACCCCGTCTCTACTAAAAATACAAAATTAGCTGCCTGTGGTGGCAGGCACCTGTAATCCCAGCTATTTGGAATGCTGAGGCAGGAGAATCACTTGAACCTGGGAGGTGGAGTTGCCTAGACCCAAGATGGTGCCATTGCACTCCAGCCTGGGCAATAGGAGCGAAACTCCGTCTCAAAAAGAAAAAGAAAATTGCTGTAGTAATTGAGGCAGTGTTTTACTGACTTGAGGGTGGACCAAGAGGCCAATACATGGAGAGGCTAGGAAAAGACTCATGCAGTTATAGACTCTTGGCCTGTGATATGGTTTGGATCTGTGTTCCCATCTAAATCTCATGTCAAATTGTAATCTCCAACACTGGAAGTAGGGCCTGGTGGGAGGTGATTGGATCATGGGGGCGGAGTTTGCATGAATGGTTTAGCACCATCCCCCTTGGGTACTGTATAGTGAGTAAGTTTTTGTGAGATCTGGTTGTTTGAAAGTGTGGGGCACCTCTCGCCCCCTTGGTCCTGTCCCTGCCATGTAAGATGCCTGTTACCACTTTGCATTCCACCACGAGGCCTCCCCAGAAGCAGATGCCACCATGCTTCCTGTGTGGCCTGTGATACCGTGAGCCAATTCAACCTCTTTTCTTAGTAAATTACCCATTTCCAGATATTTATAGCAATGCAAGAACTGTGAGATGCGAGATGGCTCAACCACAGCTTACTGGGCAAAAAGCAGGCAGAGCTACTCAATAAATGATTCTGGAACAATTGGTCATGGAGATAATGATGTTAAATACATATCACACAGGCCGGGTGCGGTGGCTCATGCCTGTAATCCTAGCACTTTGGGAGGCTGAGGCGGGTAGATCACCAGAGCTTGGGAGTTTGAGATCAGCCTGGCTAACATGGTGAAGCCCCATCTCTACTAAATATACAAAAGTAGCTGGGTGTGGTGGCAGGTGCCTGCAATCCCAGCTACTCGGGAGGCTGAGGCAGGAGAATCGCTTGAATCTGGGAGGCAGAGGTTGCAGTGTGCTGGGATCACGCCACTGCACTCCAGCCTGGGCGACAGAGTGAGACTCGGTCTCCAAAAAAAAAACAAAAACAAAAAAACAAAAAACCCCAACATATCACACAAAAACTAAAAACAGTCAATAATCTCACTACACCCTAAATTCCGTCTGATGTGTGTAAAGACCTACTCGTATTTATTTTCTTTCTTCTTTTTTGAGACAGGGTCTCACTCTGTTGCCCAGGCTGGAGTACAGTGGTGTGATCATGGCTCACTGCAGCATAGACCTCCCAGGCTCAAGTGATCTGCCCACCTTAGCCTCCTGAGTAACTAGGGCTACAGGCATGCGCCAACACATCTGTCTAATTTTTGAATTTTTTGTAGAGATGGGGTTTCACCATATTACACAAACTGGTTTCAAACTCCTGGGCTCAGGTGACCTGTGTGTCTTAGTCTCCCAAAGTGCTGGGATTGCAGGCATGAGCTACCGCACCTGACAAGACCTATTTATGAAAAGCAAAACTTTAAAAGAAAATGAAGATATTCATCTTCATGAAATTGGGAGAAGGAAAGGAATTTTTAAGTAAGATTCACTCAAAAAACACAAGTCATTAGGATGCAGGGCAGGTGAGCCTCCAAATTGGGGTTTAGCTTTGGAAGGTTCTTGGCTTCTCTCAGGAAGGAATTCCATGGTGAGCCAATGGTGGAAGAAAACAGCTTTATGGAGGCGGCAGTGTTGCAGCTCCGTGATTACTCCTGCAGAGTAGGGCTACCGGACAGGCAGTGTGCTGAGAGCAGCAGCTCAGGGGCAATTCCGCAGTTTATACCCACTTTTAATCACATGCAAATTAAGGGGTGAGGTATTCAGAACTTTCTAGAAAAAGGGTGGTAGTTTCTGGGCTGTTGCTAGGGAAGGGGTGGTAACGTCCGGGTGTTGCCATGGCAACTGTAAACTGACATGGCACTGGTGAGCATGTCTTGTGGAGAGGTGCTTTCACCTCGTCCCCATTTCTGCTAGTCCTCAATCTGGTCTTGAGTCGAGCCCTGCCTCCTACCTCAATTAGGAAAGAAAGTGGAAATTTGACTAGATGCAGATAAAAATTGTGTCTATTAAATGTCACAACATATTAAAAGACATCCCATGGACTGGAAGAAAGTATGCAATGCCTCTAGCAATTCAAGCTTGGAAATCAGAATATGCAAAGAAACTGTAAGAGAAAGATAAATACTGGGCCGGGCACAGTGGCTCATACTTGTAATCCCAGCACTTTGGGAGGCAGAAGTGGGTGGATCACCTGAGGTCAGGAGTTTGAGACCAACCTGGCCAACATGGTGAAACCCCATCTCTACTAAAATACAAAAATTAGCCGGGCATGGTGGCATGTATCTTTAATCATAGCTACTAAAGAGGCTGAGGCAGAAGAATTGCTTGAACCTGGGAGGTGGAGGTTGCAGCGAGCCAAGATCGTGACATTGCACTCCAGCCTGGGCAATAAGAGTGAAACTCCATCTCAAAAAAATAAAGCAAAACAAAATAGATAAATACTCCAATAGAGAGAAATGGACAAAAGTGAAGAAAAAGCAATTTATGGAACAGGAAACACAAGTGTCCAATAATCACTTACAAAGTTGCTAAATACCACTGGGAATCAGTTAATATAAAGTAAAGCCACAGTGAGATGCTAATTCACACCTACCTAGTTGGCAAAAGTATAAAGTCTTACAGGCCAAGCATGGGCTAGGGGGTAGATGAGGAGGCCCCTGGAAGTGGGTGTAGCACTGTCTATTGAAGTGCAAGACGTGTGTGTATACTTTAAACCTCACACACCAGCCCAGGAGCACACGGATGTTCACAGCAAAATCGTTTGTAGTGCAAACATCACAAGCCACTTACAAATCCTGGCCTGGGAGGTCTAGGCTACAGTGAGCCATGATCGCACCATTACACTCCAGCCTGGGCAACAGAGTGAGACCCTGTCTCAAGAAAGGAAAAAGGAAATAAGTATGAGTAGGTCTTTACTCATTTTGGACAGAATTTAGGGTGTGGTGAGATATTGACTGTTTTTAGTTTTTGCGTGATATGTATTTAATGTCATTATCTCCATGACCAATTGGATAAATACATTTCGATACATTCATATACTGGAAAATTTACCAGACAAATAACTAACCTAGAACTCTAAGTTGAACATTTCCCAGCACGCTGCTGGGCAGGGTTGTGGCTCCCAAATTCTAAGGCCTGTGGTGAGGAGAAGGGAGCTGACTGACCCTGAGCGACCCCAGAACAAGAGGTAGCACCTCTGTGAGGACAATCCAAGGAGAAGGATTTGGGCTGAAAATGAGGAAGGGTTTTCTAACAGGTCAGGCTAGGCAGGAGTGAAACAGACTGCCCCTTAAGGGAATGAGCTCCCCGTCATTGGAGATATGTAAGCAGGGACTGGCAGCTGCGTCATGGGCAGTAAACCAATCATTGTCTATCAATGACACAAGAGTGGGTTGAATACAGATGGCCTTAGGTCCCTTCTAAGCCTGCCCAGAGGCCTCGTGGTTCTGTGATTCAGTAAGTTTGCGAAGTGTGGTCAAAAGAGGATGGGACTAAATGAATAACCAAATGTGACACATCCCTGCAGTGGGACACTACTCACTAATAAAAGGGACATACACACCATGACACATGTAACAACAAGATGAATCTCGAAAACATGCTGTGTGAAAGGGCCTTGGATGAGACGCCACTCACTGTGTGATGCCGTTTAAGTGAAATCCTAGAAAATGCAAAGTAATCTACAGAGGCAAAAAGCAGACCAGAGCTTGTGTGTGTGAGTTGGGCGGTGGCTGGAGGGGTGGGGAGGGAGAAACAGAGGAGAGGTGGGCTGCATGGGGGTGCAAGGAAGCTTTCCAAGGTGATAGAAGTGTTCTGTGATGTTCCGTATCTTGGGAGGTTTCATGGGTGCGTGTATCTGTCAAAATGAATGGAATTATATGCTTTAAATGGATCAAACTTACTGTATGCCAATTATACCCCCATATAGATACCTTGTTTTTTTGTTTTTTTTTTTTGAGATGGAGTCTTGCTCTGTTGCCAGGCTGGAGTGCAGTGGTACGATCTTGATCTCAGCTCACTGCAACCTCCGCCTCCTGGATTCAAGCGATTCTCCTGACTCAGCCTCCCGAGTAGCCTAGTACTACAGCTGTGCGTCACCATGCCCAGCTAATTTTTGTATTTTTACTAGAGACAGGGTTTCACCATGTTGACCAGGATGGTCTCGATCTCTTGACCGCATGATCTGCCCACCTCGTCCTCTCAAAGTGCACCTCCCAAAGGTGAGGAGGGCTGGAGCAGAGGTCAGAGCTGCTGCATTACGGACTTGGTCACAGGGACTTGAGCCTGACTGCTGTTGTCCAGGTGGCTTCACTCCTCCATCTGGTCTGTCCACACAATCCCAGGACCACCTGCAGATGGGGGACATTCCCAGAGAGTGGCTCCAGGGCTCCTGTGTCATTCTCGGTGTGGGTGAGAGTGCTTCAGGGATAGCTCTCTGTTCTTCCATATTTTGTATTCGCTACAGTACCAAGCCCAGAGCTGGGTATTTAGGTGGTGTATCATTGATGCATGCAGAATGAAGGAGAGAATCAATAGCTTAAGCTAAGGAGAATTTTTGCTTGGGATCTCCTGGAGAAGGGGCTTTCTTGGGATGGAGAGCAATTGCAATTTTAGGACCGCCATGGCCATGTACAGTTGAGTGAGTTGTGTACTGCAAAAATTAAAAATAAAAATAATAAAAGAAAAGAAAAGGCCAGGTGTGGTGGCTCACGCCTGTAATCCCAGCACTTTGGGAGGCCGAGTCAGGTGGATCACGAGGTCAGGAGATCGAGACCATCCTGGCCAACATGGTGAAACGCTGTCTCTACTAAAAATACAAAAAATTAGCTGGGTGTGGTGGCACGTGCCTATAGTCCCAGCTACTTGGGAGGCTGAGGCAGGAGAAATGCTTGAACTCGGGAGGCGGAGGTTGCGGTGAGCTGAGATCATGCCACCGCACTCCAGCCCGATGACAGAGCGAGACTCTGTCTCAAAAAAACAAAACAAAACAAACAAAAAACAAACAAACTAACCCCAAAAACAAACAATCTCTGCTCTAGTGGGTGAACAAAGGATAGAACTCAGTACCTACACTGCTTTCCAGGTCAGGTGGCTGCACCCATTGGCTGTATATTCCTAGAGAAGTGCATTATTCTTTTCTCTTCCCTTTTTTAAACAAAAAAATGGTTTATTCTGGAAGAATTTTAGATGTACAGGAAAGGTGCCAAGATAGTAAGAGTGTCCACGTACAGTTTTCACCCACTTTCTCTGTGTGCTAACGTCATTTGTGTAACCGCAGTAGATTTGTCAAACTAAGAAATTACTATTCTTACAATACTCTTAAAATTTTCAGACTTGATTTGGATTTTACTACTTTTTCCACTGATGTTCTTATTTTATTTTATTTTTATTCATTTATTTATTTTGAGATAGAGTTTCACTCTTGTTGCCTAGGCTGGAGTGCAATGGCGTGATCTCTGCTCACCACAACCGCTGCCTCCTGGGTTCAAGCAATTATTTGCCTCAGCCTCCTAAGTAACTGGGATTACAGGTGCCCGCCACCGGGCCTCGTTAATTTTTCGTATTTTTAGTAGTGATGGGGTTTCACCGTGTTGGTTAGGCTGATCTCGAACTCCCGACCTCAGGCAATCCACCTGCCTCAGCCTCCCAAAGTGCTGGGATTATAGACATGAGCCACTGCACCCGGCCTGATGTTTTTGTTTTTAGAGCTAATTTAATTGTTAAATTGATTTAAGAATTTGCATGTATACATGAAACATTTTTTTTCCCTTCAAGAACTAGAAAAGAATTCTTTTAAAAAATTTATTAAATTTTTTTTATTTGTAATTGACACATAATCATACATATTTATGGGGTACAATGTGATATTCCGATGTATGTATACACCGTATAATGATTAATCAAATCCAGGTAATTCCCACATCCATCACTTTCAATATTTATCGTTTCTTTGTTGCAACATTTGAAACCTTCTCTTCCAGCTGTCTTGAAATATGCACGAGATTGTGATCTGCTGTAGTCACCCCACTGTGTAACGGAACACCAGACCTTACTCTTTCTCTGTCAGTGAAGCTCCACGAATGTTCTTTTTCTGTTCCAGGTTCTAATCTGGGCTACCACACTGTATTTAATACATTATTATTATTATTTTAAATTAACACAGAGGTTGCCCTATGGACTAGCAGTCGATGGAAAAAGAAAGGGGTATAGAGAAGTATCCCAGAACAAAGTCCTCAGGTGGCCTGTGAGGGAGGAAGTCCCAGGGTGGTCACAGGGCACGCCTGGCCTCTCTGACCCACGGTCTCAGCACAGCATATGCAAAGCGTAGAGGAAAGACACCGGTTTGCTGGTAGCTTGAACAGTTGACTTGCCCAGTGCTGGGGCCAGTGCTTGAGGAAGTTGCATTTCCCTTTCTGTAAAAGTCAATGTTGAGAACCCAGTAACTTATGTGAATTGCTCTGAAAAGGTTCAGCCTCCGGGTGCCTGGTGGGAATCCCGGGCTCTGCCAGCCAGCAGGCCCTAGCTCTCCTCACCCTCCTTCAGGGTTCCTGGGTTGTCCTGAACCAGGGTGGGTGACCAGTGGCTCTTCCTCTCCCCGCCCCTCCGTCCTTTCCCCCCCGCGCTGGAAAGGTGTGTGGGTGGGGAGTGATAGCAATGAACGGTGAACTTGGCGCCAACTGGGGTGGTCGAATGTTCTCCGAGTCCACATGGAGAGCCCTCATGGCGAAGGGAGCTCCCCACGAGCTACAGAACTCGGGCTTTTTCCCCTCAAACAGCAGCTGGAGCCAAGAGCTGCAGCTTAAAGAAGAGCTTGGAGTCACCTGAGCCTAGGGCTGGTTTCAGGTTAGGTGGTCAAATGACTTCTCAGACCCTCAGTTTTCGCATCAGGGAAATGGGCCACAGTTCCTAGCTCCAGGGTGCCTGGTCCCCCAGGGTGGTCTCAGGATAGACTTGGTTCCTGTGGGGCACTGACCGCCACTTCCTCTCAACGTGCCGTTCTCCATCAGCGGACCCCACCTTCCCTTCCTGCCTCATCGCCCACATCCTCCCACCCAGGGACGGGTGGGAGGATGTGGGCGATGAGGCAGGCCAGGGGAAGCTCTGGGGTCCCCAGCATCCCCCGACCTGGAGATCCCCTTAGGCCACGTTTCAAGAGCCAGCTCCAATGCTAGCTTGCAGGCCCCCAGCTCTCCCTCTCCGTAACCCTGAGGTCCTCTCTGTAGATTCCCTGTTGCCCCAGTCACTTCCTGTCTGTTTTATGATCTCCCATGATGAAGTTGTGCCTCCCCCTCTCCAAAGGGTGTAAACTCTAGGGACCAGCTGTCTCTTGCATCTGGGATCACCAGCACCTGGTACTGTGCCTGGCACACAGCAGGCACTCATTAAATGCTGTGCTTAGAATTGAGGTGCACTGAATTCTTGGAACCCTCCAGTTCTTGCAGAACGGCCTCTGGGCCTGCCCCGTGGGCAGGAAGTGAGCCTCCCAGCACAGAGGGCCCCCGGGTCTCCTGCTGGAGCCTCCAGGCTGGGGGTCTGTGGGGATGCCCAGGGCTCAGCCTAGCACCTGAGCGCCCCTCCCACCAGCTGCTCTGCCACACCGCATGCTCCGCCCCTTGCAAACGACCGACCCGTGGGGGCAGCAGCTTGAGTAAGTTCCCCTTCCGCTTCCTCCTGCCCCACCACTGCTGCTCCTCAGCGGGCGCCTCGCCAGTCTCCACACCCCTTGTGCCCGCAGAAACGCGCCTGGCCCTGAGCTGTCACCACCGACACTCTCCAGGCCCCGGACACGATGCAGGCCATCAAGTGTGTGGTGGTGGGAGATGGGTAGGTACCTGGCTGGACTTCCTCACAGCCCCCAACTGGGATGCCCTGAGATCCTCCCACCCTGGTGTCCCTGGGGAAGCCCCTGGTCCTGCAGAACTAGCTGTCCCTGGGAGGCAGCTTGGAGGGGTCGCTTCCTTCTTCTCCTAGGGCCCACAGGGAGCACCCCAGGGTGGGCTGAGGACAGCTTCACCCTCTTCAGCCCCACCCCACCCGGGGAGCCATCTGGGTGGAGGGTGCAGGACTATGGGTGAGAGTGCCAAGGGCTCCTCACCTGCACCCCTAAAGCTGGGGGCAGGTCTCCCACAGAGGCAAGCCTCAGTCTTTATTCTGTAGATGCACGAGGGAAGTGAGAAACCTGAAATTCAGCCTTCGTCCCCAGGCTGACCTGGGCTGTCGTCACTGGCTTGGTGCTGCTGTGTGGCCTCGGGCAAGTCACAGCACCTCAGCTTAGCCATCTGGGAGGAGGCCTATGCCCTAGGGATGCTGTGGGGTCGCTTGAGATAAGCTGAGTGGCTGTCTTGCTTGTAGTGTGTGCCTCCTAGTACCCCCTCCACTTTCTCTCCCCTCCCCTCAGCCTGCCAGGTTGGGGAAGATGTGTGGGGGATGTGGGCGAGGAGCAGAAGGGGCAAGGGGACATTGAGAGACAGAGAGGGAAGGAGGAGGCTAAAGAATGGGAGGGTGATTGTGGGGTCAGCAGGGGAGGGGCAGGCTGGGCTGAGACCCTTCTCAGTTGTCAGATCCCAGTGACTTCAGGCTGTTGTGTCTTCTGGGAGCCTCAGTTTCCTCATCTGTAAAATGACAGGTCCAGGCCAGGTGCAGTGGCTCATGCCTGTCGTCCTAGCATTTTGAGAGGCCAAGATGGGAGGATTGCTCAAGGCCAGGAGCTTGAGACCAGCCTAAGCATCATAGGGAGAACCCATGTCTATAAAAAAAATTTATAAAGCCAGGAGTGGTGGCATGCGCCTGTAGTCCCAGCTACTAAGGAGGCTGAGGTGGGAGAATCACCTGAGCCCAGGAGTTTGAGGCTGCAGTGAGCTATAATTGTGCCATTGCAGCCAGCACGGGTGACAGAGCAAGATGCTGTCTCTTAAAAAACACAAAATAAAAGGACAGGTCCAATTTGTCAATCTGTCATGCCTGCCAGCAGCCACGTCATAGGGTGCAGCCTACAGGTCCACCCTGGAGCATGTTCTAGCTGAAAGGGGCCTCCTGTCCAGCCCTCCCACTCTACAGAGGAGCAGCCCAAAGCTTTGAGAGACTCAGCTCTCCTGGCCTGGGCTCTGCGGCCCCGACTTTGGCACTGACCCATCTAGGTGGGGGTGGGCTCATTTGTCCACCAGCCTCAGCTGATTCTGATGCATGGCTCCTTATCTGCCCATGCCCGCCCAGCCCAGTTCACTTCTGCTTTGTATCTGATCGGAGGAGGGGTGGGCGGAAGTCAAGGGTTAACGTTCCAGTCATTCAAAATTACCTCGGTGGCAGGCCCAGGGGAGGGCAGTGGTAGAGAGGAGAGGGTGAGCTGTCTCCTCTGAGCAGGAAGTGACAAAACCACACAGGGCAGGGGAAGGCCCAGAGCTGCCCCTTGGCCTCTGGGCTTCGGCTCAGCTACCTGCGCCCACTCCCAGCCTCGCATGCCGAGGGTGGAGTAGGCATGCGTTATCACTTCCTTCCTATGTACCAGAGCTCTGGGGTTAATCCAGCCTTCTCTATCCTTTCACCAAACCTAATAGGTCCATTTTACAGGTGGGAAAATGAAAGTTCAGGGAAGCTAAGTAATGTGCCCAAAGTCTCACAGGATTTGAACCCAGACCACCCTGACTCAAACCGTGACCTGGTAACTGATCTGCTCCAAGGGGAGGTGAGAGGGGAGAGCAGGGCCAGGCCTTCCCTAGCAGCCACCAGCTGCTGCCATGCGTCAGGCCCTGTGCTTAGCGCTTTGATAGGCATCGTTGGATTTACTCCTCAGCACACTTCTATGAGGATGGGCTCATCTCTATTTTCTAGATGGAGAAACTGAGGCAGAGGCAGGTTAAGTGACTTGTCCAAGATCATACCACTGGTAGGTGGTACAGCTGGGATTTGAAGCCTGGGTCAGGCGTCCGGGGCCCCTCAGCATTGCCTGAGTCTGCTGGGCACCGTCTGTCCCACATCACCGGTCCCTGGAGAAGCCTGTGGGAAAAGCGGATTGCCAACTCTGTGCACACCCGTGGATCAGAGTCTCTGGGGCTGAACCTGAAGTCTTCACTTTAACAAACATCCACGTGACTGGCAGGCTCTCGGGTGTGAGAACACAGACATGGGGCGTCTCACATGGGGAGACGGAGGCCCAGAAGGCTAGGCTGGGTGGATGCTGAGGTCTTTGCAGAGGACCAGGCAGAAACCTCCCATGTCTCTGGCAGAGCCCATGACCGCCACCCTCTTGCACTTCCTGTCTTTCAGGGCCGTGGGCAAGACCTGCCTTCTCATCAGCTACACCACCAACGCCTTCCCCGGAGAGTACATCCCCACCGTGTGAGTTCCTGGGGATACGCAGGGTGCTGGGACAGGGGGAGACCGTCACCAAGTCGACCCACCTTTCAGGCACTTCCTGTGGGCCAGACCCTGTGTGGGCACCCAATGGGGTGATGCCAGAGCCACAGCCTCCAGCCTGGTGGAGCTCCCTGACGGTCCAGCCGGGAAGGCAGCACTGTGCTGAGAAGTGCTGGGGGCTCCCAGAACCCGGGGTGGGGTGCAAGGGAAGGGGTAGAAGGGAGGAGGTGGTGGCCTCTAGGCTGGGCCTCCAAGCAAAGGGACCAGGAGGAGAGGGCTGGCTCGGGCAAGAGCAGGGGCTGAGAGAGGAGCTTCTGTAGAAGCAGGCTGCTGGAGGAGGTGATCCAGAGGGCCTGACCCCAAGGAGCAGGGACACCTGGGGACAAGGCATGCTGGGGGGCAGAACAGAGCCATCTGCTGGCCTGGGAGGCCCTGCGCTCTATTGCAGGGTGAAGAGGCAGGGCTGTCATTGGACGTGGAGGGAGTGTGTTGGCACCAGCGTCTCCCTGGCCAGCCCTCAGGGGCCCCCATCTCTCCTAGGACATTTCCCCAACTCCCTAGCATGGCACTCAAGGCTCCTGGTGGCCTTCACTCAACCTCCCGCCTAGCCTTATCACCCATTACTTTGCTTCACACTCTGCCGCCTCCGGACCCTACTGTTCGCCACAAGCTCCCTGCACATTTCTACCCCAGGGCCTTTGCTCAAGCTGTTCCCTCTCCCCATCGTGCCTTTTCTCCCCACATCCAGCTGTCCAAACCCTCCAGGCCCAGCTCCAGTGCCCCTTCCTCCAGGAAGCCTTTCTGATCTACCACGAAGGGGTCTCCACTCCACAGACTGACTTTATCTGATCTCTCCCACGACCATGAGCCTGTGGAGGTCAGGGAGCCACGACCAGCTCTTTGTGGTCTTCTACATGGTATAATACATGCATTATCTTACACACAACACATGCGTTTTGAGTTGACCTGAATTGAACATTGTGGGAAAGACCATAGGAAGATTGGTCATAGCCACCATCTAGCAAAGACCTGCTGCGTGCTGGCCCCTGCACAAGATGTCACACAAGTGATCTCATTTGATCCCCCTGGGAGGTGGCTATTAGCATGCACAGGACACCCATGGGGAAGCTGAGCCTCACAGCCACTAAGAGGCTTGCTTCCCCGGCTTACACGGTCCTGTCTCGCTTCAGAGCCAAGCTCCATGCAGAGTCTCGCTGGGGCCCTCGTTTCTTGATCTTAATGAAATCCCCTTTCAGGGGCAGGGATCAGGCTCTCCCAGGAAGAGGAGGGCAGGCAGAAGGGAGAAGAGAGCCTGGAGCCGAGACGCTTCCAACCCACCCCAGAGGATTCCTCACTACCCAACCCCCAACCCCAGACTTGGGTGGGCTGGGCTCTCTCTGCTGCTGTCTGTTCCCGGGACACTCTGCTCAGCTGCCTTAGATACCGTGGCCCAGGCTAGAGGAAGGCAGGCAGCCAGGAGAGGGCAGGGAAACCCTAGCAGAGAGCCTAGAAAGCTGATTTTGCCCCAGCTCAGTCCTGATGCTGGTGAGTGCCGCTCTCTGGTCCTGTCCTTATATACAAAACGGGAATGAGGATTCCTGCCCACTCACCATCAACCATTAAACTTTTAACAGGTGCCTCTAAGTACAGAGGGAGGGCTGGCTGCAAACCTGAGCAGGGTGGCATAATTAGGCGAGGCAGCTCCTGCTCAAAGCCATGGTTACCGGCAGTGTGTTGTCACTGCCTGTGTCCCTGGGTCTCTGGATGCTGGCTTGAGAACTTGTCCTGCCTTTGTGTATCCTGGCTGGGTTGAAGGACCCACTTACTGCAGGACCTTGGACCAATCACTTCCCCTCTTTGAGCCTTGATTTCCTTTTCTATAAAAGGTGGAGGCTTGGGAGTCCTAAGCTCCTTCCCCAGGCGCCTCCCCTGTGCGTTGAGATGGATGGCTGAGTCTGCTGAGGCCAGGTTATGGCCAGGTGCTCTCAGCAGCCTGGATGCCCCTGATCCCTGATGGTCCCTAGTAGACTTTGTTGTCCTGGACAACATCACAGAAGCTGGAGGAATGGACCTGACCAGACCTACCTTCCCAAGACTCTCTGAAGGATTGGGTGAAGGTATCCCACTAGGGCCAGCTCTGTGCATGTGGCCACCTGTCCAACTGCACAGGGCCTCATGCTCAGAAGGGTCCTGCACCTAGTTGAATGCTCTGATGTCTGCATCTTGAAATTCTTAATCATTTTTGAACATGGGCCCTGTGCTTTCATTTTGCACTGGGTCTTACAAGTTCTATGGTGGATCCTGCATCACACCCTCCTATAGCTTCAGGCACAAAGTTTCTCAGCCCCAGACGAGACCCCAGAGCAGGATCCTGCTACTGCCAATGCCTGTGTCCCTGTGAAGGGAGGGTAAAATAGTCACACTGGGCCCTTGACACTGGATGGGGAGGAGGGAGAGAGGGTAGGTTGGGAAAAACAGGCAGCCCCAAATCTCTGGCACCCGAGATTAAGGTGGAGAGAGCTTCTGGGCTGGGGATGGTAGGTTTGCTGGGGTTTGGGGAGGCCGGTGCTGCAGATACAAGATCAGATAAGCCTGAGAGCTGGCTCTGCTACTGCCAGCCATGAGGGGTTAGCAGCAAAGGGATGGACCTAAACCTTCGGAACTGACACCTTCCTGAGCAGCCAATCAGTTGCCAGGACTTGCGGGGCTGCACCATGATTGGCTCTTGCCGCCTGCTGTGTTGTATAGACCCTGTATTGGAGCCGGCAGGGCCCTATGAGATCTTTGTGTCAAATCCCCCATTTCGCAGATGGGGAGTCTGAGCTGCTCTGTGGATGGCCTCATGTTAGGTGTTGGGGATATAGAAACATGGCAGGAAGACAGTGCCCTCCGGTGCCTGTGACATAGAAGGGCTCCCCCTTACACCTCACCTCCTTAGAACCATGCTCAACGGAAGCCCTGGTGAGCTTTTAAAACTGAAAGTTAGGCTGGGCATGGTGGCTCATGTCTGTAATCCCAGCACTTTGAGAGGCCAAGGCAGGCAGATCGCTTGAGCCCAGGAGTTCGAGACCAGCCTGGGCAACATGGAGCAGAAACCCCATCCTACAAAAAATACAAAAATTAGCTGGGCATGGTGATGCGTGCCTGTAGTCCCAGCTACTTGGGAGGCTGAGGTAGGAGAACTGCTTGAACCCAGGAGGGTGAGGCTGCACCAAACTTTGATTGTACTACTGCACTCCAGCCTGGGCAACAAGGTGAGACCCTATCTCAAAAAAAAAAAAATAAAAAAAAAAGAGCCCCCCCAAAACGACTGAAGCTTATCCTGGCCTAAATCTCTTCTGTGGCTCCCTTCACACTTAAAACTCATCTTGATGTTCAAACCATGAACAACAGTCCCCGTCTCCCCAGCCTCATTTACGACACCCCTTAAGTAAATTTCAGTTCAAGTACATAGACTGCCTTGATGATCTGAACCTCCCCCCAACCTCTTCACTCCCCTTTATGACACCCAGAACCCTCGCTGCTTTCCGTCATTCAGTTCCTGGCTTAGACATCGCCTCCTTGCCCCCCTGTCTAAAGCAGCTCCCCACCTCCACCCTGCCCTCTCCATCTTTCCATCCCACCACCCTGCTCAGCTGTCTTCGTCGGCTCCCCCACACCCCAACTTAATCTTGCTGCTCCTTTGCTGCCACTCCTCCTCCTGGATGGAGGCTCCCTAAGGACAGGGCGCTTATCTGCCTCGCTCCCTGCCATCGCGCCGGTTTCTAGAACAGAGCTGAGCCCATTCCTGTTGCTCCGTCATGACTGGCCCCGCCCCGGGGAGGCAGGCAGGGCTCAGCTCTGCATGGAAGAATGTGTGCTCCTAATTGAGGCTGAATCATTTGGCACTTAATTTTCACTTTCATCTGAAATCCTGTCTTTGGTAAACTGGCTAATCCAGCCTGGGATTCTGGTGGACAGGATGACATCAGCCTCCCTAGCTGTGTGCGCCAGGCCCCACCAGGATCTCCTGCCTGGCCTCTCGGCTGCCCCATCCCTGCTCCTGCCGCTGTGTGTGTGGGTACCTGATGATGTCCAGTGGCTCAAGCCTCAGCCTTAGCTCAGGCACCCCTTCTGTTGGGTATTCTGTTCCCTCTTACTCCACCTCTCCCAACCCCGTGACACCTCCGGCTGCCTTCATCTTTCAACCAATAGCACAGTAATGGCCTCCCCTCCCGCCTGATGTGCCAGTTTCCCGCTCTGTTCCCCTCTGGCCACTCCCTAAGACTTCTCCAAGAGGGACTCTTTCTTCCTCTTCTCTTTTCTTTTCTTTTCTTTTCCTTTCTTTTCCTTCCTCCCTCCCTCCCTCCCTCCCTCCCTCCCTCTCTCTCTTGCTCTCTCTCTCTCTTTCTTTCTTTTCTTTTCTTTCTCTTTCTTTCTTTCTTTCTTTCTTTCTTTCTTTCTTTCTTTCTTTCTTTCTTTCTTTCTTTCTTTCTTTCTTTCTTTCTTTCTTTCTTTTCTTTCTTTCTTTCTCTCTTTCTTTCTACCTTTCTTTACCTTTCTTTCTTTACCTTTCTTTTTTGATGGAGTCTCGCTGTGTCACCAGGCTGGATTGCAGTGCTGCCATCTCAGCTCACTGCAACCTCTGCCTCCTGGGTTCAAGCGATTCTCCTGCCTCAGCCTCCCAAGTAGCTGGGACTACAGGCGTGCGCCACCACGCCCAGCTAATTTTTGTGTTTTCAGTAGAGACGGGGTTTCACCATGTTGGCCAGGATGGTCTCGATCTCTTGACCTTGTGATCCACCTGCCTCAGCCTCCCAAAGTGCTGGGATTACAGGTGTGAGCTACCATGCCCAGCCAGGACCTTTTCTAAATGCAAATCTGATCTTATCACTTCTGCCTGGTTTGGCCCCTTGGTGGATCCCCATTGCCCTGAGAACAAAGACCTGATGCTCCATGCCCCTCTGACATCAATCCTTTCTCACCCCCAAGTCACTAGCCGTGTGTGCCCTGTGGTCTCTGGGTTCCTTGAATGCACCATCTTTCCTCCCTGGGGGTGGGCTTTGGTGGTGGTCAGGTGGCACCCGGGTGCTGGGGCCCCTTCCGCCTGCCCCATTCCCCTCCTCCACTCCTGTCCAGGGCCAGGCCTCCGAGTTCTACAGGCTCTGGATGAAAACGTGGTCTCTGCTGTCTCCAACTCCGTTTCCAGCCATGAAATAGCAGCGACGCTTATCATGTGGGCTTTTCTGAATTGGGTAACAGGATCTAGCCTTGCTCTGCCACTCACTGGCTGGGAGATCTTGGGCAAGTCCCTTCCTCTCTGTGAGCCTCAATTTCTTCATCCGGAAAATGGGGTGAGGGTTGGCCATGGTGGTCTGTGCATAAGGTTCCTCTCTGGTCCCAGCTGCCTGTGGGTCTCTTAAGTAAGGGGGACACTCAGGGGTGTCACACCATTGACACATCCCTGCAGCTGTCCCTCTGGCCCTCTGGGGAGGGGCCCTGTGGCAGGGGCATTTGGGGACATGGAAAATGAGACTGCTCAGCTTCTCAGCATCTCCCAGTGGCGTGGCTTGAACATCCTCTGCTTTTTTGGATTCTCCTAATGGCCCCAAGAAATAGGTATTTTCCCCTCCACATTGAAGAGATTGAGGCTCAGAGAAGTTAGGTCACTCACCCAGGGTCACCCAGCCAGGATGTCCTGGCTTCACAAGGAACTCTTTGTTCCTCCGCAACAAGAAAGGTCCTTGACCTCTTCAGGTCTCAGTTTCCTCATCTGTCTAATGGGAGTAACTTAAGATCCTTCTGTCTTGGATCACATGAGACTTCAAGACCTAACATGCAAAGACCCTCAGCCCCCTGACTGGCCTCAGAGAAGGTGGCTGGTGCTTCTCAAGGTCCCAGCTCTTTCCCCATCACTGTGGCCCTGAGATTCCAGGGATGACCCAGAGGAGACAGGTGCCTTTGGTTTGAGGAATCCTGGGGGGCTTTTTGGCACTAGCATTTTGGCTGGACGTTAGAGGAGAGAGTGTCCAAGCATTTCCCAAAGGTGTGTTTCTGGTCAAAACTGGAAAAACAACACAGATGCTGCTCTTCCCATCATGCCCCGCTGTGTCTCCCTGGACAGCGCCTTCTTCCTGAAATCCCACAGCAGTGTAGGTGGTACCCAGAGTAGGTGCACACCAGCACCTGCTGTGCACCAGACCCCGGGCCAGCCCCAGGGTGCAGCGACAAACAAGTCAGGCTTAGTGCTTGCCACCTGGGATGCTGAGTTCCCCAAGGAGTGCTGGTTTAGGTGGAGTGGTAGCTCCGACGTGGCTGGAGGTCAGGAAAGGCTTTTTGGAAGAGGCGACATTGAGCAGGGACTGGAGGGATGAGGAAAAGTCAGCTGCCCTGGCAGTGGGGAGGAAGAGAAGGGAGAGAGGAAGGAGAGTGGGAAGCCAGGGACCACTATTTGCAAGCACTTTCCAGACAGGCGGGAACAGGGCCATTTGAGGAACTGAGAGGTGACCAGGAATTCTGTCCAGGGCTGGACAGGCAAAGTGTATTAAAAAGGCTGGGCTGCCCACTTTTTGGGGGTGTGGGGGACTCCTCTCAGGAGAGGTGTCTTTGGTGTTACTCTGCAGTGTTAGGGCTTCTGCAGCCTAACATTGGGTAGCGTTCTCTGAGGACTTCCTGGAGGAGGTGGCATCTGAAGGATTTCAGTTCACTTTGGTTTAATTCCCTTCCACCTGCATTCACTGGGTGCCAGGCCTGAGACTGTGGAGAATAAGCAGGCATCGACCTGGCCCACACGGAGCCCACAGCCCTTGGAGGGGCGGAGACTCACCAAGTGCCTGCTCATGGTCAAGGCAGGTAGTCACCCAAGAAAGGGAACCATGAGCTCTTTACAGGTGGAGGACGACGAACCTTCGCCAGAGAGGAGGACTTTACTGGGCAGGGTTTTGAAGCATGAATAGAAGGTGGGAGTGAAATGGGGGTGGAAGCATATTCCAGAGGGAGGTATAGACAGGAGCAAAGGCTTGGAGGGGTGGGCAGCCTGGAGGGTGTGGGGGCCGGAGGCCAGGTTGGTGAGAACATATGGACAGCTAAGGTGGGAAGGACGTTCTGGGCAGGGGCTTCGTGTGGACCAGCACAGGGAGGTGGGCGGAGTGAGTCTTCCCTGGGAAACGGCTTGGCTGGTGTGCGAGGGGAGGAGTAGGAGAAGTCAGAGGAGCCAGAGGTCTCAGTGGACCTGGTCAGGAGACAAGGCACAGGGCCTGTGTGAGTGACCACAGCAGGAAAAGTGAGAGTGATTCGCTAGCCCTCAGGGGCAGGCGGTGAGGGCATTCCTGGAGGCACAGCTGTGGCCTGGGGCAGTGAGCGCTGGTCGTGGTCACTGGTTTCTGGTTTCTTACTCACTGGCTGTGTGGCCTTGGGCCAGTCACTGCATCTCTCTGAGCCCAGTTTTCTCTACCACAGCGTGGGTAGCCAGCACCTTCCTCATGGGGATGTGTGTAGCAAGAACTGGCTTGTGAACCTCCCCTACTCCAAGCTTGGAGCCCTGGGATGGCCCTCCCAGCATTCTTTGGGCTTCCCTGTCTCTGATGTTTATCAGGCCCCTCACCCCATGTCTGGACTCCTGCTAGCTGTGGGGGCAGGATCAGACTTGTATTCCTTGGTGGCCCCAGTGCTGGCTCTGCACCCGATGCATAGTAGGTGCCCAGCAAATGCATCTGGAGGCTCGTTCGATGGCCCTGCAGGGCTCTCTGGGTCTGGCAGGAGACGCTGGGAGTCAAGGTCGGTGCCCCACGCTATCTCCTTGGCAGCACATATCTTTCTACCATGTGCCATGGCCCTTCCCATGGCCCGTGACTGACAGCTTTCACACACACTCTGGGGTGGGCTGAAAGGCCCCAGAAGCAGCCCTCTTTCCCTGGAAGGTGGGAGACGAATGACAGCACCCTAGCTTCCTGCCTCCTCTGGGGACGCCCTGAGCACAGTCCATTCTATCTCCCAGGCGGCCCCAGCAGGACTGAGCAGCAGTGGTCCACAGCCATGACAGCTCAACCACCTGCCCTGTGCCAGCTGCTGTCCCCTCCTTTATTCCTCCCCACTCCCCTTCTGCGGCATCCTGGGGTCACTTCCCAAATAAACCCCTCATACCACCTCCTTGTCTCAGGGTTTGCTTCTGCGGGGACCCAGCCTGAGAGGGGATGAACATTCATTCAACAAATATTGAAGCTGGGCGCGGTGGCTCACGCCTGTAATCCCAGCACTTTGAGAGGCTGAGGTGGGCAAATCACTTAAGTTCAGGAGTTCAAGACCAGCCTGGTCAACATGGTGAAACCCTGTTTCTATTAAAAATACAAAAATTAGCTGGGCATGGTGGTAGATGCCTGTAATCTCAGCTACTCGGGAGGCTGAGGCAGGAGAATCACTTGAACCCAGGAAGCAGAGGTTGCAGTGAGCTGAGATGACACCACTCACTCCAGCCTGGGCGACAGAATGAGACTCCATTTCAAAAAACAAAAACAAAAACAAAAACGAAAAAATAAACATGGAGTGACAGCATAGGGAGAGAGTTAAGTTTATTCATATCAAGACTTGGAGGAAAATTTACACAGCCTCAATTACCTTTCCAAAGGACAGGTACAAGTAGGAAAAGGATTCAGAGATAATCTTTATTTCTTCTTGTTTACTTGTATTACATTTTTAAAAAATATAATGAATCAGTCACGAAACAGATAAAGAAACCTAATTGCAAATGCTGTGTGACTTTGGGCCAGTTGCAGACTGTCTCTGGGTCTCAGCCTCCGAGGAATGCCACGGAGCTGGACCACAGTCCCCAGGTTCTGGGGTTTGAGACTGACCTGACCTCTGCCTTGACTGCTCCCCACAGGTTTGACAACTATTCAGCCAATGTGATGGTGGACAGCAAGCCGGTGAACCTGGGGCTGTGGGACACTGCTGGGCAGGAGGACTACGACCGTCTCCGGCCACTCTCCTACCCACAGACGGTGCGCTGCTCCCCCGCGCCTTGCAGTCCTGACCTTTGCTGTCTCCATTCCCTCTGCTTGGAATGCCCTTCCAGTCAGCTCAGCCTGGGAAACCCTTCCTCTCCCCTGAAGGCCCAGCTCAGGGAGTCTGCCTGCCTTGCATGTCCCAGGCAGAGCAGGGCCTCCTCCTGCACTCCCCCAGCCCTGCGTTTGTTCCCGGTCCTCAATGTGCCTGTTTTCCCACCCCACTGCCTGCTGGGCTCTGGCACCCCCTATTTCCAGTGGTGGGGCAGGTGGAGTCTGCACAGGGCCCCAGGTTGGTGAGCCCTGGGAGTGCTGGGGGAGGGGAGAGGTGGAGGATGCCTGCAGGTGGCTGCTGGGTCCTCGCTCTTCCTCCAGGGTGTGCAGGGAGGTGGCTAAGGCCTGCAGATGTGGATGGTATATGGATTGGAGTATGGACTCCGGAATCCCAGATCCGCCCCTCACCAGAGTGCACGCTGGCAAACCCTTTAACCTCGGGAAGCCTCACTTTCCCCATCAGAGGAATGGGGCTAGCAGCAGTGCTTGCTGCAGGGTGACATGTGAGGATAACCACTTTGCAGAGGCCCTGACCTTTAGTAAGCATCCCAACAAACAGCAGCCTCGTGGTAAAGGCGAGAAGGGTATCTCTGCTCTGCCCAGATCCTAAGTCCCCAGCGTCCCCTGGGCTGCTCCACCCTCAGGGAGCCCCAAGCTCCACCTCTCAGTGACTGCCATGGTGGGACACCTCTGGGCCCTCCTCAGTGGCAACCCTCGCTTGCTCTGTCCCCAGGACGTCTTCCTCATCTGCTTCTCCCTCGTCAGCCCAGCCTCCTATGAGAACGTCCGTGCCAAGGTGAGTTGGACAGGGTGGGCCTTGGGGGCTCTGGGGAAGGTAACCCTGAGGGACAGAGGGAGGAACTGGTGACTCTAGACTGGTCCCTGGGGCAGCAGAGGCCGCATACAGAGAGGGTCCCCAGTGCCAACCAGGGCTGGCAGGGGGACTGAGGGGGTAATATTTGGAGGGTCCGGAGTGGGGGTGCAGCGATAGTTAGCTATACCCCCACTTTCCGTGGCTGCGTCCTCCTCCTCCCTACACAACCTCATGTTCGCCTCTGATTGTCACATAACCTCATGTTTGCTTCTTATGTCTGCACAAAACCTCGCCTCCTCCTTTTCTACAATCATGCGCCCCCTCCTTCCTGTACAACCTCGTGGCCTCCCTTCCCTGTGCCACCTCATGTCTCTCTTCACCCTCATGCCCACGTCTGATCTTCTAGCAACTGGGTGCCCCTCCTTTCCCTACACCCTTTTACCCCCTCTGATCCCTGCACAGCCTCATGCCCGCTCTTGACCCACACAACCTTGTGTCCCCCCACCCACCTGCCCAGTGGTTCCCGGAAGTGCGGCACCACTGCCCCAGCACACCCATCATCCTGGTGGGCACCAAGCTGGACCTGCGGGACGACAAGGACACCATCGAGAAACTGAAGGAGAAGAAGCTGGCTCCCATCACCTACCCGCAGGGCCTGGCACTGGCCAAGGAGATTGGTACGGGCCTCAGACTCAGAGAGGGGAACTGGCTGCAGGGGAGCCCTGACTTGGCCTCGTGGTGTGTAAACATGGGCTGCAGGGCCAGGCTGTGCAGTTCGAACTTAGCTGTCCTGTGCACTTGCTGTGTGATCTTGGGCGAGTCACGTAGCCTGTCTCTGCCTGTGTTTCCTTATCAGAAAAGCAGGGGCTAGTGATAGCTCCTGCCTGCTGGGGTGGTTGGGGGAATTCAGTGAGTTATTCCAGGTGGAGCTCCCAGGGCGGCACCTGTGTGTGGGAAGCACTCTGTGTTAGCTAGTAGTCGTCCTAGTAGTATTAGTAGTATCTATTAATCGATATTGAAAATAAGGAGGTACGCTTTGAGCAGGCAGAGGCAGAGATTGAGTAGGGGTGCCGTGGTTGCTTGGAGGACAAGCGACAAGTCAAACTCGGGTGTTCTGGGAAGGCTTCCTGCGGGAGGTGGCCCCGCATTAGATCTGAAGGGTGGCACATTTCCTTCCACCACCTTCTCTCCTCCCTTTCCCCACTCCCTTTGGTTTCTCAGCTCAACTCCTCTTTGCCTCCAAATCCCTGGGCTGGAGAAATATAGTCACTTCTTGAGGTCACCCAGTAGGTGGCCTAGCCAGATTTGAAGGAAGGACAGCAAATTGTTGGCTGACTGCTGGGGGGTGCTTCTTTGTAGTGGCTCAGGGCTGCCTGCATCAGGGAGGTGATGACCATGGGTCTGGCTTCATGCATGGTACCCAGGCCTGCTGGCTCTGTTCCTGTCCCTGTCCCTGGTGGGTCCCAATGTGTCTGTAGCTCAGGGATCCTTGCCCAGAAGCCCAAGACCGCCAGCTGGATTTGGTCATGATGGGCTGTGCCCTCTGCCTCACCACAGGACTCTGCAGGCCCAGGGGTTGGCCCCCGAATTGAACCCGCTAGATCTCCTCCCGCCCCACTGCCCCAGCCCCGCCACTCCTCCCCCTGCCGGAACTGGGAGGGCCCTGGAGACTCACATCTCTTCACAGGAAGGGAAACCGCAGCCACCACCTCCCTCCTCTTGTGACTAGTGTGGTGACACAGCCATCTTCTTCAGGGGCCTCGGACTATGGCTCACACACTAGCTCCCTTCCCTTGTCCGGGGGCCACAGCTCCCCAGCCTGCTCGTCTCTCCTTTTAAATATCAGGGATTCATCCCTGCCTTCTCTTTCTGACCAACCAGCACCCTCGAACCTCTGGTCCTGGACTCCTTCTATTCAGGGTGCAGCTCTCCAGCCGGCGGCCTGGCTGTCACTGACCCCTCCTTTGTAAAGCGCACGCTTTGGGATCATGCGGAGGGCGCTGGAGGCCTGGATTCCGGTCCTGGCTCCGACACTGATTGTCTGTGTGACCTTGGGTTAGTGGCTGCCCCTCTCTGGGCTTTAGTCTCCCTCTTCACATAAGCTGACCTGGACAATCCCCAAAGGCCCTCTCTCCTCTATAAGGTAGTGACCCAGAGCTCTTGCCTTAGCCTCTAGCCCATCTCCCCTGGTTGACCCAGCATGGAGCTGGGGCAGGGGCAGTGATGGTGACTGTGCCTCGACCAGCTCAGGCCTAGGGGGAGTCCCGGGGGTACTGGCAGGGCTAGTAAGGGAGGCAGCAACTGCCTCTGCCCACCTGGGCTCCCCAGCCCTGGGATGACAAGTTTTGGGGGCGGCCCTGAGCCCAGCTGATAATCACAGCTGATGTGGACTGAGCACTTCCTAGATGCCACTTCATTCTCACAGCAGCTACGACAAAGGGGTCTTGTCACCTCTACTTACAGAGGGGAAACAGGCTCTGGGGGACATGTTGCTGGTTTAAAGCCACCCAGCCAGGACATAGCAGAGCCCGGATTCCAAAGGGGGTGGAATAGCTCCCTAAGCCACAAAGCTGAGGGCCATCTGTCATCCCTGCACCCCCACTGCCCCCACCGCCCCCTTGCCCTCCTTGCCCTCTCTGTGCTCCCCTGCCCCTGTCTCAGCTTGACAAGCCATTGTATGGCAATGAGTCCTAGACAGATGGGAGACTGAGGCCTGGAGAGGGGTAACTGGCTAAAGTCTAGAGCAGTCAGAGGCAGAGCCAAAGTGAGCCTGGCCCCCCAGCTCAGGACCCTTGTCCTGTGTGAGTGGCGGCCAGGTACCAGGGAAACGGCAGTTGGTGGATGTGAGGGAAATGGATGCAGATGTGGTCCCTTATAAGGAGACAGTGGCCACGTGCCCAGTGACACCTCCTCAACACAGGGGGTGGTGACCAGACTCTGGGCTGAGCTCAGGGCACCCTGCTCTTGCCAACCAAGCCCGATGGCAACCACTGCCCATGATCCCTGGTGGGCGTATACGCCTCCAGGTAGAGGGGAGACACCCAGCATGTGACTCAGAGCCAGTGATGTCCTCTCTGAGCCTCAGGTTCCTCGTCCCTGCCCCACCCTTCCTTTTTTCCCCAGCACCTGGCCTCAGTGGGCTCCCCTGTTCCAGCGGCTGCCCCTCCTGCCATCCCGACTTCTCCTCCCAGTTCTGTGCCTTCGGGCCGTGGCTTCCCGACTCTGGGCCTGTTTCCTGGTCTGTGAAGTGGGAAATCACAATGTGTCTTCCTGGTGTTGTTGGAAGCACCCAGCTCAGTGCCTGGCACAGAGTAGGTGGTGGCCAGCGTCCATCTCCTTCCTTCCTGCCTGCCACAGAGAAGCAAGCAGACTTTGGCAGAGGGTCCAGAGTTCCCCCCTCCTCCCTCCTCCTTCCTCTTGGTTCTGACATTGGCCCCCGGGCCTGCATGCATCTCGGCAGAAGGGGTTTTGTGGTTTTTCACTTCAGGGAAACTGTGCAGCTTGAAATGGACATGAGAAGTCACACAGGCTCTTTGCAGAAGGTCATGGAACATCGTCCCTGGGGGTGGGGACTAGGCCTGCCTTTCTCCCCGTCTGTGCCCTGGGCTCCAGCCCCGAGGGGTCTTCATGTGGGAGAAGGCTGGGCCTCCCATGGGAGGACAGAGGAGTTGTCCAATCCCACTCCTCCCAGAAGGCCCCAGCTGTGTCCAGGTTGAGGG
Organism: Macaca nemestrina; assembly: GCF_043159975.1. NCBI lineage: Eukaryota > Metazoa > Chordata > Mammalia > Primates > Cercopithecidae > Macaca > Macaca nemestrina. The sequence continues at coordinate 104,856,401 of NC_092139.1, read as the reverse complement.
AATACGTCCAGCATGTCGTTTGGATGAGTCATATACTCTCCACGAACCTGTTTCCTTGTCTGTAAGACGGGGATGGTGCTAAGGAAGGGGCTGATGATGTTTGGAAGTTCCTGGGGAGGGGGCTACGAGGGTTTCAGGCTTCTTGGGGGTTATTTGCAACCCTGGGAGAATCCTGGAGGGATGGGCAAGGCAATGTTCTAGAAGAAGGTGAGGCTCCCAGAGATTTGGTCACTGATGCTGGAGCCCTTTCCTTCCCAGAAAAGCATCAAAATTACCGCCTTCCTTCCATGGATTAAGGGCTGTGTGTCCAAGAAAGACACAGACCTGCCCTGTAAGCCTCAGTGTCTCACTGAGCTCAAGCTCACTACTTCAGACATGAGGAAACTGAGGCACGGTGACATTAAACTCCCTGCTCCTGGTGACACAGCCTCCAGGTGACCCCACGGGGACTGGAATCTGGATGGTGGCCCCCAGAGCCTGGTGTTCAGTTGTATGGCTTGGGAAGGGGTGTATGGCATGGGAGGGGTATATGGCGTGGGAGGGGTGTATGGCGTGGGAGGGGTGTATGGCGTGGGAGGGGTGTATGGCGTGGGAGGGGTGTATGGCGTGGGAGGGGGAGGGGTGTATGGCGTGGGAGGGGTGTATGGCGTGGGAGGGGTGTATAGCGTGGGAGGGTTGTATGGCATGGGAGGGGTGTATGGTGTGGGAGGCGTGGGAGGGGGATGTATAGTGTGGCGGGGGTGTATGGCGTGGGAGGGGTTGTATGGTGTAGGAGGCATGTTGGCCTAGAGTCCCTCCGACTTAAGCCTTGGCTCTCCTGTCCATCTCCCCAACCAGACTCGGTGAAATATCTGGAGTGCTCAGCCCTCACCCAGAGAGGCCTGAAAACCGTGTTCGACGAAGCCATCCGGGCCGTGCTGTGCCCTCAGCCCACGCGGCAGCAGAAGCGCGCCTGCAGCCTCCTCTAGGGGTAAGAGTTCCCTGTCTAGTGCCCAACTCCCACTCATAGCAGGCCCTGGCTGAGCAGTGGCCTTTTGGTTCACTGTGAGTGGCATTTAGGCCAGGACAGAAAGAAGGTGGGTATGGAGGTAGCCTCAGTTTCCCCAGCCTACTTGTTATTTGTCTGGGCCAGTCTCACTCTCCGGAGCTCATCTTCCAGAGGCAAGGCCCAAGGTAGGAATGAATGCCTGGTAACCCACTAGTCCCGGGCCAGGGAGTAGGTGTCACGGAGCCCCCACTCTGCCCGTTCCTGCAGGAGGTGATGGAAAAGATGCCTTGGTCCCTGGCCCTAGGAGAGCCCAGTCGAGCCAGGGAGATGCACCCACATATGTGGGTGGAGATGGGAGAGACTGAGCTATGAGACCTAGGGGGCAGATGGTGGGGTGCTTATGAGTTGGAGGCAGCCCACAAGGCCTCCTGGAGGTGTGGGACCAGAAGGACAGAGAGGACTGGTGAGGTGGGGAGAGAGCATCGGCAGTCCTGTTTCGAGTCAAACCTTGAGCAAAGGCCTGGAGGTGGGAACGAGCTGTGAGCCAGGAAGGTGAGAGCTGTGGATTTTGCATGTCTCCAAATTCTCTTTCCCTACTTATCTTCCTTCCAGGTTGCACCCCAGCGCTCCCACCTAGATGGGTCTGATCCTCCAGGATCCCCACCCAAAGCCTGATGGCGCCCCGACTGGCCACGCTGTCCCCTCCCTGTGGCGTTTCTTAGCAGATGGTTGCAGAGCTTCATTGATGGTCTTTTCTGTACTGGAGGCCTCCTGAGGCCAGGAAGGTGTGAATTTGCAGGTGCTGCATTCCAAGCCCCTCATGCTCCTGCCTTCCTGAGGGCCAGAGGGGAGCCCCAGGACCCATTAAGCCACCCCCGTGTTCCTGCCATCAGTACCAGCTGCCGCGTATGGAAGCATCTACCGGTTCATTCCAGTCCCACCCCACGCCTGACTCCCCTCTGGAAACTGCAGGCCAGATGGTTGCTGCCACAACTTGTGTACCTTCAGGGATGGGACTCTTACTCCCTCCTGAGGCTGGCTGCTCTAATATCGATGGTCCTGCTTTTCAGAGAGTTCCTCTACCCAGCAAAAATGAGTGTCTCAGAAGTGTGCTCCTCTGGCCTCAGTTCTCCTCTTTTGGGACAACATAAAACAAATCGAATTTTCTACGTCTCTGGGGGTATCTGCTCAGCCAATGGAAAATCTGGGTTCAACTGGCCCCCGCCATTTCTTAAGACTTTCTGCTCTACTCACAGGAATCCTGAGCTGCACTTACCTGTGAGAGTCTTCAAACTTTTAAACCTTGCCAGTCAGGACTTTTGCTATTGCAAATAGAAAACCCAACTCCACCTGCTTCAGCAGAAAATAAATTTATTGATTCAAGTTTGGAGATATCATGATTTCAGGTGCAGCTTGATCAAGGGATTCAAATGATGTCATCAAGGCTTGTTTAGCTCTGGGCTCTGCCTTCTGCTGGCTGGTTCATTCTCAGGCAGGTGATTTAGGGCTTCATCCTTCCAAGTTCAAGTTCAGCCAAAAAGAGCAAATGTCTCTCCCAGGCAAAGTCCTTAACTAAAGTTTACTGTGATTGGACCAGCTTAGGTCCTGGGCCCCCTTTCAACCAATCACATTTGTCAGAGTGGTGTGGTGCTGTGCTCTGATTGGCCAGGCCTGGACCATACGCCATGCCAGAACAGAACTGCGGCAACCCCGGTAAAAGCGTGTGTACCAGGGAGGGAGGCTGAGTTACAAAGTGGGCTGAGAGCCTGGCGGGAATTTGGGCCAGAAACCCTCAACCTCCCCTATTGGAGGTCATGGGAAAGTGTTCATTTCAGCAGTGAAAAGAAGCAGCGCTGGACCCCGCAGGTGCTAAGCAAAGGGGAAGTTTCTTTAAAAGAGAGGCGGAGTTGTTGTGAGGATTTAAGAAGTTCACAGGTGAGCACAACAGTGCCTGCACAGTCAGGCCCATCACAGGGCTTGCTAAGTTCTGGGGAGGTGCCAGACCTCCCCCTCCTGTGGACAATTACTCTCCTCTATCTCAACTTCTCACTCATTCATCAAACACACATTTATTGAGCACCTTTTCTGTGCCAGGCACTGTTCTAGGTGCCGGGGATCCAGTGGTGCCCAGAAGGACCTGCCCTCAGGAGGCTGACACTCTAGAGAGGCTAAGAGATCTGAGAGGCTGCCCCTGACAACCCAGAAGACCCCAGTTTCTGGCCCATGAAATGCTTGAGTTTCCACATTGTGCTTTCCCAGAGCTCCCAGCCAACCCCACTGTCCCCATAAGTGCCCCATGTTCTGAGGCAGGACCCCCTCCAGCTCACTCACCTCTTGGGAGTCCCCCTTAAAAGGGACTGGGTGCATAGGGGAAACCCCTTTGCTTTTCTTAGTTTCAGCTCAAAGTCATGATGTTTTTAAAGTTACTTCTCTTCTGAAACAGAAATGAAATACTAAACCCCACCCATCCATGGCACAATACAGATGCAGGCGGGCAGGACCCCACTCCCTAGTATGTTCGATGTCTAAGATCCCCGAGGCACCCCCGGAGGTTGGCCAGAGTCTGAGACAGCCTCTTTCTGCTCCCTCCTCTTCACAGAGCCGTGGGATAAACTCCAGAGCCTCCTCAGCAAACCATGGCTCTGAAGGCCTGGCCATCCTCTGCCTCCCACTCTTATTGCACTCACACCTCTACCATCAGACTGGACTTTCATTTCTTCCATCCCATATTCATGCTTCTTTCATTCCAGGCCTTTGCACATACTGGTCCCCTTTCCTTGAACCCTTTCCTCTGCTCCTGGAACTTCCCTGCAGGCCAAAGGTGGGCCTGGATCTCCTTCCACGTGTGTTCAGCCCATTAGTTCTAACCCAGTAGAGACAATCTTTGCTTCTATACGATAATAATGTCAGTAAATAACTTCCTTTGCTCGTTATCTTGGCTTCCACGCACGTATTATCTCATTTAATGTTTGAATAACCTTCCAAGATAGGTACTCATAGCCACAGTTTGCAGAAGAGGAAACGAAGGGCACAGGATTTGGCTCAAATTGACAAGGCAGATGCTGTACTTTCCCATCCTCTACCTCTGTTCCCATCCTCCTGGCTAACAGAATCCTAGTTTTGTGCACAGGAGCAACGTACCTAACACCAACAAAATACATGTTTTCCCAGCTGGTTTTGTCACTGGGGTTTTCGGGTCACATAGTTCTGGCCTAGAAGACATATGTGAAAATCAGCTGGAGAGGTGGCTTCTGTGAAAGTTGTTTTCTTCCATAAAAAAATGACGGGCCCAGCTGGCACTGCCCCTTTCCTGTCCCCTCCTCTGGCCTGAATACTGATGGGATGTCGGAGCTGCAGCAGCCATCTTGTGAGCTTGAAGCCACAAACATGAAGATACAAGGCCCCATGCTGAGAGTGGATGAGCAAAAAGATAAAAAGAGCCTGGGTTCCTGGCAGCAGCAATGGGCAGCTGAACCAATGCTAACAGCTGCCTGGTTATGGGAACTAAAGAAAATGAAACCACCTAATTATTTATGTCACCATTGGTCAGGCCTTTTGTTGCTGTCAGCTGACAGCATTTGTCACTGAGGCGGTAGGACTCCTCGCGCAGTGCTCTTCCCACTGTATAATTGTTCCCAGCAGCCACCCCACATGGGGTGAGCCACTTGCTTCTGCTCTGCAAATTGGCTGAGGACGGAGGCCCCTCATGTAGGAAAGAGAAAGCTTATAGGAAGTCAGTGAGAACCTGTTTTGAAACAGGAAGACCTGCTGGTTGTGGGCAGGAGCTGACACCATGGTTTGCTCTCTCATGCGACAACAACCCCTCCCAAGTGCCCACCTAGTGCCAGGCCTGGGCTGGCAGCAGGTTCCGTGCCTCACTCAGCCCTTCTTGCAATGAAATCATGGCCTAGTGGTTGAGGAAAGTGCCTGCCAAACGAGGCCACTTCATCTGGTGCTCTCTATTCTAGAGGCTGGCTGTTCCTTGTCCCTTCTTCAAAGCAGAGGCCTGGGGTCCCCCAAACTCCTCCGATCCTTTCATCCTGTCATTTCCTGGCCACAAGCCTGGACAATTCGGCTTCTATCTGTTAAATCCACCCCTTGTCCCCACGGCTGCTCCCTAACCTAACCCCTGCCATGTCTCCCCTGGACAGTAGCCACAGCCTCCTGCCTTCCCTCTCTCTGCCTATACTCCGTTTTCCACCAGGTGGCCTGGGGATTTTCCTCGTTTACAAACAACTGTGCCGTCAAAAATGCTAATAGAACCACTGACTTATTCAGTCATTGAATCCTTCAGCAAATAGTTATTGAGACCGTGTGTCAAGCCCAAGGCTTGGGGGTAGGTCAAGCATGAGTCTGCTCCCAGAAGCTCACAGGCCAGTGGGGAGGCTGTCCAGCCAGCAGACAGTCCCAGGAAATGGCCCTTCTGCTTGGATGTCTCCTGAGCATTTCAAACTCACACGCCCCACCCAGCCTTCATCACTCAGTAAATGCATCCAGGCTCTCAAACCAAAAACCTGGGCGTCCTCCTTGACACCTTCTCCCTCACCTTCCACTTCCAAACCATCACCGACAATCTCCCCAGCGCCCCCCACTTCTCTGCATTGCCACGGTTTCTAATGTCCAGGTCAGCACTGTTTCCTTGCTGGATTCCTGCGGTAGCCTCCTGTCATAGTCAGCGATTGGCACAATAATGCTGTGTAACGAACCAAACCGCCTTCAAACGCAGAGGCAAGCAGCAGCAGGCCCGTATTCTCACACTCACTAGTTGTAGGTGGACAGTGGGTCTGCTGACTTAGGAGGGTTTGGCTGGTGACTTGGCTTCAGGCTGGGGATGGGTGGTCTCGTTGCTGGCTGTGGGTGTGTGTGTGTTGGCTCCACCTGTCTGTCATCCTCCTTAGACCAGCATTCCCTGGGGCATGTCCTTCTCATCCTTCTCACAGGAGCATGAGAAGTCAAGCCAAACCATGCAGTGTTTAAGGCCTCTGCTCATGCTTCACATGGCTGAGCCCAGCACCGCCAATTGGGCAGGGACAGGAACTCTTCCCAGACTTGGAGGAAAGGAAATATTCCCTGAGCATCAATCCTAACGCTCATATCTCCTGTCTGGCCTTCTTGTTTTCACTCTTGCCTTTGGCCATTGTTTATCTCCACAGAGTGGCCAGAATGATCACGTTAAACCACCAATCACCAATCACGTTATACCACTCCCTTGTATAACACCCTCCAATGGCATCTCAGGACGTTTGGCATGAAACCTCTGCCCTCACCTACAAGGCCTATAGGATGTTGCCAGTTTCTACCTCCAGATCTCACTTGGCACTATCTTCCCTTTCCTTGCAAAGCTCCAGCCACAAGGGCTGTGATCTGGTTTGGCTGTGTCCCAACACAAATCTCATCTTGAATTGTAGTTCCCATAATCTCAAGGAAGGAACCCAGTGGGAGGTAATTGAATCCCATAATCCAGGTGGGAGGAACCCAGTGGTAGGTAATTGAATCATGGGGGAGGGGGATGATTACCTCCATGCTGTTCTCGTGATAGTAAGTGAGTTCTCACGAGATCTGATGGTTTTATAAAGGGTTTTCCCCTTTTGCTTGGTACTTCGCCTTCCTGCCATCATGTGAAGAAGGACGTGTTTGCTTCCCCTTCTGCCATAATTGTAAGTTTCCTGAGGTTTCCCCAGCCATGCTAAACTGTGAGGCAATTAAACCTCTTTCCTTTATAAATTACCCAGTTTTGGGTATGTCTTTATTTTTATTTTTAATTTTGTTTTATTTTTTGAGATAGAGTCTTGCTCTGTTGCCCAGGCTGGAATATAGTGGCATGATCTCAGCTCACTGCAACCTCCGCCTCCCAGGTTCAAGCAATTCTCCTGCCTCAATCTCCTGAGTAGCTGGGACTACAGGCATGTGCCACCACACCCGGCTACTTTTTGTATTTTTAGTAGAGACAGAGTTTTGCCATGTTGGCCAGGCTGGGGGTATGTCTTTATTAGCAGTGTGAAAACAGACTAATGCAGGCTGCTCCCAGGATTTGCACTGCATGCCAGGCCCCTTTCTACCCTGGGACCCTTGCTCAAGCCGCTCCTTCCACCCATAGCACCCAGAGCTTCCTCCGCAATCAGCCCACAGTCAATCTCGATCACCTCCTCCTCCTGCTTCTCTCTTGGTGCCTCTGTTGAAGAACAGTCTTCATCACTGTTTATAATTGAGTGTTTATTAAATAGGTCTATTTGTTCAAAAAGTGCTTCCCTTCTAGACTATAAGCTCAAACACACACAAGGACCTGTGTGTTTTGTTTTACACTAAGACCCTAGTGAGTCCTGGCCACCTAATCCATGTGGAATGAATGTCATTTGTACAAATGAGTAAGTGGGTGAAAGAATGGACTTTCATGAAACGAGAGAGACTGAACCATGCCAGCAACCCAGCTGAGCCCAGCCTCCAACCACCCCAGCCAGGTGCCAGCCATGTGCGAGAGCTGACCTGGATGTGCTTGCCTAGCTGAGTCTCCAGATGACTCACAGCTGGCCACCATGAAAGAAAAGAATGGCCCGAATGAGCCCAGCCAACCCACAGAATCATAAGGGATAATAACATGGCTATTGTAAGCCACTACATTTTGAGGTGGTTTGTGACACAGGCACTGATACTGAAACCTTGACTTTTTGCAGTCTAGACTCTTCATTATCTGCTCCTCTGGTCTCTGACCTCTCCTCCCTACCCACCGTTCCTACCATGCTCCAGAGAGATATTGACATTTGGGGACATCTGACTCCATCCAGCTCTCACATGATATGGGAGGCAGAGCAGGACAGGCCCCGGAGAGGGAGAGGCAGATCCAGGATGTCCCTAGAAGGCTTCTGGAGAGGACCTCAAGGAAGGTGAAATGAGCAGTTTTCCACAGAATCCAAAATTCAATTAATACAGTTCCCACCTACTAACTACATGCTTCACACCAAGCTGTGGCAGGAGCTGGAGGCGCAGAGAGGGGTGAGGTACAGCTCCTTGCTCACCAGTGGTTCAGAAGCCAGTGGGAGAGACAGACGTGTGAATAGACATCTACCATGTGGCTTGATCCACAGATCACAGAAATATATTCAATATAGAAAGGAAGAGACTCTGGTCTCAAGGCGCTAGGGTAGAGATGTTTCCACCCCCACCTCCTCGCTGAAAAGCAGCCACGACAATAAGGAGAACAAGAAACAGAAACGCAAACTCCCACCTTCAAAGAAGCCAGGAGACACCTGTAACCCCAAACCACAATGTATGAGCAGCGAGAGCAGATGGAGGGTGGTAAATGATTGAACAGAGCTGAGGAAGGCAAACCTAAATGCCTGCTGCTGCATGGTGGGGTGGAGTAGGGGCTTTGGAGACAGAAAAGATGCAAATCACCTGTTCTTGCAGAACCCTGGGGAGGCTCAGAATTAGGGAACCCAGACATTATGGATGGTGAGGCAGGAGGCTGAAAACGGGGGGTTGTGTGGGAGTCTGCTTAGGAGGAGTGAGATCTCCCAGCACCACCCCAGATCTTCTCTTTTCCATTATGTGGTCAGGCATTCACCCCTCGCTAACCCCGGCAGGGAGAATTCAGCCAGAGTTCTCTGGACCCAGAGACATTCGCTACAGGGCAGAGTGGGGGTGAGGCACCAGACTGCTTTTGGAGATGCTGTCAATTCGATGATGCCTTGCAAACAATCACTCCTCCACTCCTACCCTCCCTACCCACCATTCCTACCACGTTCCAGAGAGATATTGACATGCCCTCCATGGGAAGGGCGCGTTTCCCCTCTCCCCTGATGCTGGGCTTGGCCATGTGACTTGTGGCCACTGGGATGACGACAACTGCGTCAGGAGAGACTTCGTGGGCTTGTCCCCGTGGACATGCTCTCTTATGCAGCCAAAAAAATTAACATGCCCTGGATGAGCCCACTGGTTCCCAGAGTAAAGCAGAAACACAGAACAGAGCTGCCTGCTTGACCTGCAGACCCGCAACTTCACACAGATCTGCCCAGTCGAGCCCAGTCTAGATCAGTTCATCCCAGCTGACCCGAACATGTGTGAAGAGAAGAAATACTTACTGTAGTGTGCCGTAGAGACTTTTGTGGTTGTTTGTTACACAGCACTATCTGACTGACACAAGGAGATTAAGTGAAAGTCTGGGGTCACTGAACATGGTGACCCCAGCCCCCTTCCCTGGCCCATTTCAGATGCGCCAGCACCCAGCCATACACTCACGCCAGGAATGAAATTGGAGGATCTGGTCACCCCAGAGAAAAGTCTTACAGATGCTGACTTTGGGGTGTCCTTGACTAAAGATCCAGCTGCCCCACAGAGATGCCCACCATTGTACAAGTACTGCTCTTGGGCTCCGGTCAGATTTTAATGCCTCAATTTTTTTTTTTTTTTTGAGACAGAGCTTCACTCTTGTTGCCCAGACTGGAGTGCAATGGTACGATCTCAGCTCACCACAACCTCCACCTCCTGGGTTCAAGTGATTCTCCTGCCTCAGCCTTCTGAGCCCTGGAATTACAGGTATGCATCACCACGCCAGGCTAATTTTGTATTTTTAGTAAAGACAGGGTTTCTCCATGTTGGTCAGGCTGGGCTTGAACTCCCAACCTCAGGTGATCCGCCTGCCTTAGCCTCCCAAAGTGCTGGGGTTGCAGGCGTGAACCACCGTGCCCGGCCTTAATGCCTCACTCTGAAACAGGAGTGGCTAACACAGAATGACTGGTTGAAGAAGGCTCTAATGATAGCTATTGCCCCAAATGATAAATGAAAGACACCCAATCAAACAAGTAGAAGAAAATGAATATCAGCAAACAATAAAGATGATGCAGTGAGCAGAAGAAAACTTTGACAAAACCATCATTGCCATCCTTGAAGAGCTAAGGAAACGTACATCCACAAATGAGTACAGAAGGCCACAGCAAAGGAGGAGGCAGAAATCAGGCGAGAACCGGCTGGGCGTGGTGGCTCATTCCTGTAATCCCAGCACTTTGGGAAGGCCGAGGTGGATGGATTGCTTGAGGCCAGGGGCTCGAGACTAGCCTGACCAACATGGTGAAACCCTGTCTCTACTAAAATCACAAAAATTAGTTGGGTGTGGTGGCATGTACCTGTAATCCCAGCTACTCAGGAGGCTGAGGCAGGAGAATCACTTGAACCCAGGAGGCGGAGGTTGCAGTGAGCTGAGATTGTGCCCCTGCACTCCAGCCTGGGTGACAGAGTGAGAGAGTGAGAGAGTGAGACTCTGTCTCAAAAAACACAAACAAACAAACAAAAAATAATAAAAAACAGGAGAGAGCTCTTGGAAATGAAAAATATGTTGATTTAAAAAAAGAGGGATTGGAAGATAAAAACAGATTTGTAAAAAACCTCCCAGGAAGTAGAACAAAATGATAAAGATGAGCAACAAGAAAAGTAAAGATTTCATCCAGGAGGCCCAATATTCAAATAATAGGAGTTACAGAAGGAAATAACAGAAAAATGTCTCAGAACTGAAGAACACAAATCTTCACATTAAAAGGCCACTTGATGCTCCAGATGACAAATGAAAAAAGACTCAAGCAAGTCTTGTTATAAAATTTTCAGAAATTTAAGGATAAGGCAAAGATCCTAGAAGATTCCAGAATAATAATAATAATAATAATAAAAGTTAGCTTAAGTTACACACAGTGGATTGGGATTAAGAATTGTGCTAGAGGCCGGGCGCGGTGGCTCAAGCCTGTAATCCCAGCACTTTGGGAGGCCGAGACGGGCGGATCATGAGGTCAGGAGATCGAGACCATCCTGGTGAACACAGTGAAACCCCGTCTCTACTAAAAATACAAAAAATTAGCTGGGCATGATGGCAGGCGCCTGCAGTCCCAGCTACTCGGGAGGCTGAGGCAGGAGAATGGCGTGAACCCGGGAGGCGGAGCTTGCAGGAGCCGAGATCGCGCCACTGCACTCCAGCCTGGGCGACAGAGCCAGACTCTGTCTCAAAAAAAAAAGAATTGTGCTGGAAGCGCTAGAGACACCCACAGATGCCTTCTGTCAGTTGAGTCAGAGCCATTCTCAATCTCAAATTCTATACCTAGCCTATCTATCAACAAGTGTGAGAGGGGAATTCACTATTTTGAAACATGCACACTTTCTCTGAAAGTTACTAGGAGCTATGGTCTATTAAAATGAGAGAGGAGGCCAGGCGCGGTGGCTCACATCTGTAATCTCAGCACTTTGGAAGGCTGAGGCAGGTGGATCACTTGAGCCCAGGAGTTCAAGACCAGCCTTGGCAACATGGCAAAACCCCATCTCTACTGAAAATACAAAAATTATCTGGGCATGGTGGCATGCACCTGTAGTCCCAGCTACTCAGGAGGCTGAGGTGAGAAGATCGCCTGGGCCTGGTAGGCAGAGGTTGCAGCGAGCTGAGATTGCACCACTGCACTCCAGCGTGGGTGACAGAGCAAGACCCTGTCTCAAAAACAAAACAAAACAAAAAAACCAACCCCCCAAGTCCCCCACAAAATGAGAGAGTAAAACATCAAGAAGGAGGACATGGAATCTAAGAAACTGGATTCATACAGGAAAAAGCTGAAGGCAATCCCCAAACAATAATGGAGAGAGAATCTCGGGATGTCAGCTGCACACGGGCCCAAGGGCAGCTGGCCCAGATAAGAGGAGCTCGGTAGTCTCCAGGATGAAATCGTCCCTGAGGCTGGACTCTGGAAACTCCACTGTGTGGTTTTTATGAAGCTATAGGAACGTGTGGAAATGCTTAGTGCAGGAAATTGAAGATATTTTTAAAAACCAAAAAACGAAGCAAATGAAAAACACAAAGCAAATGAAAAAAACGAAGCAATTATGAACTCCTGGCTGAGCAGGAAATAATATTTACATTGCATTAATCATGGGAACACTGGATATGCATTTAACAGAAACTCGACAAGATGGGGAGAAGGGGTGAGAGTGTGTAAGAAATGTAAACTTCTCCTCTACTATAAGAGCAGTCAGTAGATAATGGGTAAAATTGAGGGATTAAGACATTAAAAATCAATATTATATTTAGCAAGAAAGAGTTTAACCGAGGGAGCAATTGCTGAGTGGGTGGGATTACCTCTGGGATGGGAGGGGCGGGAGGGACGCGGGACGACTGCTGTTTTTTGCTGTTATAAATCTTTTCAGCACTACAGTAGTCCACTTTGTGGAGTTTCAGTTACCTTCGGGCAACCACAGTCCAAAAATACTAATAGCTTTTGAAAGAAAAAAAACAGAGAGAGATCACCATCACATAACTTCTGTTAGAGTATATTGTTATAATTGTTCTATTGTATAGTGTATGATTAATTATTGCTGTTCATCTCTTAACTGTGCCTAATTTATAAATTAAACATTATCTTTCTCCACCATCGTGGTGTGTGGTTGACTCCGCTTCTCGCCACAGCTTCTCACAAGACTCTCAGGATCAAGTCATTCCTGTGCAAGAAACAAAAGCAAAAAGGACCCATTTCCCCAGTGGATTTGTATGAAAACTGGCAATAACATCAGGTACAGCTCCAAAAGGAGGTATTGGAAAGAACCAAGCTGGGTCTATAAGGAACTAAGCGTGAGATGCTACACATATTTACGTTGTATCAAGGTCATGATCATCTTACCATTGCAAGCTGAAAATGTCACCACTGTCTGGACAGCTGGACATGTTTGATTGGGAAGGTACTTTTTCTCTTTGTTTATATGCTCTGCACTAGTAGGCTGGGTTCAGTAATACATAGGTGAGAACTTTTATTTAAAAAAAAAATTATCAGCCTGTAATCCCAGCTACTCGGGAGGCTGAGGCAAGAGAATCGCTTGAACCTGGGAGGCGGAGGTTGCAGTGAACCAAGATGGCGCCACTGCACTCCAGCCTGGATGACAGTGCGAGACTCTGTCTCAAAAAAAAGAAAAAATTATCAGGCTGGGCAGGGTGGCTCATGCCTATAATACCAGTACTTTGAGAACCTGAGGTGGGAGGATCGCTTGAGGCCTGGAGTTTGAGGCCAGCTTGGCCAACATAGTGAGACCCTGTTTCTATTTTTAAAAATTATCATAGGTATGTAAAACATCATACAGGAAAAAATAATAGCATACATATGCAGGTTCACTACTATCCACGGTTTCAGGCATCCGCTTCGGGTATTGGGATGTATGTCCCAAGGTATTATATGGGGTGTAAAGGGGGGACTATTCTACTGGTTTCTAAATTTACTTGCAAACAGTACTTTGATGAAATAAAAGCACATTTTATTTGCTTTTATTTCAAGGAATCTTGAAGAAGGGAGTGTCGGAGAAGGGGAGGGCTCTGGAGAAGGCTGCCAGAGCAGGGGATGCCTAACCATGCTGAAGTTCGTGAAGAGGGGGACCCGGAGTGGACTGCTAGGGACTCGTGACACCAGTGAGGTTCAGATGGAGGCCCTGGTGCTTTAGAACGAGAAGAGGGCCAAGTGGCAGGAGCGCAGGCTGAGGCTCGTTACACGGGGCCCCTAGGCCGCAGTAGGGACTGTGGATTTTACTTGAAAAAAAGAGCAGGTGGCCATGGGAAGGTCTCAAAGAGGCAGCTGGGATGACTTATGTTTGTAATGGACTCACTCTCTCTGCTGAGTAGGGGGCGAGGGTGGAAGCAGGGGAGTGCAAGGCGACGGTGGGGTGGAGGAGGAAAAACCCTTCTTTACTGTCTTAGTGTCTCTGGCTGGGCTGGAGAATTAAACGGACATAAGGCAGATCAGCAGGAGAAAAACATACAGATTTCATTTGCATGTATGAGGGAGCCCCCTCCACCCCCCCGCCCAAATGACCAAGACCCAAAGAAGTGACTAGACATAAGGGCTTTTGTATCAGGTTGAACAAAGAATGGCGATTGTGTAACTGGGAAGATAAGGGTTAAACGATTTGTTCTTACGGATTTCTTTTGGCCTCGACTCTCCTTATCCGGTAATAAGAATGTCTTTCTTCCTCCTAGCATAGGGAGGGCGTCTTTCACAGGGCATTTTCGCTCCTGCTTTCAGGAAGAAAAGCCTTTCTGCACCTGCTGTTTCTGAAGTGCCTTTAGTTCAAAGAAATCAATGTGTCAGAGTGGCATATTCTGGGGTGGTGTGCCCTGAACCCCTTCAGTGGCCTGGCCCAGAAGGGAGCCTGTGGATGGAGAGCAGTGGAGGGGTTCTGGGCAGGAGCAGCAAGGCTCGGAGCTGGGGAGGTGTGTGACTGGGGGCATGCTGACAAACATTTACTACTTTAACCTTCACAAGAACCCCCGGGCTGGGCAGTCAGGGGTGTACACTCTACTGAAGGAGAAAACTGAAGTTCAAGTTCACTGCACGGCAGGGGCAGAGCTGGGGCTCAAACTCTCCTGTCCAGTCTTCAGCCCCTGTACCCCAACCTGCAGGAATAAGTGAATGGATACATGAGGCTGGCTGCGCCTAGGGCACAGAGGGGCGAGGGAAATCCACAGAGGAGGAGGCCCGCGCAGGCGGCAGACTCAAAGCTGCAGTGCCAGGTGGGCTGCCGGGGGAGAGCTTTTATTCTGAGGGCAGGGAGAAGCCATGGGTAGGGAAGGGTGGTCAGTGCCATGGAAAACCCACCCTTGACCCTGAGGACATGCTCCCAGGAGCCCACCCACACCTCATGAACTTGTACAGACCAAGACAATGAGACCTGGAGCAAGGGCCTTGCCCCGGGCACATGGCAAACGGAGGGGCAGCGTTAAGAGACCAGGCCAGCTCCGGGTGGAAGCGGGTGTGTCCTACTGTGTGCTGCCGCACGCACGGTGGCACTTCTGGACGAATTCAACTTCCAGTTCTCTGCAGCCCCAGGTACCTAGTGACAAAGGAGGTCCAGCCCTGGTCCCAAGGAATGGCCCAGTTTGGAAAGCATCCTAGGTGGTGCCTGGCACATAGTAGGTGCTCAGCCAAGACGCGTGTCCTTCTCCCTCCCGTCGACGGGAGGGAGAAGGGACTGCGTCCTTGGCCTGAGCACTCCTCTGTGCAGAGCACCACCTAGGATGCTTTCCAAACACTGGGCCATTCCTAGGACCACAGGGCAGAGTCTCTTAGACCAGAGATCAGTAAATGTGGCCCATGGGGCACATCCCACACACTGCCTGTTTTTGTGCAGCCGACGAGCTGAGAATGGTTTTTACGGATGACCATTTGCAATCAGTTTGATGAAACACTAACTCTAAACTCCAATTAAGCAAAATATGTTGCCTCTAAAAAGAACTCTATTCTTCTCATTAGTGGACCTGCATTACAAAACACTGGCCTGAATTATTATTATTCTATTTTGAGTTTTGTCAGTTAGAAAATAGTGAAAATCTGTTTTCTCCCGGCACAATGATTTTGCCCTCAAAGCCTGAAATATTGGTTCTCTACTCTGTCCTTCTACGCACCCTGCCTGGGGCTCTCCAGATTTAACCAATCCCAGGGCTAATGACCCCCACCCGGCCTCCCCGGTGGCCGGTGCTGGCTGCGGCTGGTATGCCCGACTGCAGGGCTGGACCGTGGACTCTCGGGCTGGTCAGCCTCACACCCAGCCTTGCCTTGGGACACAGCTGTAGCCCCGTGGGACCTGTGCCGCAGTGGCCTTGGGGAGCTGCTCTGGCTACTGGCTGGCAGCCTCAGCTCCCCTGAGCACTGAGCACATTCTTTTCTCCAACTCCCTGCGGGAGCCAAGGCCAGCGGGCGTGGGTGGCTGAAATCTCCTCGGTAACAGGGTCTGCCCCCCTCCTGCTCCCTCGCTGGGCCTCCTCCCTTAACCTGCCCCCCACCCCCCACACCTGCTCTCTGGCCCTCGGCCCCTCCCTGCTTGCTCCCTCCTTTCGCGGGCTCCATGTCACCATCTGTGGCACAGTCCCTCTCTGTCACTCTCCCTGCCAACCCCTCGTTCTCCTTCCTCCCTCCTCCTCTCTATCCTGCCTCTCTCTGCATCTCTCCCTCTCACCCGTGTCTCCTCTCCTCTCTTTCCTCTTCGTCTTCTCCCTGTCACGCATCTTTCATCACTCCCCCTCATTCTGCCTTTCCTCCTACTCACGGTCTCCTCTCCCTCTCTCTCTCTCTCCCCCTCCCTCTTTCTCTCTCTCTCTCTCTCTCTCCACCTCCTCCCGACCCCCTTTCCCCTCTATTTCTATTGGTTTGTGCGTCCCTCGTTCCCCTTTTCTCTTCTTCACCCTGGGAAGCTTCTCCCCCTCTATCCTTGCCCCTGCCCCCCCAGGATGTGTCCTGGAGATGGGGGGTGACGTACCAGGCGCTGGTTGGGAAGTCAGGGCCGGAGACCAGATGGGAGAGGCTCTGTGGACAGCCGTGGCCGAGGGCCTGGGAGGGGACCTGAGCCCGCAAGCAGTCTAGAAGTGGGTGCCGCGTGGGGACCCCAGTTAGGAGTGCCCTCCTAACCAATCCCAGGGCTAATGACCCTGGGGACTGGGCAGGGAGAGGGGACAGCAGAATGATAACCAGCCTGGCGACAAGGAGGGAAGCCCTCACCCTATGGGCAGGTAAGGAGGCTGGGGCCCGGATGATGTCCCGAAGGGTGGGGTCCCGGAAGCCCATCCTCTGCCCAGGATGAACTTGGGAGGCTGGGGCTGGGGAGGCAGAGGGTGGGGAGTCCCAGGGAGGCAGGAGGGAGGCCTTCCTGTGACCTCCCGGTCAGCTGCAGGGGCAGGGGCATTAGTCTCAGAATCTTGTGCCATGATTCCAGGATCTCGGAATCACAGAATCGCAGGCTGTCAGGGCTGGAGGGAGCCAGATGCGTCATGTCGTTGGCTTTCCCAGCTCACGTGGCAGCTCTCCTGAGCTCCCCCTCCATACCCGGCACTGTGCTTGGCACGCCTCCATTTAATCTCTGCAAACAACCCTGGGAAGTGGGTCCGCTTGTCTTCCATATGATGAAACTGAGGTCCAGGGGGATAAGTGACTTGCCCGAAGTCATACGACGAAACTGAGGTGCAGGGGGGAGAAGTGACTTGCCCGAGGTCACACAGCAATTTGGCGTCATTGCTGTGCAACAGAGCCCAAGCCCCCAACCCTGGGCCTGTGGGGTGTGCTCCTGGGATAAGGCCCCAGGCCTGGGGTGCGAGTGAGTCAGTTGGCGCTGACAAGCATAAGCCAGGTCTCTTTGGGGAGAAGGCCCAAGGGTGTAGAGGACAATCAGAGAGCCAGGAGCCATCGCCCTGCACTCTTCAGGACTGTCATGGCCTTTGATTCTTCTCAGCCTGAGGCCTTCAGAGGAACCAAGTGGGGCCAGGAGGTACTGATGGTTTAGAAGTAGACAGAACTGAGTTCGAATTCTGGCTTCCCACTCTCCAGCTGGGTGACCCTGTGCAGCTTACTTAACCTCTCTGAGCCTCAACTTCTTCCTCTCTAAAAACTCTCCCTCTTGGGCTTCTCAAGGATCTCGTGATGTGAGTCTGAGGCTTCCATCTGGGGACAGTGTCCCACCTTGGAGCTCTCCTTGCTGAACTGCTTGGCTGTTCACATTTATGGCTGTTCTGGGTGATGTCCTAGGTTCTGGGGTTAAGAAATCAATCAATCAGGGCCCCTGCATTCAAGAGCCAGTGTTCTAGCGAGTGAGAGATGGGCAAATGGAGAATGATTGGGGTGCCTGGCCTCCCTGAATTATTAGGGCTGTAGGGCTCAAGGCAGCCACTCACCCTCTCTGTGCTGTCTCCTCCTGAACAGTCCTCCGAGGAGTCCGCCCCCAGCTTTCAGGCAAGCTTGTGCCAAAGATAAACCAGACAGGGAGGAAAAGTCCCTCCTTCCCAAGGATGAACTAGATCATGCACAGGATTCCAGCTCTTTAAAGAAAAGACGGCACCTCAATTGCAGGTCTGGCTTACGTGCTTGGAAAGCTGTAATTTCCCTGCTTCTGCTCCCTGGGCACCTCAAACTTTGACAGGGACGACCGGCTGAGATAAAGGTGGAGACAGGGTTTTCCAGGAGGGGGCCAGGGGTTCTGGGAGGGGCGACTGCATTCCCTGGTACAAAGGAGGGTCTGGCTAGGCGTGCCGTGTTCCTGTCAGGACCATGTGTGTGTCAGCGCATGCGCTTGTGGGTGCACAGACGTGTGCTGGGCAGGCGTGGGGGTGGGACAACCTCAGAGCTTACCCCCAGTGGGCTACCCCAGGGGCATCTGTCCCTGAAGCCTGGAAATTAGGCCTGCCCAGCTCCTTGCTTCTCTCGCGAGCCTGGTGCTCCCCTCCCTCATCTAGCCCTGGCTTGTGATTGGCTGACCAGCAGGGATGCTATAAAGAGGATCTGTGCACATCACAGGGCAGCAAGGTAGATGGTGACGCGGGTCCCCTGCCAAGGAGGCAGGGCTCTAAGGTTCCAGGTTCCACAATTCCAGGTCTAAGATGGACTCATTCTAGCATTCTGAAATTCTAACATTCTTTGATTCAAGGATACTGAGTCTAAAATCCTAAGGCTGTAAGATTCTCTGACTGTTCTAAGAATTCAAAATTCTATTTTAAGATCTCTAAGGTCCAGTAGGCTTTGAGTTCATGATCCTCATAGCTCAAAGCCCTGGGGGCAACTGGGAAAGCGGGGTACCAGCTGGGCACTCAGGTGGGTGCCTTCCCAGGCCTGGCTTCAGTTTGCCAGCCTGTGGAATGGGCGTAGAGGTCGTCACTACAAATTTTTCTAGATTTGCCACTTCCTAGCTGTGACCAGAACATGTGACCTCACGTTTGCTCCC
Organism: Macaca nemestrina; assembly: GCF_043159975.1. Classification (NCBI taxonomy): domain Eukaryota; kingdom Metazoa; phylum Chordata; class Mammalia; order Primates; family Cercopithecidae; genus Macaca; species Macaca nemestrina. The sequence goes on along the minus strand of NC_092139.1, from coordinate 104,837,710 downwards.
CATCTGTGCAGTGAGGATGACAGTAGTGCCTCCCTCATGGGACACCATAGGATACTGCAGTTCACCGGCTTAGCCTGGCACCTGGCACAGTCAGGGCTCAGTGATGAGCAGCTGGCAGCACTGTTAGGATCCTCTAGCCCACTGTCTAGGTGCCCCTCCCTTAGTGCTGCTGTTCCAGGCGCAGGAGACCTGATGAGGGGTTGGGGAGAAGGATGGGTTGAGGACAGGTTGGGGGATGACCCAGGCTCAGAATCCTTCTCTTCTCCCAGCCCCAGGAACAGGGAGGAGATGCTCTGAGCCCAGCCAGCTTGGGATGCTTTTGGAGAAGCCATGGCCTAGGGGTTCCCTGCTACCCTTGACTTCACCCAGCCTGGCACTGTAAGCCCGCTGCAGCCCCAGGTCCTTGGGGCAAGGGTAGCCAGGCGTGCTCAGAGGTGTTTGTTTGGATTTGGGGTGCCTTTCCTTCCCAGAAGCTTTGCACCTCAACAGTGACGTCCGTATAGGGCAGTGCGGACCACAGCTCCCAGTGGAGGGAGGAACTGCAGGCCCAGTGTCAGGGATATTAGAAGAAGAGCTTCTCCTCTGAGAGATTTCTCTTCCCTTCAGGGTTTTCTGCAGGGAGAATCTGAGGACAGCCAGGAGCCAGGGGATTGAGGGATAATTAGGAAGAAGGGGTGCAGTGGGTGGTCCAGGCCCCAGAGGAGGCTCCTGCTTCCAGCCTGGCCCTGCCTGGGCCGCCTCCTGAGCGTTGCTTTCCGCAGTGGGGTCGGACATTCCCCCTTGGCATTGGAATTGGTCCACTCCAGGCTTCCTGGTTCATTTGATGCCTGACACTGAGGCAGAGCTTGTGCCTGTGGGAAAGTGACAGGGTGGAAAGCAGTGGGGAGGGTCCAAAGCTGGCTGGAGACTCCACATGGGAGGGGATCAGAGTCTTGCAGGGGAGCCCGGAGGAGCCCCGGCTTCTTACACGCAGGCATGGGATGAGAAAGACACTAAGAGAGCACGTGGAGTGCAGTGGGGGCTCTTGCTTGTGCTGCAAATCCCTTCTGAAAATGTTCCCCTCTCCAGGCAGCTGGCCCCTCCAGCCAGGGGGCGGGGCTGCTCTTGGATACCATCTACTAAGTGAATTGTAAAGTTCTCCAACCCCAGCCGGCCGCTGAGGAGAAGGGGTCTCAACCACCTGCCCCCCAGGCTCATAGCCAACCTTCCTGGGCAGGGCCTTTGGGAGGGGCATAGTGGGATGGCCCAGGCTGATGGGGGGCGCTAAGGACTCTGACTCCCAAGGGAGGGGACACCCCAAGCCTATGGTTCTTAACTCCATTTGGAACCTGAAGAATCTGATATTAACCTTCACCTGGAGTTTAGGGCGTTCATGGATCCTCTGAAGTTCAGGTAGGGAGCGGGTTTCCAGGTGAAGTTCCTGTGATATGAAGCAGTGTTTTTCAGATGTCAGGACGAGACCTGTTGGTCTCGCCAGCAATGCAACCCACTTCACAGGGGCCTGCCAGCTGGGGCCTCACATGTAGAAAGGAAGGGCAGGTATTGGTTGATGAAACAGTATGACTTCATGCCTCACACCACACCCTCTCTCCACGATGAAGAATGATCACCTCACCTCCCCAAGCCTCAGTTTCCTCATCTGAGAAAAGGGGATAACATGACTCAGCCTTGTGGCACTGTGCAGGGTGAATGAGATGGTGCACTTCCCATCCTCTGAAATCTCTCAGACGATGGGAGGATGGGCATGCAGCAGGTCCCCAGGTTCAGTGTGATGGGAGAGGGCAGCACAGAGAAAGCCATTCTCTGCCGTGACCGAGCTGTTTTTCCTTCCCCCAGGCAAATAGCTGACTGCTGAGCAACCTCCCCTCAGCCATGGACACGCTTCCTCCATCATCATCGGTGTCCACGACCTCAGAACCCGAGAATGCCTCCTTGGCCTGGCCCCCAGATGCCACCCTGGGCAATGTGTCAGCGGCCCCAAGCCCAGCAGGGCTGGCTGTCAGTGGCGTTCTGATCCCCCTGGTCTACCTGGTGGTGTGCGTGGTGGGCCTGCTGGGTAACTCTCTGGTCATCTATGTGGTCCTGCGGCACACGGCCAGCCCTTCAGTCACCAACGTCTACATCCTCAACCTGGCACTGGCTGACGAGCTCTTCATGCTGGGCCTGCCCTTCCTGGCCGCCCAGAACGCCCTGTCCTACTGGCCCTTCGGCTCCCTCATGTGCCGCCTGGTCATGGCAGTGGATGGCATCAACCAGTTCACCAGCATCTTCTGCCTGACCGTCATGAGCGTGGACCGCTACCTGGCCGTGGTACATCCCACCCGCTCGGCCCGCTGGCGCACGGCTCCGGTGGCCCGCATGGTCAGCGCGGCCGTGTGGGTGGCCTCAGCCGTGGTGGTGCTGCCCGTGGTGGTCTTCTCAGGAGTGCCCCGCGGCATGAGCACCTGCCACATGCAGTGGCCCGAGCCGGCAGCAGCCTGGCGAGCTGGCTTCATCATCTACACGGCTGCACTGGGCTTCTTCGGACCGCTGCTGGTCATCTGCCTCTGCTACCTACTCATCGTGGTGAAGGTGCGCTCAGCCGGGCGCCGGGTGTGGGCGCCCTCGTGCCAGCGGCGACGCTCTGAGCGCAGGGTCACGCGCATGGTGGTGGCCGTGGTGGCGCTTTTCGTGCTCTGCTGGATGCCCTTCTACGTGCTCAACATCGTCAACGTGGTGTGCCCACTGCCTGAGGAGCCTGCCTTCTTCGGGCTCTACTTCCTGGTGGTGGCACTGCCCTACGCCAACAGCTGTGCCAACCCCATCCTTTATGGCTTCCTCTCCTACCGCTTCAAGCAGGGCTTCCGCAGGGTCCTGCTGCGGCCCTCCCGCCGCGTGTGCAGCCAGGAGCCCACTGTGGGGCCCCCGGAGAAGACTGAGGAAGAGGATGAGGAGGAGGAGGATGGGGAGGAGAGCAGGGAGCGGGGCAAGAGGAAGGAGATGAACGGCCGGGTCAGCCAGATCACACAGCCTGGCACCAGTGGACAGCAGCGGCCGCCCAGCAGAGTGGCCAGCAAGGAGCAGCAGCTCCTACCCCAAGAGGCCTCCACTGGGGAGAAGTCCAGCACCATGCGCATCAGCTACCTGTAGGGGCCTGGGGAAAGCTGGGGTGGCCCGAGGAAGGGGCAGAAGCCGTGGGTATGCCTAGGGTGTACTTCCCAAGGTGCCACAGGCCCATGATAGGATGTTGAAGGGCCTGGGCTTTGATGCTGTTGCTGCCAGGACTTGCTGTGTGACCTCGGGTAGGTTGCTTCCAGTCTCTGGGACTTGTTTTCTCCTCTGTGACTCAGGGATAGGAGTCATCAGCCTGGATGATCTATGTCAGATGAGAGGTTTGGAGGGCACTACTGCTGGGCTGACCTTGCTGAGCGAGCAAAAGGTGGGTGCAGACTGGCCTCCCCCCAGGGCTGGAGTGTGTGGGGGCATCAACCTGAATCTTGACCCTCAGAGGGACAAACCAAGGCCAGGATTTCTTGGGCTCAGAGTCAGGGACACAGGAACTGCTGGGGGCTGGGCTGGAAACCTAAACAGAAGAAAGCCTAACCTGGTGGGAGGTGTGGCGCAGAAATGATCAGGCCCCAGATCAGCTCCCTCCTCTCGACTGTGAGGCCTTGGACCAGCTCTGCTCCTCTCTAGGCCTCAGGCTTCACCCGGGGAAACCCCAACAACCTCCATGCCCTTCTGGCCCAGGCAGTCAATGCTGGAGGTCCTGTGCTCCTGGGCGCGGAGAGAACAGGTGAATTTCCCAGGAAGCGAGTGAGGGCCAGCTTCAGGGTCTCTCACTGCCTGGGCTCTTTCAAGGCCCTGCATCTACTTTTGTACTTGTCATTTTGTATTCGTTTTCTTAAAGAGGGACCTCAAACTGCATAAGCTTAGGCCACCCAAAGCCTGGCTCTACCCCTGCTGAGGTCAGCCACTGAATCCCCAAGGAAGCTCACGTTGGGTCTTGCGGCTGGAGTAGGGGCTCCCAGGGGTTCCCAGGTCTTTGAGGGCTTCCAGGCACCTCCTTGTAGGAGAGGCCATTCCTGTTTCTCTCCTTGTGACCCATATTCTCCCCTCCTGGAGACTGAGGCAGAGACCCAGCCCATGGGGACTGGCATGGAAAGGCACAGTGTCTGCTGAAGAATGCTGAGAGGAGAAGGAAGAGGAAGGGAGAAGAGGAAGAGGAAGAAGGAAGAGGAAGACAAGGGGGAAAGGGGAGGATGAGTGGGGGAAGGAGAAGCACAGATCTGTTTCCTGGAGCCGTCTTTGGCCTCCCTGGGCTGAGCTCAGTGGTAGCATCTGTGAACCTGAGTTGCCGACAACAGCCCACCCAACCAGTACTGAGGGAAGGACACGATCAGGGTGGAACAGCCAGGGTGCAACGGCAAATGCACAGAGTACAGACGGGCACAGGGCCTGCGTCCCTGAGGGGCCTGAGAGTGCTGCCAAGAAGGGCTCAGGTCTTAATAAAGCCCTAGGGTGAAGCTGGCTACCAGGGACATCGGGAGGACCGGGGAGCCCCTGGTGGGTGGGGAGCAGGCCTCCCCATGCTCTATCATCCTGGAGACTACAGGTTGAGAGGCCCAGGAAAGACAAGAAGAGGTTGAAGTGGGACTGTGGAGGGGGACCACGGGGAGCAGCCACTATCCAAGGCTGGGCCTAGACTCCGTCCCAGAGATGGTCCCTCAGAGCTGTGGTGAGGCTGGCCCTGGGAGGGTGGGACCCCCGGTGAAATCCCTCCACTTCCCCACCCCCTGCAGAGGGCAGGGGTCCTCAGGGAAAGCACAGGAACCAGATTTTGAAGACTTGGATCTTCAGCACACCTCAGGGTCCTGGGCTGGCATAGGCCTTCTGGGCCTCAATTTCCCCATCAACAAATGGAGATGAATCACAGCTTAGCTGCCTCCTGGGATCTAACAAGAAAATGAGTCATGTGAGGTAACTTCGAGGCTCACTGCAACGGGTAGGGTGGGGTGTATCAGATTATAAAGTGGGAGTACCCTCCTCACCCCCAGGCTTGGCCTATACCCCCCTCTCCTTCATCAAGTGGCCGGTCTGTGTCTGTCCTTTGGGGTGGTGACACTGTAGGCCATGAGAAATGGGCAGTCTGGGGGTCAGAGGCCAAGGGTCAGGGAGGCAGGACTTGGGGAGAGAGTGAGACCCTCAGAGGAGAAGGAAGTTTATAAAACCACATTTTGTGTGGAGATGGAGGCTGGAGGCCCAGCCCTGGGACTTGGTCTGGGGTTCCTTGAGGAAGATCTGAGGGTCTGAGAGAGGAAGGATGCCCTGGCCTTCTGGCCTTCTCTGGCTGATCCTGCCTTCTTGCTGCCTAAGACAGGAGAGCAATGTCCTCGAAGGTTCCCCGGGAGGCCAGTTAGGAAACCCTTTGCTGCTTCTGTCTCTAGCTCTTGTCAATAAAGATGGTGACATCTGATAACAGCTGTGGCCTGGGCCAATTTATCTGCCAGACACTGTGTCCAGATGGGTGTGAATGTGCAGGTGTGTGTGGGCTCTGTGCACCCTGGCCTCTTCAGGTGTGACATCCCAGAGTCCAGGTCCTTCAGGGAACGTGGAAGGTACCCTTGATGGGGCTGAGCCCACATCCTTATAGACCTTGATCCAAAAGCAGTAGATGTCCTTTCTCCCTATTATCCAAATATTAGATTTCAGGGAAGAAAGTGGATTGGCTCCAACTAGGTCACATGATGGTCCCTTGGGCCAATCACCAAAGCCATGGTGATAGGGTGCCATGGTTGGCCGGGTGCAGGTCATGTGCCCATATTTCCAGCCAGAGAGAAGGTAGGGCACTGTGATGGACAATCTGGCCTGGCCCATGGGGCAGAGGTGGGTCAGGGACAGCCTACTAATGGCTAGGGGAGGTGGGCCAGGCACCAACAACCAACAGCACGCGGGTCTGGGTGTGTGCGGGGTTTGCTGTGTGTGACTGCCTTTGCTGGGTGTGATATTGTGTGTCCAGGTTTGTGTGAGCCCAGTGCAGGGTGCATAGTAGGTGGTCAGGACATCTTAGCTGCGTCCATGAGTGAATGTGCACTGGGGTGTGACATGCGGCCGGTGTGTAAGTAGTGGGAGCAGAGGAACTGCTGGGGTGCCAGTGTTGGGTGGGAGTGGCTGCCTGGGCAGGGTCCCTCGTCTGGTCCTGGCAGCCCTCGCTTCCCCACCACACTGGCTGTCCCCACCTGTGCATGCTCACGTGCAGTCTGTGTGTACGTGTGCTTGTCCCCCACACACGTGTGTCTGGCAGCCTTGTGTTCCCAGGGCCTGGCAGTGCTACCGTGGCCTTTCTTAGGAGTATCTGGAATGAATGAACAAAGGGGGCCACTGCATGTCACAACTCCAGGGGGGACTGTACATGCTGTGCCTCTAACTTCCTGTGAAGCTACAGCATGGTGCCTCTGAATACATGAGTGATAAGGGATGGGGCTACTGAAGGAGCTTGTATAGGGTTTGGGGCTAGAATTTGTGGGCTAGGGGAGCCACTGGGGCTGTAGGGTGAGGGGAGGCTCTGCAGCTGTGAGCTGGAGCAGGGAGGCAGGAGTGATGATAACTCACCTTGCCCACTCCTCTCCTCCTCCTCCAGCCATTGAAGTTGCTCAGACCCGAGGCTTTACCTTGAACTTGTCTCTCAGAGGCGGTTGCCAGGCAACAGCCCTTGGCCACCAGGCTCTGGACCAGGACTTCCTGCGTCAGCATCAACATTATCAGAGGGGAGATGGGAACCCGCAAGGCCTGGGGCAGGAAAGACCACAGCCTCCAGATCTTTGGGATCCTCTTTACCTAGAAGGGGTGGGACAGGTGGAGGCCACGGACCCGTGGGAATTGACAGCCTGGACTCCACAGGACTCGACACAGAAGAAAACACAGTGAGAGGTTGGGCGAAGTGGCTCACGCCTATAATCCCAGCACTTTGGGAGGCTGAGGTGGGTGGATTGCTTGAGCTCAGGAGTTCGAGATCAGCCTGGGCAACAACATAGTGAAATTCCGTCTCTACCAAAAATACAAAAATTAGCCAGGCATGGTGGTGCATGCCTGTGGTTCCAACTACTTGGGAGGCCGAGGTGGGAGGATCGCTTGAGCCTGGGAGGCAGAGGTTGCAGTGAGCCAAGATTGTGCCACTGCACTCCAGCCTGGATGACAGAGGGAGACCCTATCTCAAACAAAAACCAAAAACCAAAACCAAAACAAAAAACCACCCCAAACAAACAAACAAAAAAAACAAACAAAAACATCCAAAACCAAAAACCAAAAAACATGGCAAGAAGGCCAGGCTGTAGTGTGAGGGGCACCCCCGGAGCTGTGCAAGGCCACCATCCCGCCAAGGCCTCAGGGCACTCCCTGTCTCTGGCAGGCCCTTGTGAGCATCTCAGCGACTCCCCGGGAAGGCTGAGGGAGAAATGTCTCCCTGAAAGTCATGGGGCCAAAGTCAGCACGCCTGGGTCCCAGGCCTCCCGCAGCAAACCTACTGTGCGGCCTTGGGCCATTTATTTCACCTCTGGATGTAGTTCACTTAGCTAACAAAGGCTTTTCTGAGCACCAGCTATACGCAAGGCCCTGACATGCAGCCGGGGGCTGGTGCAGGCAAATGGACATGGGTCCTGCCCTCTCAGCACCCATAGACAAGCACACAAGAAGTGCAGCCCTATTTTGGGGGCTCAGTGGGGAGGGAGAAGTGCAGCATGCTCTGAGGGTTGGGGGCTGGTGGGGGCTGCATCTAGAGTGGAAGTTGCAGCCTCAGTGTGCCAGGCAGAGGTATTGGCATGTGCTAAGGTCCTGAGCTAGGGAGAGGCAGTGAGTGAAAGAAAGGTGGCGAACAGTCCCCTTTTGAGGGACAGAGGCTGTGTCACACAGGGCTTCCTAGGGCATCTATTCCTGTTAAGGCTGAATTGTGTCCCCCCTAAATTCCTATGCTGAAGTCCTTACCTCCACAGCCCCAGAATGTGACCTTACCTGGAAATGGGGTCATTGTGTTGTAGGTAGTGAAGAGGTCATACTGGAGCAGGGATGGCCCCTTATCCAATACGACTGCTGTCCTTAAGAAACGGGGAGGCCGGGCATGGTGGCTTATGCCTGTAATCCCAGCACTTTGGGTGGCCGAGGCGGGTGGATCATCTGAGGTCAGGAGTTTGAGGACACCCTGGTCAACATGGTGAAACCCCGTCTCTACTAAAAATACAAAAATTAGTCAGGCATAGTGGCATGTGCCTGTAATCCCAGCTACTCTGGAGGCTGAGGTAGGAGAATCTGGGAGGCCTGAATCTGAGAGGCGGAGGTTGCAGTGAGCTGAGATCGCACCACCGCCCTCCAGTCTGGGCAACACAGTGAAACTTCATCTCAAAAAAAAAAAAAAAAAGTGGAGATTCAGACACAGACAAACACCCAGGGAGACGCCATGTGAACATGAAGGTAAAGATCCAACAAGGTATCCGCAAGTCAAGGAAAGCCAACGATTGCCAGCACAGCAGAAGCTAGAAGCAAGCCTGAAACAGCTCTTCCTTCCCTTGCAGCCCTCAGAAGGAACTAACCTTGCCGAGGCCAAGCCTGGACTTCTGCCCCCAGAACTGTGAGACAATCAGTTTCTGTTGCTTAAGTCAGCCAGTGTGTGGTGCTTCGTTAAGGGAGGCCTAGCAAACTCTTAATTCCCACTCTTGCAAAATGGAAGTAAAGGCCCCTTCTCTCCTCGGTCTCCCAGAGGACCTATTGGGTTAACCCATTCATTCCTTCAAACTCTCCAATAAGAGCTTATTGGGTGGTTGCCAACTGCAAAAAGCTGAGGGCAGAGAAGTCCAGTACAAGGCCTTCCTGTCTTCTAGGTGCCAAGGAAGTGATGGCAAGGATAAGAGGTGTAACTCCTTTTTTTTTTTTTTTTTTTTTGAAATGGAGTCTTGCTTTGTCACCAGGCTGGAGTGCAGTGGTGGGATCTCGGCTCACTGCAACCTCTGCCTCCTGGGTTCAAGTGATTCCCCTGCCTCAGCCTCCCAAGTAGCTGGGACTACAGGCACGTGCCACCACACCTGGCTAACTGTTTGTATTTTAGTAGAGACGGGGTTTCACCATGTTGGCCAGGATGGTCTTGAACTCCTGACCCAGTGATCCGCCTGCCTCGGCCTCCCAAAGTGCTGGGATTACAGGCGTGAACCACCTCACCCAGCCCAGAGAGCAATTCTTAAGCACATGGACTCTGGAAGTGTCTGGGCTTGAATCCCAGCTCATCTTCACTAGTCGTTTGATTTTTAGCCAATTAATTAACCTCTCTGTGCCTTAATTTTCTCCTCTCTGAGATGAGCAGGAGAGCAACTGTCCCCACTGCTAGGAAGTTTAAATGAGTTAATATTTGTAACAGCATAGGACAGTGGCTGGCACACCATACATACTGTGTGTGGCACAGGCATGAGAAGCGCTCCAACAGCAGCAAGAATTCCTCTGCGGTGGGGGTGAAAGTGTCCCAGATTATAGTCCAGATCAGTGCAAAGAGAGAACCAGAGCGTGTCCACAGGGAAGGCATGGACCTTCCGTGTCCTGACGACATCTCTGACACGAATTTTACCCCTGAAGACAGTAGGGCCCAGGATGGTCATGTGGCTTACCCAGGGTTACGGCACCGGGAGTCAGACCCCAAACACGGTTTTCCCAGGCCCTAGTCCAGGGCTCATAGTCTAAAAACAAAACTATGAAAATGGAGGCTGAGTGGACAGGAGTGATGCTAGGGGTGGGGAGAGCTCTGAGGCCACTGGTGTCCCTGGTGGCCACTGGCCATGGTAGACAACACCCCCCGGGAAGACCCAACAGGCAGAGGGCAGCCCAGGCCCCATGGGGACCTAGGTTCCTCCCCAGAATCCCAGCAGGCCTCCAGCAAGCCTCATAGCAGCAGCATGCACCACACCGAGGGGTGAATGATGGGCACACATGAGTGCACATGTGTGTGCGGAGGGTGAGACAAGCCTTCACTTTCTCATAGGCTCAGAAAAAGTGGCTGGGCCAGCTGGGCACGGTGACTCATGCCTGTAATCTCAGCACTTTGGGAGGCCGAGGCGGGCGGATCACGAGATCAGGAGATCGAGAGCATCCTGGTTAACACGGTGAAACCTCATCTCAACTGAAAATACAAAAAATTAGCGGGGCGTGGTGGCACGCACCTGTAGTCTCAGCTACTCCGGAGGCTGAGGCAGGAGAATCGCTTGAACAGAGAGGCGGAAGTTGCAGTGATCAGAGAACATGCCACTGCACTCCAGCCTGGGTGACACAATGAGACTCCGTCTAAAAAAAAAAAAAGGTGCCTGAGCCACACTCAGGGTCCCCCGGGGTTCCAGACACCTCAGGTTCTGGCTCACACTCTCCTGGAGCCCACTTCCGCTGTCACCATCTTACAGGTGGAGAAACTGAGGCCTACGGTGGGGGTGGGGTGTATCGGAGCCCAGCAGGGGAAGAGCTGGGATGTGGCCTCTCCATCCTTCTGTCCGCTTTAAAGGCCGGCAAATGTGTCAATATTTGCTCAGGGGAACTGCTGGCTCAACAGGCCCCCGTGCCTGCCTGGTCTCTCCCTCTGTAAGATCAGGGGTTGCCTCTGAGCTTCAGCCAGGACCCTGCGCCTGCTCTTCAGAAGGGAGGGGTTCTCCCTGCTGGGCCGTATCAAACGGCAGCTACCAGAGGGAGAACGGAACAAACGCACGATGCCCGTTACGTGGGCGGTAGTGGCAGGTGAGCTCCTGGCCACGCAATCGGGTTTGAACCCCAGCGCCACTACCTCTTAGCGCTGAGTGCCTTTGAGCCAGCCTCAGAACCTCTGATAGACTCAGTTTCCTCATCCGGAAAATGGGCTCCCACGCCCATCTCAAAGGCCGGTCGCAGGGCTGCGGAGACAGCTGGGGGGTGGCTTTGTGCTCCCCAGGCCCGGCAGGGGGCGCCACGGGTCCTCAGGCCTCGTCCAGTCGCCGCGTGGTATCCTCACCGCAACTCGCTCGACTGGACTCGTCTCTATTCGGCGATACTTGGCTCCACTCGGCCAGGCTCGGCTCTGCTCGGCTGTATTCGGCAGCACTCGGCCAGACTCGGCCTTGTTCGGATCTGCTCGGCTTCACCCCAAGCCGGAAGCGCAAAGGCACTTTCCCGGCGCTGCTGCGGCTCCGCCCTCCTGGCGCGAGGCCCAGGGTCGTAGGCCAAGAGAGGAGGGTCCTTGGCCTTTGGGCCCTTGGCGCTGTCGTGGTTGTGGGGGTCCTGCTTGCCTGGGCCCTGGGCTATGCAGAGGGAGCCACGAGCCAGGGCTTGGCTTGAGGCCGAAGCGGGTGGAGAGGGAGGGGTTCCCCGAGCCTGGCGTGGGGGCGTCGTTCCCCTTCCTTTTGCAGGGAGAAAGGGAGAGGTTGGCGCCAGCCACACGCTCCAACATGCTGGCTCTGCCGCTGGTCGGTCTGTCGTGTCCGAGGAGGAAGTTGCTGCCCCTCAGTGTCCCTGAGTCTCGGTTTCACCTCCATCAATCAGCAGGTTTCCCGCTGGGGCAGAGGGCCTGGCGCGGTGCTGGCGCTCTCCAGACTCAGTTTCCCCTTTTGTAAAACATGACAGCCCGCCCAACTCCGCTGAACACCTTTGGGATCCGACGTCCTGAAAGCCCAGGATGGGGAACCTGGGTCCGGAGAGCGAAACTTTCCCGGCCCCTGGGCGGGTCAACGTGGGGGATTCGGTAGAACCAGAGGAAGCCGGTTTGTGTGTGGGGGGGGGACCGGGGGTGGGGGGGCCGGGGGGGCAGGGGGACCGGGGGGGGGGCGGGGTGCTGCGGGGACTGCGGGGGTTTGGAGGAAGAAGCCAGTGCATGGGCGCCCTGGCCTGCCCCAAATTTCCCTGAGGGGACGGGCTGGTGGGACAGGCGGGGGCGGGTAGCGTCACAGGTTCCCGGGCGCGGGGGGCTCTGCCCAGCAGGAGGCGCTGGCGTCTTCCTTTGTTGAAATTGATCTCTGAGCCTGAACAATTAGATCTGTGACTTGCCACTCACAGCCTACATAGCGGACGCCAGGAATCATCATGTTTACTGTCCTGTCTCCTTTTTTGACAGGCACACATTTTATTTTTTAAATACATGAAGCACGCGGTGCTTTGTAAGCGCTGACTGAATGTGCTTATTTTCACACCCTCTCCTGACCCTGGGCTAGAACGTGGGCGAGTGCAGGATGGTGGTCAGGGGCTTGGCTCGTGGTCAGTATGTGCCTCATCTATCTCGTCTGTAAAATGGACAGATGAGGTAACACATGTGCCCATCTCAGAGCATTGTTGGAAGGATTAGAGGAGTCAAGATGTGGAAGGCCCACAGAATGGGTGGGGCAGAAAAGCCAGCTTCTGGGGGCAGGGGAAAGGGTGGGGGGTGGCTGGGGAAACAGGGTCCATACCCTGAGTTTCTGCATTGGGGTTACTCCTTTGCTGCTGGGGGTGATAGCAGGGTGATGAGAGCCACCCTGGGCCTGCACTCCTCCTGGTCATGCTGTTGTCCTGGGTTCCAGGGTGCCTGGGAAAGGGCACACAGCTTTACTGATGGGTGGCCAGTGGGGAGCGCCCCCATTGGGCATTCCACCAGTGGGCTCTGATGGTCCTGTCCTCCCCATGTTAATCTGGCCCAGGGACACCAAGACTGCGAGAGGTAAACTTGCCCAAGGTCATACAGCTAGGAGGGGGAGCTGAGTCATCACCCAGGTTTGTCTGCCCCAGGGCTGGAGCTCTGTCTCCAGGCCACCTGACCAGCTGAGGAGATTGTCAGAAAGGCTGGGACACCAACGGATGACGCACAAATGGAGGAATTTTCAGGCCTGGTCAAAGCTAGTGGGAGGGAAAATATTGAAGTGTAATATTCCAGAGTTCTCTCTTGTCTGCTCTGACTCCTGCCAGCTGCCCCGCACCTAGAGGGACAGGAGGCTCTTCTCTGGGGCATTGCATGGCCAGGAGCCAAATGAGCTGGCCCCAGAACCTGGTAAATTGCCTGGCTTTTCAGACCTCAGCCTCCTCACCTGTGAAGTGGGTTGAGCAGCTCTTCTCTGCAGAGGAGCTGTTGAGGGCAGTATGGAACACTGCCAGGCACACAGCTGGCCCTTGACAAAACCATTCCTGCGTCCCCAGCCTGTTTCTCCCCAAGTCCCACTGATCATTCTCTCCATCCCCGTTTCCTCAGAAAGTCAGGTTTTCTAAGCCCGAAGGCTTGGAGCCAGCCAGGAGCTGTCTCCCTCTCCAGTGCTGCCGACTCAACCCTTTTCCTTTAGAAGCTGCAGGGAGGGAGGCTCCGCTTGGCATCCTCCCTCTGCAGCCCTGGCTCTGTGCCCTGGGAATGCTGCCTGGGGCAGGGCCACGTAGAGGGCAGGGCCAGTGCAGGCCTTTGGGTGTTCCCAGCAGCCAAAGTCCTTTAGTCTGCTTTCCTTTGTGCCCCCTTGCACCCCTGAATGGACGACTTGGGGGATTCCAAGTCGGTTTGGGAGGGGTGACAGCGCAAGGCTGGAGGTTGGGACAGTCTGGCTGTCATCCCAGCTTGGACTCCACTCTGCTACGTGACCTTTGGGCCAAAGATAAATCCTCCCTGGGCCACAGTGTCCCTGCTGGTCAGATGAAAGAATCAGATGAGATAATCTCTGAGGATCTTTCCAGGCTTCATATTCTTTTGTTTGATTATCCCCCAAGTAAATTGAAAATTGGAGGCTCAAGGATGAGCCCTGGTCGAGGATGCATAGCCCAGGGGCTGTCCCATCCTCCACACTTTGCCCAGCTGTGAGTGGGGACTGGGATTTAGCACCCGAAGCCCCAGATTTAAATATATCCTCCCCAACCCTACCAGGGTCCCCGCACTCCTGCACCTCCCCCTTCCCGGGATGGCCCTGATGGGCATGCTTTGTTTCCCGCCCATGCCCAAGCCCCAAGGGAACTCCATCGGGTTGGAGAGTCTTCTGTTCTGTAGGGGGCTTTATTCTTGTCTACCAGCTATGTGACCTTGGGCAAGTCACTTCAGCTGCCTGACCCCAGCTCCCTAGGACTAGTTGAAGTAATTAATATAAACACCCTTTGGGGACCAAAAACCCTGAGAGAGATGAGACCTGGCGCAGGCAGTAAGTCCTTAACAAATGTAGAACAGGAGGATGCAGTAAACAAGCTGGCCAAAACCCACCAAATCCCTTGGTGGAGGGCAAGGGACATTTGAGACAGTCTTTATACAGGAGTCTCGGGCCCCAGGAAGCCAGGGCAGAGAGGCTTTGCCAAACTTCCCCCTGCCTAACAAGAAGGAAACTGAGGCAGGACGCTGCCCAGACCCAGAGGCACACAGGCTGCCGTCCTATGAACTTGTTGGGGGTCATTTCCACAGGGGAATAGTTCTAGAAGACCAGGATGAGTCAGTAACAATGGCAGAATTCCAGTCAGAGGAAGAAGACTTTGGTGTAGCTGGGGCTGGAGCATGGGGGAGCGACTTGGCTGCTGCCCTGGCCCTGTGTCAGAGGTGTTAGAACCAGAGCGACTCCATCTTGAATAGGGGCTGGGTAAAATGGGGCTGAGACTTGCTGGGCTGCATTTCCAGGAGGTTAGGCGTTTTTAGTCACAGGATGAGATGGGAGTCGGCAGGACTGATATCACAAGATCCAGGTCATAAATACCCTGCTGATAAACAGGATGCGGTAAACAAGCCAGCCAAAACACACTAAATCCAAGACGGTGATGAAAGTGACCTCTGGTCATCCTCACTGCTCATTATACACTAATTATAATGCATTAGCATGCTAAAAGACACTCCTACCAGCACCAAGACGGTTTACAAATGCCATGGCAATGTCCAGAAATTACCTTATACAGTCTAAAAGCGAGAGGAACTCTCAGTTCTGGGGAAATCTCCCTTTTCTTGGAAAACTGATTAATAATCCACCTTTTGTTTAGCATATAATCAAGAAATAACCATAAAAACAGCCAACCAGCAGCCCTCAGGGGTGGTCTGTCTATAGAGTAGCCATTCTTTTGTTTCATTACTTCTCTATAAACTTGCTTTCACTTTACTCTGTGGACTCACCTCAAATTCTTTCTTGTGCAAGTCCAGGAACCCTCTCTTGGGGTCTGGATTGGGACCTCTTTCCAGTACCATTTTTCTGGTGAACCACAAAGGGACAGTACCAGAGAACCCCCCAACCCAAAGGAGAAAGACCACAGCCCCAGTTGGCCGACTTTGAGTAAGTGAGGGGTATTTTATCCTGGCTAATGTATAGATTGGGGTGAGGGTCCCTCCTAAGAAATAGGGGGTTAAAGGTCCCTCTTAGTAAAGGGCAAGGATGTTTGTCAGAAACTGGGTTGGAGGCCCAATTGAAGAAGGTTGGAGTCCTTCCTAAGATCTAGGGAGGTAGAGATCCCCCACGGTAAAGTCCCTTGGTAAGGAGAAATGGATTAGGCACTACAGGACGTTAACCACTATTCTCTTTGGATTAATCTGCCTTGCACTGTTTGCTGACAGATGTGGGTGACAGGATTAGGCATGTACAGGATCATGGGACATGGGGAGCTTTCTTCTCCCCAAAGGGGGAAACTTTAGAGATGACCAGATTGCTGGAAAAGCTACCTTTGCCACTGACAAGCGACTTCCTGAACTATTGATTCAGTGTCAATGGAATGGGTACCTTTGGCCTCCCTGAGCTCCTCGGCTTCTCCACCCCCTGGCAGGCAATGCTTTTCTTCCTCTCTCGTTTCTCTTTTCTATCTTTTCTGTCACTCAGGGTGACTGTCCACTCTTCCATCTTGCCCAGACACCACATATTGAAACTCCTGGTTGGAGGGCATTCCACCTCACTTGGAGTGGATCAAAGATGACAAGGGCCATTGGGAGCAAGTTTGAGTCTTGCCAGGTTGATGTTGGGCACTGAGTGGGGTGGCCAGTGTCCTGAAATGGAAAATGTTAATTTGGTTTCCCCATGCAGCCTGTTGGATGGCATCTTACAAAATTAAGAGACTTTTGCCTGTGGTTCCATGAAATGGAAAAAGATGATTTTCTTTTGTAACGTGGCTTGGCCCCCATAGCAATGGCACAGTAAGCAGGGCCATCAAAGCCACAGAGAGAAAGGGAACCCAGAAACCTGGCATGCTGACAAAGGGTAGGAATTTCTTACCAGTCAGGCTTCTGGCCTCTCTTTGTGCAAACTGGTTGAATAAATGATAACAATCACTGTTTGTCTTTCCTGCAAGGAATTTCATTAATATGAAAAAGGATTCATGGGGGCTAGTCTTAAGCTTTAGAGAATCTGGTGTACTTTGTGCCATGAATTTTTCTTTCTGTGTCAATCTGCCATAAAAAGAGGTACTATAGGATAGAATGTGGGCCTAGGACCCCTATAAGCCCATTATTGAAGTTGGCCCAGCAAACTGGTCAGTTACAAACTTTGTGGCAAGTCCCTGAAACAAAAACTAGATGTTTCTGTCTTGTCTTTTTTTATGTCCTTGGGAGTTTAACCTTGTGATCATGTGGGAGTACTTTCTCTTAGTCTCCACCATCCAGAGGACAGGAAATTGGGGGTTCATGTGATAGCCCTAAAAATTATCCTGAGCTGTTAAAAGCCTTTACAAACTTGAAATTGGCTTCTCTAGGCTCCTTCCAGTAAAAACAAAAACTGTCCAGTGCCGTGGCTCAGTGACTAAGGATTTGTCTTTTCACAGTGGGTACCCAGGTTCAATTCCCATCTTAGGGAATGAGTCCTTTCTGGTTTAATATCTATGTGACCTTTGCCATTTATTGATTCTCTTCCCCTCTATAAACAGCTTCTGACTTCTCGTTTGAATTTTCCTTTCTCTGAGCTACCCTTTGAGCTACGCTTGGCGATTCTAGATCTCGTAAAAACTGCTTATCACCTCTCTGAAAATACCTTGTATACCTGGATTAAGTGATAACCTTAGTTGAGGCTTACCAGTTTCACCTGGGAGGTTACTGTTGGTGAAGTTCAAAAGTCAGAAATATTGCCTGTGTGTCCTGGCTAGAGTCTGGTAACAAGATTTGGTTAAAAGTCAGCTTAATTAAAAATGGATATCCAAGCTATATATATATTTAAAAGGCCTTTATGCTTTTTTTTCTCTTCTTGGGTCTTAGTTTTCTGAAAAAAGTTTTTCTTTTCAGTCAACTGAATTTTTTTCACCATTTTGTCTTCTTCTCACTCTTGATGCCGCACCTGAGAGGACCTAAGATAAATTTTAATAGCCTGGGACTTGTCAGTAAAAATAGGAGGTGCCACAGACCCTGTTTTGGGAGAAACCTCTGCTCTCCTCATGGATCCCCAGGAATTGAAAGCAGATAGCCCACCCTTAAAATCTAAGGCTCCGTTCTGCTTTGTACTGTGTTATCTGACAGTTTTGACTTTTGGGGATATCAGAAATTACTCTGCATTGTAAGAGAGCTTTTAGCCTAGCTATGTAATAACTAGATGGGAAATATACTTTTAGGGGTGGCTAATGGCAGTTCTGGGGGGATACTTGGCTCTTCGCACATTTGGATCAGTAAAGCATACTCTTGGCCACCTAGGAAGTATGGAAGCATCCCCACCCTCCATTGAAAGATAAGACTGCCATGGGGGATGGGCTGATTCCCTCTCTTTAGGATCCAGGATCCAATATAAAAATGAGACCCTTTGTTTTGGAGATCTGTTTTGCGTTCTAGCTGTGCCTGCTTATTAGGCCTTAGAAACTGCAGGCTTTCCTGGCACTGTTTCTTGAAGGGCTCCACCCTGAAGTCAGTAATCCAATTCATAAACTTAAAAATTAGCAACTGAAAAATCTTACAACTACAGGATCTTCTGTCTGTCTGTGTATTTATATATGTTGTCTGTGTGATGTTGATATATGAAAGGGCTCTGATTAATTGGCTTAAAAATAATAAGTACTTAAATATTTTGTCAGAAAAATAGAAACATTAATGCCTTTTGGTTCACATGACTTTAATAATCTTTGGGAAATAAAGACACTTTTAAAGATTATTGGTAAAATTAAAATATCTTCAAACTTTAGACATTTGGTCTAAATTAGGCAGGTCAGATATTAGGTTTGCTAAATGCTTCAAGGTCATAAACTGCATCATTGACTTTTGGAAATTGCCCAGCTTACCTGCTTTGGGGCCATTAGATTCTAGATAAGGCCTGGGGACTTGTCGAGTTAGCCATGCCCCCAGCTATGCTGGAAAGAGTCAGACCTTATCTGCACTTCTGCCCAGTGTCCTAGGCTCCACACCTGGAACATAATTAAAACCACTTACTTACCAAGTTTTTCACCAAAAATAAAAGTTGCTAAGAGTTAACGTTGTAACGTATGTAATTGAGACTACTGGAAAAACAGTTTTACATGCAAGGTGTGTAAGGAAAGTAGAATATGCTTTTGGTAAGAAGATTATGAGAAAGTATGGGAATGTGGATTTTCTCCCCCTACTTTAGAGGGTCAAAGGATTGTTTCAAGTTAGGTTGGATAAAGCTTGAGCAAGTTGTGGAAGGTTTGTGAAAGATTAATCTTGTAAAAGAAATTCTGTGTGAACCTATTGGCTTAAATTAAAGGGATATTATTCAGTTTTTTCATAAATTAAATATGGAATAAAAGTATAACAAGGTTTTCTTAGAGCACTGGTGTACTCTTTAACAAGAAAATTGTAAAGAGCTATAAAAGGTTTATGAGAATCTTACCTCATGGTCAAACATTAAAATTGGATAGAGTTGTCTATAAGGCTTTATTATGAATTGGGTTTGACATTAATAGTACACAAATGCAAAGGTAAAATTTGGCTTTCTCTCTTGAACAAGTTTTTCATGTAATATTGAAAAATAATTAAAGATTTTTGTTTGCCTTTTGAATAAGCTATAGAAAAAAGAAAGGAAACAAAAGAGACAGTTTTTTTTGGAAAGCAAAGTCTTCCCTTTATCAGTGAGTAAAGGTTTTTGCCTTTAAAAATATCTTTGAGTTATCATTTTGGCCAAATAAATGGCTTATGGTGACCTGGGATGCTATTTTGTAATGTCAAATGTTTTAAATTTTTGATATTTGACAAACTTTCCAAAATCACATTCTAAGTTATGTCTTTTTCTAACCTGATTAGTCCTTTAGATACTAGGTCCCCTAAAGTCCAAAAATGACATATTTGGCTTATTTGGTACATTAAAATAATACAGGAAGCATTGTCAAATATGAAATTCTGTTTGGCTTTCTTTGGGCTGTGTTTATATAAATATGTTATTGGTATGTGTTCCAAAATTATGGGAAACTCCTATAATTCTGATATGAACATTATCAATACTAATGTTCATTATCAATAATAATTATAATTGTTATGCTAAGTTATTATGTGCCACAGAGGTATCCAAATTTCCTAGTCAATGATATTAATTGTTTAACCATGGCTGCCCTAAGCCTTTTTGTCATCCATAGACAATTGTTGTCTTGTTTTTATTCTCTTCAAAAGGTGGTTTATAATCAGCCTTAGAACTTTAATGAGTACTCTTAAATGCAGAGAGAAAGAAAACAGCATCCAAGACTCTCCTGGAAAACTAACACGTATATATCAAGCAAAACAGGAATTAATTGCATAGACTGAACTAATAAAAGACTGAAATAATCTTTTATGACTTTTTGCTTAAAATGTTGTTGATCTTTCTGTTTTGTTTTTCAGAGTCAAGAAACCCCCACTTCTTGAGCTATTTACAGCTTTTAACAATTGAGTAAAGTATGCTCCTATAAGGATTATAAAACAAAGTTTTGTCCAAAAACAAAATTTGGAACATATTTTTTTCTCTCTACCTGATTTCTCCAGAATTTGGAAACTATTTGTGAGTGTTCTTAACTTATGGCAATATAGTTATTTGCATAAGTGCAGTAAGAACCTGTTTTTCCTTCTTTCTTCTTTTTTTTTTTGGTAACAGGACATAATTGGAGAAACTGGTTATTTAACAAGGGTTTGACTGGAATGGCATGCTTTCAAATGTAAACAGACTTCTTTAAGGAATTAAAGTTGACTAAGAGAGCCAATAAAAGCCCCTTGGAAAAACTGGTTTTGTACCTTGTGTCCCTGTATGGGGTTCCTGACCTGTGGTAAGTAAAGAATGTAACTTTCTGACAGGCCCAGGAGCCCCAAGTTATCTTGGGACCTCAAGAGGAGAGGAATTTATCTAACTTATACAGGTACTTGCAGGCATAGGTAAATCCATGGCTGGGCTCAAAGCTTTAAAACATCTAAGATACCTTATGAAACAGAGCCAATTTTAAAAGGAGCCTATATGGCAAATAATTATATTTGCTGCATTTTATGCAAATAATGAAGCCAAGTATAATGAGACTAAAGCTTATTTTGCAAATAAATAGGTCCTACGATGATTTTTTTTTTTAAATGGGAGATTGGAGAGAGAAAAACAATGTTTCAAAAAATATGGGACACCTGTCATTAGATTCTAGTCTTATCCATTGTTTTTGAGTTTTTTTCTGCAATTTAGATTGACCTTCCTCCTTTCTGTGAACCAAACAGTTATCTCTTGGCTGTTTCTCATCAGAAACAAGAGGGATGGATAACATAAAAATCTGGAGCAGTATCTAATTCTGGGCATGTATTGGAATCATCTAGCAACTCCATATCAGCTCATCTAGCAATTCCTGTGACTAAGAATGCCTAACCTCCTAGGAATGCAGCCCAGTAGGTCTCAGCCTCATTTTACCCAGTAAGTCAATACTAATTGGCATTCTTGCCCAGTTTATGGAAAACCTTCTTATTTGGTTTACTTGGGAAAATTTTACTTATTTTACTTTGCTGTTGTAGAATATATTGCTATTATACTCTTTGTGTAAGAATGCAAGATAAGCTTACTCAATGCTTTCTTAAATTGAACACACAATAATCTTCCAGATATCACCTTTTGTTAGGACTCAGAGTTATGAATAACTCTGAACATACCAACATTTTCTTACTGAGCTCCTCTTTGCACCAAACACAAGAGACTGTAATAGTTAGGCAGGAATATTATCGCCCCTATTCAGCCTGAAGAAGTTACAGAAGATGGATCTTCGTCCCTCTATAACCCTTAAGATTAAGGGTTCCCTCGTAAAAGAGAGTAGGGAAATATGTCAGAGGTGTTCGAAATAGGGCAACCCCATCTTGAATAGGGACTCGGTAAAATGAGGCTGAGACCTGCCAGGCTGCATTCCCAGGTCAGGCATTCTTAGTCACAGGAAGAGATAGGAAGTTGGCAGGACTGTTATCACAAGATACAGGTCATCAAGACCCTGCTGATAAACAGTATGTGGTAAACAA
Source organism: Macaca nemestrina (assembly GCF_043159975.1). NCBI lineage: Eukaryota > Metazoa > Chordata > Mammalia > Primates > Cercopithecidae > Macaca > Macaca nemestrina. Next base: position 104,816,421 of record NC_092139.1, on the reverse strand, counting down.
ACCAGCCAAAACCTGCCAAATCTAAGATTGTAATGAAAGTGACATCTGGTCATCCTTATTGCTCATTATATGTTAATTATAATGCATTAGCATGCTAAAAGACACTTCTACCAGCACCAAGACAGTTTACAAATACCATGGCAATGTCTGGAAATTATCCTATATGGTCTAAAAGTGGGAGGAACCCTCAGTTTCAGGAAATCCCCATCCCTTTCCTGGAAAACTCATGAATAATCCACCCCTTGTTTAGCATATGATCAAGAAATAACTATAAAAATGGCCAACTAGCAGTGCTTGGGGGTGCTCTGCCTATGGAGTAGCCATTCTTTTGTTGTTTTTTTTTTTTGCTTCTCTAATAAACTTGCTTTCACTTTGCTCTGTGGACTTGCCCCAAATTCTTTCTGGTGCAAGATCCAAGAATCGTCTCTTGGGTTCTGGATCAGGACCCCTCTCTGGTAACAGTTGCATGATACCTGAGGAGGTCAGCCTGGTCATTCCCCCCCACAAACATGGGTTAAGCCCTCCCATGTGCCTGGCACAAAGGGGGCTGAGGACTGCAGTTCTGGAACACCTAGGCTCTGAGAGGCGATGTGACTGTGGTAGCAGGGCCAGGATTCTAGCCTGTGGCTGGAGGGCCAACACCTGCACCTTCTCTGCTACCCACCCTGCCTCTATGACTCAGAGCAATTGAGCACTTTAGCTCAGGGTGGACTCAGGGCTGCCTCCCCCTTCCTGAGCAACCTAGGGGCTCCTCTGCCCCATCCGTGTGTCCATTTCCCAATCATCAGGGAGCCTCACATTCCTCCCTGCTCTGACTTTCTAGGCCTTTGAATCAAACAAGACCCCACTGGATTACCAAAGAGTTAAGCAAAGGAAAGCTCTGCCTCCCTTTATCTCCGCAGAACCCAGAGGCTGAAGGGGAGGGAGCAGGGAGGAGGGGAAGTGGGAAGCGGCTCTGCCCGCTCCCTCCGCCCTCCCTCCGCCCTCTCTCCCTCCATCCTCTCCTCTCTCCCTCCTCTGCTGGGCCTGGGGGTCTGGGCCAGCAACTAGTATTGCAGACATGGGCCAAGGAGCCAGAGGCCATGCAGTGGCTCAGGGTCCGTGATTCGCCTGGGGAGGCCACAGGACACAGGGTGAGTGACCAGAGGCTCCTCAGCTTGGGGACTGGGGTCAGAGCCTGGAATTCCTCTCCTCCCTCCTTGCTTCCTGGAAGCATCTCGGGCCCTGCTCTCTCCCTCTGACTGGGACAGCCTCTGCAGGCTCTCCCCTCCACATTTCCTCCTGCCTCTGGCTGAGGGCTGCGCTCCACTGCTCCCGGCTTGTGCCCGCCCCTGCCCGGGCACACACAAACTCAGCTCTGCACGGCCTGCCTGGACCGAGAAAAGTTGCCCTGCCGCTCCCACCCCAAAGAGGTCCCAGCTCCCCAGTGGAAGCAGCAAGGACCCCAAAAGTCCTCCCTATGACTTGGTCTCCACACTTGGTTCCTGCCTGGCACCCACCCCCAGAGCTAGTTTGTGATTCTAGCTGCGGTTATCATTCCTCGTTAACGGCTTCCTGATTCCTGCTCCCAGGCCACGGTTCTGTGTCTCACAGCCTTTGACTCCCATCTGGCTGGGGCCAATAGGAAACAGAAATGCTCCCAAACCATGCCAGTCCTCTGGGAGAAGTTCTCCTTCCCATCCCATGCAGGCATAGGGAAGAAGTCAAAGCACACTTTTTTTTTTTTTTTAAGTCTTTTATAAGGCAGGCACTTTCTCTGCATTGAAATCCTTCCAAATTACCTGGGAGGGAGAGAGAGGTGTCATCTCCTTGTAAGTATCAAGGAGCAGGAAGCCCAGAGAAGTTCAGCCACTAGTCCTAGGTCACACAGCTTGCAAACTATTCTGGGTCTCAGATTTGACTCTAAGACCTCAGCTTTTCTCATGATGTCATATCTATGGCTGGGAAAAAGAAGGAAATTTTGGGATTTCCAAAACCACTGGGATTTGTCATTTATAAGTAAAAGCTGAGGATGACAGCCTCAGACAGGGAGGATGTTGACCTCTGAGGATTTGATCTCCTTATTGAGCAGAACCAGGAACCCAGCCAGGCTGGGCAGACAGGAGCTTGGGAAGAGTCACCTCCAGGAAGAGGGAGGTGGCTCTGGAGATTCCCTGCCCACACCCCTTCTCCTGCTGCTACCACCCAGCTCCGGGGGTGGGGGACAGGGCTCCTGCCGCTTTATTTATTTTTAATTTTAATTTTTGAAAAATAGAGACAAGGTCTCATTATGTTGCCCAGACTGGTCTCGAACTCCGGGTCTCAAGTGATCCTCTCTCCGTGGCCTCACAAAGTGCTGGGACTGCAAGAGTAAGTCATTGCACCTGGCCATCCTGCCCCTTTAAAACTCTGCCCTCACCTCAGTGCTCAGCTGAGATAGGGTGGCATTTTAAAAAGTAATAATTGTACCTTGTCTACATGTATTAACCACAAAAAAAATATTTTTGAATTCTACTAAATGTTAAAGGAGAACAAAAAGGAAATAAACAAAGAAACGCCAGAAGTGTAAAAACCAGTCTGGTTTCAAAAGCAGAGTTTCTGATCCTGTGATAACTCGGGGCCAGCCCCCAGAAGCTGCACCACCTCAAAGGTCTTTGCCCGGCTTCCTGCCCACCCAACCCAGGCCTGTCTCTAGCGCCTGCTGTCCAGGCTACTTCCTGCCTCTCTCCTGGAACCCTGGACCCCTTCCTGGACACGGCCGGAGACAGAGATCCTCACCAACACTTACACTTTTCTGATCCTTTAGAATTTTTCATACCTCCTCGTCCTACCCCTTAATTCCAATCTACCACCTTGGCATCTGATTGGCAGGTCTACGATGATTGACACAGCCATCTTCCAATGAATTAACTCTCTCTCCAGAACCCTCCCTGCAGGGCTTCTGGATAAGGTTGGGTTTCATAGGTTGTTGACTGCACACAGGTGCTGAGCAGGGAGGTGGGCTAGCGCCAGCCCTTGCCAAGCTGCACACCCTCAGCATCACGTCCTTCCAAAGGGGACTCTTACCATTTCGAATTTGTCCAGAGGGGCACCTTCTTTACTTTGCACAAAGGCACTCTGAAGACTAGCAATGAGCTGCAGTCAAGGAGCCTTCTCTCGATTGCTCAGCAATGCAATGACGCCATCGCCGTGCACCACCCCACATGCTCTCATGGATATTACTTTCTGTCTGCTAGGATCAATGAACTCTCCTATCTCTTTTTGCAGAACTATGGTGTTCTCATGCCAAAACGTGGGCTCAGCCATCCATCCCCTCTCCTGAGAACAAGCCTACAGAATCCTCCACGTTTGTCCCCAGTGTTCACTAACTTCTGTCCTCCTGTCCGAGGGGCATGTGTTTGCTGGCGATAGTGGAGTCGGTGGCAAGAAACTGCCAAAGGGAGGTGCGTGGGCGGGAAAGCATTTGATGGTCTCCTGGGTTGCCACCTATGGCGAGCTGGGACATCTTCTCACCTGCCCAGGCAAAGCTTTCCTGGGATCCCTGTCTGCTATCGGCTGTGGCTGTTTTCAGAGGGGCTTCCTTCTCAGGCCTGCGTGTAGCAGAAGCCTCCATGGACTGGGTGCTGGGAGACTCAGCATCCAGGCCCTCCCCTGCTGCTGTCTCCTCCCGATCTTGGGGAACAGCTGCTCTGTGGAGTTCTCAATCTTCTTGTCTGATAGATGGGGACGATAACTTTCCCTCTGGAGTTAGGTCAGGAGTGATCTGGCTGGGGGAGGCAGCACCCGCCCACCCCAGGCATCGGCACATAGTAGATGTTGAGTGAAATATAGTTCCTGTCCCTCCTTCCTTGTTCCAGGTCACCATGGGGACAGCCGCCCTGGGTCCCCTCTGGGCAGTGCTCCTGCTCTTTCTCCTGATGTGTGAGGTCCCTAAGGTGGAGCTCACCTCTGACAGACCTGTGGCCAGCGGCTGTCAACGGTGCTGTGACTCTGAGGACCCCCTGGATCCTGCCCATGTGTCCTCAGCCTCTTCCTCCGGCCTCCCGCACGCCCTGCCTGAGATCAGACCCTATATTAACATCACCATCCTGAAGGGTAAGTGCCCTCCCATGGGGCCCGGTAGTGGGCAGGGAGGGCCAGGGAGCTGAGGTGGAGGGAGTAGAGGGCAGGACGGAAACCTGTCCAGATTCCTCTTTCATCCTGAGTTACTGAGCCCCAGTGTGAGCCAGGACTTCCAAACACTGACGACGGAGTGTGAAACCAGGCCAAGATGCCTCCCGCCTGAGCGCCTGTTCTCGGTGGGGAGACGGGGCATGAGCAAGAGACACATCACCTAAGTTAGTGGAGTGGAATGTTCAATGGTGATCAGTGCTCTGGGAAACGAAAAGGAGCTTCAGAAGTGTGGGTCTGGGCTGCAGGCTGCATATAGAATGGGGTGGTTAGTGGAGGACCCATGGAGCACAGGCTTCTAAGAGGTGGCGGAGGAGCCTCCTGGCAAAGGGCACAGCTGGTGCAGTGGCCCTGGGGCAGGGCTGGGAGATGCACCAGGCTCAGATCACATGGGGTGCTGTCACCACTGGCCACCGTAGGGACTTGGGCTCCGCTGAGTGGAGTGGCAACAGGGGCAGGTTTGAGTGGGAGAGGGACTTGATCCCACACAGGTTTCAAATGGATCCCTCTAATGTCATGTGGAGAGCAGCCAGTGGGGGCCAAGGGTCGGAGCAGGCAGCCCTGTGGGGTCTGTCCAGGTGAGGGCCGTCCAAGTGAGGGCCATCCAGGTGAGGGCCATTCAAGTGAGGGCCTCTCCAGGCGAGGGCTGTCTAGGTGAGGGCCGTCCAAGTGAGGGCTGTGCAGGTGAGGGCCATCTAGGTGAGGGCCGTCCAGGCGAGATCCTGTCCAGGTGAGGGCCGTCCAGGTGAAGGGCATCCAGGTGAGGGCCGTCCAGGTGAGGGCCATCTAGGTGAGGGCCGTCCAGGTGAAGGGCGTCCAGGTGATGGGCATCCAGGTGAGGGCCGTCCAGGTGAGGGCCGTCCAAGTGAGGGCTTTGCAGGTGAGGGCCATCTAGGTGAGGGCCGTCCAGGCGAGATCCTGTCCAGGTGAGGGCCGTCCAGGTGAAGGGTGTCCAGGTGAAGGGCGTTCAGGTGATGGGCGTCCAGGTGAAGGGCATCCAGGTGAGGGCTGTGCAGGTGAGGGCTGTGCAGGTGAGGGCCATCTAGGTGAGGGCCGTCCAGGTGAGATCCTGTCCAGGCGAGGGCCGTCCAGGTGAGGGCCGGCTACCCGCTCTCTTAATTGGACGTAGAGGGACTCACTTCCCTTCCAGGCTGTGGTGGCTGACAGCTGTGGCCAGGCCTTGACATTCTTAGCTTCAGTCTCTGCCTGCAACAGCCCGTGAGTTCGATATTTTCTTATTCCTCCCACTTTGCAGAAGGGGAAACTCAGTCTCTTGGGGCCACACAGCTGTCAGGGACGGAGCCAGATTTGTTCCTGAGCTCTCCCCGGGGACACTCCACTGCATAGCCAGTGGTCACCTGGCACCTGTCCTGCCCTTGTTCTGATTTCGTGGGGAGGACATTGCTCTTCCTCACAGCCCCCTCCCCACCCAGCCTCCCCAGGGCCGAGTTCGCTCTCTGCATGAGGTTGGAGAGGTGCCTGGCTGCTGATGGTCCCTCCTCATTGCCCTCCCCAAACCCGGGGTCACTGCTCCTGTGCCTGGCTCAGCAGCCTGCTGGGAGCTGGGTAGGCTGCCGTGGCTGAGGGACCCTGGGCTGGCTTTAGGAGTCCTGGGTCCCAACCTCACCTCTTCCACTCCCTTGCCCAGTGAGTCAGGCTGGTTTCTCCCCTACCCTGAGCTTGCTGCCTTATTTGTAAAGACAAGATAGCCCCTTCCTCCTGTCCACCCTCCACTCCTTCCTTCCCTTGGGCTGGGGCACAGCAAGCTTTCTGCAAACACTCTGGAGCTGTGCAGGTGAGGACGCGGCTCTCCAGCGAGGCGGTGGAGCCAGACCTCTGCAGAGCTTTGGACTTGCCCTGACCCCCTCTCTGGGCTTCTGCCTCAAGGGCTTGTGCCCTCTTTTCTGCCCCCTTCCCCACCTGTGGAAAACACAGGGCCTTCTAACCCATGCAAGGGTGTGGTTGCTGGTGTGACTCCAGGCACTGTGACAGGTGGCAGGGAGCTATGTGACGTCGTGTCCTTCCAGGCGTGGGTGGTCACCTGCTTTTCTTATGTTCAAAGTCAGCCTGGACTAAGGGCTGGGCAGGGCTGTGCCTGCCTGGGGGCCATTGTAGATGCTGCCAGACCTCAGAGCAGGTCGGGATGGACCAGCCATGCTGGGTGAACTGTCCTGCCTCTTATTTGCAGAGTTTGCAAAGTGCTTTCCCACAGGACATTTTGTTGAGAGCTCACAAACACCCCTGAGGTGGACATCATCCTCTTTAAAATCTAGACCAGAAAACCCAGACCGCAGCCGTGGAGTGCCCCAGGTCACATGGGGCAGGACTGCCAACCAAGGGCTTCCTGGCTCCTAACCTGGGCTTTTCCTCCAGGTGGGCAAAGGTATTTTCTTGGCTTCTTCCCTGGGTCGGAAACCCAAAGTACTTTCCAGCACACCGCACATCCCTGCCAGCCTGGACAGCGCTGTGGTCCTGGGGTGGGGGCCTGGGTCTGGCCTCCCAGAGACAACAGCCGGACCCTCCCTGCTGGGTGAGGGGAAGCCAAGTCACCCTGCGGACAGACCATGTTTTAAGTCCTGCCTCTTCTGCTCCTGCACTCTGTGGCCCGGGGTGAGTCACCTAACCTCTCTGTGAAGGGAAGATGGTCATGACGTTTTCTTTAGGCAGGCGTTTGGGGAGGCAATGTCTGGCATACAGTAGGTGCTAAATAAATGCTGCCTTCTTCTCTGGGCCAGGACAGGGGCAGCGCCTTCACAGATGAGTGTGGGCACCTCCTTGGAGCAGGCTCAGATGTCCACCCTGACTTGTCCCTTTTTCTCCCCACAGGTGACAAAGGGGACCCAGGTGCAATGGGCCTGCCAGGGCACATGGGCAGGGAGGGTCCCCAAGGGGAGCCTGGCCCACAGGGCAGCAAGGGTGACAAGGGGGAGATGGGCAGCCCCAGTGCCCCGTGCCAGAAGCGCTTCTTCGCCTTCTCAGTGGGCCGCAAGACAGCCCTGCACAGCGGCGAGGACTTCCAGACGCTGCTCTTCGAAAGGGTCTTTGTGAACCTCGATGGGTGCTTTGACATGGCGGCCGGCCACTTTGCTGCTCCCCTGCGCGGCATCTACTTCTTCAGCCTGAATGTGCACAGCTGGAACTACAAGGAGACGTACGTGCACATCATGCACAACCAGAAGGAGGCCGTCATCCTGTACGCGCAGCCCAGCGAGCGCAGCATCATGCAGAGCCAGAGCGTGATGCTGGACCTGGCCTACGGGGACCGCGTCTGGGTGCGGCTCTTCAAGCGCCAGCGCGAGAACGCCATCTACAGCAATGACTTCGACACCTACATCACCTTCAGCGGCCACCTCATCAAGGCTGAGGACGACTGAGGCCCTCTGGGCCATCCTTCCGGCCAGAGAGCCCAGGTGCTGGTCCCATCCCCTGCAGGGCTCAGTTTTCATCGCTGTGAAGCAGGAAGGCCAGGGAGGTCCCCTGGGACCTGGCATTCTGGGGAGACCCTGCTTCTTTCTTGGCTGCCATCGTTCCTCCCAGCCTATTTCTGCTCCTCTCTTCTCTCTTGGACCTATTTTAAGACACTTTCTAACCTAAATATTCTAGAACTTTCCCAGCCTCGTAGCCTAGCACTTCTCAAACTTGGATATACATGCGAATTACCCAGGGTTCATGTTAAATGCAGATTCTGACTCAGCAGGTCTGAGTGGGTCCAGAATTCTGTTTCTAACAAGTTCCTGGGTGATGCTGATGGGGTCGGTCTATGAACCACACTGGAGCAACCAGGTTCTAGAACTTTCTCAATATTCTAGTACTTTCTGAACATTCTGGAATCCACACATTCTAGAATTCTCCCAACCTTTTTTTTTTTTTTTTCTTTTTTTTTGAGGCAGAGTCTCACTCTGTTGCCCAGGCTAGAGTGCAGTGGTGCGATCTCAGTTCACTGCAACCTCTGCCTCCCAGGTTCAAGCTGATTCTTCTTCCTCAGCCTCCCTAGTAGCTGGGATTATAGGCGCCCGCTACCATGCCTGGCTAATTTTTGTATTTTTAGTAGAGACGGGTTTCACCATATTGGTCAGGCTGGTCTCGAACTCCTGACCTCAGGTGATCCACCCGCCTTGGCCTCCCAAAATGCTGGGATTATAGGTGTGAGCCACCGCGCCTGGCCTCTTCCAACATTCTTAAATTCTCTCATCCCTCCAGGGCTCCCCATGCTGTGTTCTCTTTGCCCCTTCCCCCTCTTCTCTTGCTCAGGCCTGTACCACTGCAGTCACCGTTCATTTATTCATTCATTAAACACTGAGCACTCACTCTGTGCCGGGTCCCAGGAAGGGTGAGGGAGTCAGACACAGGCCCTGCCCCTGCCCTCAGTGACCAGCCAGTCCAGCCCAGGCGGGGAGAGATGCGTACATAGGTTTTAAAGCAGACCCAGAGCTCACGGGACCCTGTGTTCTGGGTGTTCAGGTGCTGCTGGTCCTCCACTACCCACTCCTCCCCAAGGCTGGTGGGATGGGGTCCCAGTGGCAGGGGTGGGTATCCCCTTTCCGTTCCTCATCCACCTGCCCAATGCTCATTGTTAAAGCAAACCCCAGGGGGCCTTGGACAGGTCAAGGGTTCTGTGAGGAGAGGACCCAGGAGTGTGGGGGCATTTGTGGGATGAAGGGGTCCCCGAGGAATGGAGCCCACACCCATAGCTCTCCCCACAGGTGATACGGCAGCCTGCGAAAACTGCCCTCCTCACTGGGATCCCCTTCCTGCCTCCTCCCAGGGCTCTGCCAGGGCCTTGCTCAAACCCCCACACCAAAGGCATCTGAAGCTCAGTTTTCCCAGGGCCTCCAGCTGCCCTCAGACACTGATGTCTGTCCCCAGGTGCTGTCTGCCCCTCACTGGCCCAGTGCCCCGATTCTCCAGGCTTTATCAAGGTGCTAAGGCCCCGGTGGGCAGCTCCTCGTCTCAGAGCCCTCCTCCGGCCTGGTGCTGCCTTTACAAACAACTGCGGGAGAAGGGCCAGGGCGGAAGCCCCAGGCTTTAGAGCCCTCAGCAGGTCGGGGCAGCTGAAGCAGGCAATTTTCTAGTCACTGGGAGAGGCAGAGCCAAAGGAGGGACCTTGGGCCTTCCATTTCTTCTTCTTCCAGGGTGGGGTGGCCTGGTGTCCCCCTAGCCTTGCAAACCCAGGTGGCCTGCCCTTCTCCCCAGAGGGAGGCGGCCTCCGCCCATTGGTGCTCATGCAGACTCTGGGGCTGAGGTGCCCTGGGGGGTGATCTCTGGTGCTTACAGCCAAGGGAGCCATGGCTCCATGGCCAGATGACGGAAACAGGATCTGACCAAGTGCCAGGAAGACCTGTGCTATAAACCACCCTGCCTGATCCTGCCTGGCCTGACCCCGCCCTGCCCTGCCATCCAGCATGATTAAAGAATGCTGTCTCCTCTTGGCGATTCAGACTGGTTCTTTCTGCTCACAAAGAAGCGAGCCCCCGGGTCACTCACGCAGCCAGCGTGCCTTGGAGCTAGTGGCACCAGCATAGAGTCAGCCGTGTCACTCTCTGGTTGTGACCTTGGGCAAGTCCCCACATCTCTGCGCCTTGGTTTCCTGTCTGTAAAATGGGGATGATGGTAATCTACTTCATGCGGTGGACATAATGATCAGATGCCAGGTTGCCCGACAAGTACACATTCATGCTCAGCATCTACCAAGCCCCTACTGTGTGGCGCAGAGCTGAGCACCTGTGCCGTTTATGCTCCAGTGAGGCACACACAAGCCCCCCTACCTCCCGCCCCAGGGACCCTGTCCCATGTTTTGTGTTTAATTATGATAAGAGAACTGTTGGATCTTCTCTGCAGGAAAAAACACACTACTACATTGTATAGTGGAACATCCTGATGGGGTCTGCCTTTTTTTTTTTTTGAGACAGAGTCTCGCTCTGTCACCCAGGCTGGAGTGCAGTGGTGCCATCTCAGCTCACTGCAACCTCTACCTCCTGGGTTCAAGTGATTCTCTTGCCTCAGCCTCCCAAGTAGCTGGGATTACAGGCACCCGCCACCACGCCTGGCTAATTTTTGTATTTTTAGTAGAGATGGGGTTTCACCATATTGGCCAGGCTGATCTTGAACTCCTGACCTTGTAATCTGCCCGCCTCAGCCTCACAAAGTGTTGGGATTACAGGCGTGAGCCACCGCGCCCGGCCTGGCTTTCTAATATGTTGTCAAGTTTGGACTCTCTAGGCTAACCTGGTGGCTACTCACATAAATATATTTAAAGTGACCCACGCTGATTTCCCGACAGACTTGACGGGGCATCCGCCCTCCTCTGTGTTGTCCCTGGCGCATTGCTTGGCTTTTGGGCACCAGGTGGAAGAAGTGTGCTATCAAGAACCAACCATCTGCACCTATGCCAGGATTCAGCCCAGCCCAGCAGCCCACCTTACAGGGGCAGCCAGGTCTCCGTTTCCTCGGAGGTCCCCGGACACTGAAGGGAGGCTTCCCGCTGCACCTCAATGTCATACAGCTCTTGCCAAAGAGGCTCCTCCCATGTCAGAGGCTACCCAAGGGAACGATCTCACAGCATGTCTCTTGGCAGGCTCTATTTGTACATAGTCGGCCTTACCAGCATCCCAGCTCCGGCCCTCGGGACAAAGACCGCCCAGGGTGCCAGCCAGGAGCCTTTTGTCATGGACAGCACCAGGATGAGCCATTTGCTGATCGCGGAGGCAGCAAAGCTTTGAAACTTCTTGCCAAGTGCTTGCAGGAGGATTGAAGTTTGTCCTTTGTAAACTGAAGCCAAGTTCCCCAGACAGTTCCAGGCCACATTAGTTCAGGGAACAGAGGCTGGCTGTCTCTCTGTCATCCCATCTGACCCACTGCACACGTTCCTCCACCCAGGGCTCAGATGTGGCCTCTGGACTGTCTAGGCCAGGTTTTTTTGCACTAGGTCCAGGTTTCTGACTCAATGGCATGGCCCGGATGGGTGCTAAGAGCCACTAGATCTTTGTGATAAGCTTCTCCCAACAGGCACATTCTTGGCGGGGGTTGGGCAAAGGTCCTGGGAAACTGGAGGCCCCCAATCCTGCTGCCAGGTCTGTGGGGCAGAGCATCCCCCAGGAGATCTGCCATGCTTAGTACTGGTAACCTCAGCAAGCTGGCTGAATGCCCGTGTAACCACCTCTGGGCAATCGCTTTCAGTTACGTATTTTGAAAATGTTTTCCACCTGAAACGTTAGGCAATGAGGAAGGGGAAGGAGAGGGGGGTCAAGAGTGGAAGCAGCCTTGGGAAATGAAAAATACCCCTGACAAGAAGTGTACCTGAGACAGGGCGGCCTCATGCCCACTTTGCCATCATTTTGTTGAGTGACCTGAGACAAATACAGGGAAGACTGAGGGGAAAAGGGTGATGAGATGGGAAGATTGAGGGGAAAAGGGTGATTAGATGGGAACCTGAGTTAAAATCAGGGGCAGAGCTGGTGCAGGGATTTTAGCTTGACCATGTCCCTGGTGACCTGCTGTCTGGATAGGTGGGCTGGATCCATTTTACGGGCTAGGTTAGGTTGTGTCTGAAAGTGTTCAGCCTTCCTGGGAAGATTTGCACTGGAGCTCCTCTGCCACATGGGAGTGTGGGGAAGGGAGTAGAGAATTCTGATGTGGTGATCTGGGAAGGCTTCTTAGTGGAGGGGATATCTGGGAAAGGCCTTGGAGGATGAATAGGAGTTTCAAAGGCACTTGACACGGGGGAAGGAGCCACTGAGAGGAAAGGGTTGCAGGTGGACCAATGTAGTCTATGCTCTGGGCAGTGGGAGAGACCAGTAGGTTAGATAAATGTCTGGAAAGGAGGCAAGGAGAGCAGAATGGGGTTTGAGACAGGAAAGGCATGGAATGTCAGGCTAAGTCTAGGGTTGACCTCTTAGGTGCTGGGGCGTCTTTAAGAGGCAGATCACTCTGCAGCCAGGTGGAGCATAGGCTGCAGAAGGTGAAGCTGGAGGCAGTGAGGAGGCCTGTGCCGTGGTCCAGGGGATGATATAGAACGCCTAGAAACTGGGTGAATCATGATGTCATCCTGGACGGGGAAGCATGTCCCCAATTGACTTTGAAGCTGGTGAGAGATTCAACAGCAGAGAGGAGGGAGGAGGGCAGCCGGGGAGGTGGAGGGGAGGGGAAGGGCGGGTCGAGCTTGGATTAAGGGTCTACCAGGGTGTTTCTCCCACAAGGCTTTTGTCAGACAGTGGGAAGTCAGCAGGCCGGGGTGCCAGGAGGTGGGCTCCTGTGGCAGCTCTGCCCAGGACAGTCCCTTGTTTGGCTGGAGGACTGGAGGGTGCTGGGTAAATCATTTAGCCTTTTGGGGCCCCCATATTGTCCTTATCCATAACATCAGATGCAAAAGCCCTTCTCTCTTACCCCACTGAGGACTTCCGGATATCCAAGGCTGCAGGGGCATGGCTATTTTCAGAACCCCAAACCAGGACCCATGGAGAAGTGGCAGTGGGGCAGAAAACTTGAAGTTAGCAGCGGTTGTCCCAGAGAATACTAAGTGCACGGGACAGGGCTGGGGAAGCCTGAGAGAGGTGGTGAGTGCTCAGACGCTGGCGAGTATGGAATCTGGAGCCAGGCTGCGGGTTCTGATCCCAGTACACCCTTTCCTTAGACCAGCTCCTGGCTCAGGGCGCACGACAACATTTTTCCTATAGTATGACCTGGGCTTGTCACTTCCTCGCTGTGAGTCTTGGCTTTGTTCCGACAGAGGACTGAGTGTGACAATGTATCTGGGTATTAGCAGTGTCTGGCACACAGCCGTGCTCAAACGGCATGGGTTTGATGAGTGACCTCTCTGAGCATCCTGGGAAAGGTGCGGAGGGAAGTGAGAAGCAACACTCCTTGGCCAGGGAGGAGGCCCTGCAGCCCCCTCTCCTCTCCCCGCCTCCACCTCCACTTGGCAGGCCCATCACAGTAGCCACATACTGCCACGTGTGCATCTGGAGGAAAGGAGAAACACAGGCAGAAACTTAACATGACCAGAAACAGATGTCAAGAACATTATGGGTGAGGCCAGCGGGTGGCCGCAGGAGCCAGAGAGGAAGGAGGGATTTCCAGGACACGAGTCAAGAGTGCGCGGGGCTAAGCTGGCGTGGCTTTGGAGCAGCTGGCCTTCAGACCCAGGAGGACAGGAGGCGGTGGTGGCCAGCACCTGGGGGCTGGGGTCATAGCGCACAGTCAGGTGGGCTGTGGAGTTGCAGCCTGGAGGTGGTGGCATTGGCGGCAGAAGTAGGGTTGCTTTGGGGGAGGAAGGGGTCATTGGAGAGAGCCTGCTGCAGGCACGTGGAGGAAAGAGGGGACCCTCTGCAGGTCAGCAGTAGGGTGGGAGGGTGCGGCAGTTCCTGCAGGTGGCTGGCTGCTCTTCACTGCTGGTGGGAAGGAATGGATGCCACACATGCAGATGTATACAAAACAGGCTGTGCTTTATTTCTCTGAGTAAATTTCACTCCCATTAGGCATTTCCATGGGCTGAAGTCAAAGAAATGTGATTTTGGCCAGCTGGGATTCCTCCCCACCCCCCGACATTTCCCTGCGGCTGTATCTAAGTGCCCCTCCCTGCCAGTAGGGAGGAGCTGGGGCACTCCATGTCCACGTATCCTCTGCTGAGTTTGGCAATGTCCTGTCTGCTCTGGGCTCCGGGTCCCACTCCCACACCTGCTGAATCACGCTCACTCCCACAGTGCCCCCCCGGGTCCTCATCCCTCTTGGGACACCTGGGTGCTGCCTCTCTGAGGGCTGTCTCACCCAGCCCCATCTGCCCAGATACACACTGGGGCCATTTTTTCCCTGGGGTCTCAGGCACCTTCCTAGGGTTCTGCCTAGGAAGAGAAGAATGGCCCCTCTGAAGCTCAGATGTCCCAGACCTGTTGGGGTCAGCCTGGGGAGGAAGGGACAGGATCACTTTGGCCAGGAATCCCAACCCTAACTCATTTCTTGTTTCCCCTCTGCACCGCCCCACCTCGTCACCTGGGGGTGACGCTCCTTGAGTTCACCTGAGCTCCTCTGAATGTCAGGAGAGGGCTCAAGGCAGCCTCTCCCAAAGTTTCTGGTGGGGCTCTCCTTGTTCTGAAACCTAAGAACCTGCAGAAGCCTCCCTTTCCTCCTCTGCTTTTTGCTACGTAGCCTCTGTATTTGTTAGGATGCTTTTGGGTGCAAGGTACACATATTCAACCCAAAGCAGCAAGAGAGAAAAGTAATCCTAATTCCCAAGTAGGGAAGCTCAGGGTCTGTCAATTCAGCAGCTCAGCAGCTCACTAAGGACCTGGGTCTGTCCCATATCTCCACTCTTAGCACAACAGCTTTGCCCTTAGGCCAGTGATATATGATCTGGCTCTGTATCCCCATCCAAATCTCATCTTGAATTGTAATCCAAATTGCCATCCCCACATGTTGGGGAAGGGACCTGGTGAGAGGCGATTAGATCATGAAGGCGGTTACCCTCATGCTGTTCTCGTGAGAGTGAGTGAGTTCTCACGAGGTCTTATGAGTGTATAAGGGGCTCTTCCCCCTTCACTCTGCACTCCTGCTGGCATGTGAAGAAGGTGCCTTGCTTCCCCTTTGCCTTCCACCATGATTGTAAGTTTCCTGAGGCCTCCCCAGCCATGTGGAACTGTGAGTCAATTAACCTCTTTCCTTTCTAAATTACCCAGCCTCAGGCAGTTCTTCATAGCAGTGTGAGAACAAACTAATACAGCCAGCTTCCCTCAGGGCCACCAGATGGCTGTCCCAAGATGGTGGCCATGAGATTTCTGTTCTGGGTCCAGGTGTCACATCTGGGTGTCACCCACCAGGTCCCAATTTGTTCTGCCAGTGTGCAGTCAATCACTGTGACTTGGGTTTTGCAAAAGAGAAAAGATTGATTCACAAGGCTGCCAAGCAAGGAGGTGGGAGAACAGCATTCAAATCTACCTCCCCAAAGATAAGGTTTAAGGATACGAACGGGTTAGAGAAGTGGGTGGTCTAAGGTGTGGGGACAGGTGATTGGCAGTGGGGAAGAATGAAGTAACCAGTTTGTTCTGTACAAGCATAGTTGGGGTTCATGGCATTTCATAGGACACATACAGAAAAGGGATGCATTAGCCTGATCTGTGGGTGGAGCTTTTGGTCCTCCAGTATCAAATGGCCATCTCTTGGGCACATATATGGCCCAGCTGAAGGATCTCAACCAGTTTCAGCTGGCCCAATTCCTGAAAAACAACCAAAGCCACCATTATCATGGTGACCTATGAATGTTACCTCTAAAGTAGCCAGTGAAAGTTAAGTTTCAGCATTCAGTGGCAAGGCTTTCAGCTCCCTTGGCCTTCAGCTTCACGGAAAGTCTCAAAACCAGCGACGAACCCTTCCATTTCATGGATATGGCAAGGGTGAGTGAAACAGAATCAGAGATTCTTCTGTCCAGAAGCCTCTCCTCGCTTCTCATTGGCCAGAGCTGGTCACATGACTACTGTACTTAACTCAACCTTGGGGAAGCAAGATTTACCCCTGAACCCTGAGGGGATAGCTGGAGCCCCAGGCAAGATCAGAGTCCCACCCACAGGTTGGGGTGGGGTGGGGAAAAGCTGTCGAGAGTCCGGTTGGTTCACATTTTGTAAAAGCTCTCTGGCCACATTGTCAGATGCGGGTACTTGACTCAGCCAGGGTGTCTTGGTTCCAGGAAAGCTTCCCAGATGTGAGAGGCAGCTGGATCCCTGAGCATCTCCTGGTTATAGTGTTTAGCAATAGTTGGCTCTGCTCGTGAGGCTTCAAGTTCTTGGGGCAGCAAGGCTACAGCAGCCAGTGTTACCACCTCTGGGACCCCTCCCCAACCCCCCTTTGGCAGCTTAGTGTGTGGTTAAGGCTGAGGCTGCTGGAGGCACTGCCTGGGTTCAAATCTGAGTAAATTAGGGAAGGTCATTGAACCTCTCTGTGTCTCAGTTTTGTCACCTGTAAAATGGGGACGATATTAACACTACCCCAAAGGGCTGTTGTGAGGATTAAAGGAGTATATGCAAAATACTGGGTACATAGGAGGTGCTCTATAAATGTTAAAAGTTATTTTAAGGTAGACACTTTCTTATATTTACAGAAGAAGAAACTGTGAAGTACAGAGAAACTGATTAATTTCCTTCCTTCATGTGTCATTTGTTTACCCAATCAATAATTATGGATTGATTCCCATTCTATAGCCTTGGCCCTGTGCTAAGCACAGGGGACAGTGTGGTGAGCCAAAACCCCACACGGTCCCTGTCCTCATGCAGTTTCCAGTCTAATAGGGGAGACAGACATTACACAGTCACAGCAGAGCTTCAGCATGGGGTAAGTGCTATCAAGGGAGAAGCAAATTTGGGAGGGAGAAGTGGTCAGGGAAGGCCTCTCTGAGGAAAAGGTGGTTCAGCTGAGACCCAAAGATGAGAGACACAGCACAGCTGGTAGCGGGGCCAATATAGGTCAAGGCCAGGAGGTAGGTGGCTGCTCAGCCCCTCCCAGGAACTGAAAGAAGGACCCAGAGGCCGGAAGGAGCCAGGTTTTGCAGGACCTGGGATATTGGATCTTGTCCAGTGGGCCACACTGGAAAGAAGGAATGGTTCCTGGGAAAGAGGGGAAGCTCATCCAGGACCTGAGCTATGACTTCTCAGAGGATGGCTGGAGGATGGGACACACCCTCAAACTCTTTAGGTGGTTCTCAAGACAGGGCAGGACTCCTTACAGGAGTCTATGAGGAGCCTTGTGTCCTCAGCCCCACAGCCAATGGTGGCTGGAGCCAGCCTGCACCAGAGCCAACTGCGTGCATGTCTTCCCAGCCGCAGGTTCAGAGACATCACAATGCTATCTTGAAATGGGTTATGGTGCAGTTTGCCAATTTGCCAATTTCTAGTTAAAGCATTGAAAAATTCTTACATGTTGCAATTTGCCAATTTCTAGTTAAAGCATTTAAAAATTTGCCAATTTGCCAATTCTTACATGTGGCAATTTGTCAATTTCTAGTTAAAGCATTTAAAAATTCTTACAAAACAAGGCCTTTATTAGAAATGCGGCTTGGGTGGGGACTGGGCCCAGTGAAGGAGGCACTTTGGGTGTGGCCCCAGGCTCACAAGATCTCCTTTTCTCCAGGGAACCCTCACCACTGCCCACCCCCAAAACCTCAGCCCCTTACCCCACCCTCGCGCCCATCTCTCTACCTCATTCTGGCTCTTATTGGGTGGTTGATAGCTCCAACGGAGGCCCCAACCCTAGCGGGGCCAGCTTGAGTCCTGCTCTGGAGATTTGGGAAGCAGAACCACAGCTGGGAGCTGATGGAGCTCAGTGCGTTAGGAGGTGCAGCCAGGGATCCCAAGCACAGCGAGTGCCAAGGTCCTGGGGCTACCCTGGCTTTTCCTTCCTGCAGGTTTGGTTGGGGCTCTAGCCCCTTGCCTCCATCCCCAACATCACTTCTTTTTTTGTTGTTTTTACTTTACCTTTAGCTAATAGAAGTTGAGTTCTCTTGCTCACAACCAAAGAGCCTCAACTGAGGTGCCAAAGGTCCCAGAAATGCAAACCACCTACTTGAGAAGGATCATTAAAGCAGTAACAGGTCATTTCAATTCTGACAACGTTAACCGAGGGTCTGTTCCAGGAGCTCTGGGGATCCATACATAGCTCAAACAGGTCAGATCCCCTTGTAGGTTCTCAATCCAGGGGAAGGTTCTGACCTGCAGTAGAACGAGGGAAACAAAGTGTATTGAGGCTATAAAAGAGGTTTATATAAGACGCAAGAGTAGGGAGCTCAAAGGAGGAGCAACCAACTCTGACTATATGTGTTTGGGTCTTAAAGGCTGGGTAGGAGTTTTCTAGGAGGAAGGGTGAAGAAGAGGATTGTGAGCAGCATTCTATTCTGTACAATCGCATCTATAAATCTCATAAATACTTTTTGGGAATAAGTCAAGCAGTCTGTTCTCACGTGGAGCTTACAGTCTAGCGTGGGCAAAGGCATGCATTGGGAATCGTGTGGCACATTTCAGGGAGTTATAAATTGCCTCGCATATTCAGGAAGCATTCCGTAGTTTTCATCCTTCCTCCAGCTCTGCCTGGCTCCCTCCTTCCTTCAGATTTTCCCATTACCTTCTTGTGAGGTCCATCTACCCCGACTGCCTTGTTTAAAATTGTACTCCTGATTCTCTGTCTCCCATTTTTTCTTTTCTGATAGAGTTTGTCATCTTTTAACCTCCTATGAAACTTACTAAGTCCTTACGTTTGTTGTCTGTTTCTCACCCCACTCCCCACTAGACTGTAAATGTCACAAGGGCAGTTATCTTTGTTTTGTTCACTGTTGTGTCCTAAGCATCTGGAAAAAGAGTTTGGCACATAGAGGCTCCTCAATAAACATTATTTGAATGAAAGAGTGTGAGGCCAAGTGTGATGACTCACACCTGTATTCCCAGCACATTGAGAGGCTGTGGCAGGTGGATCACCTGAGGTCAGGAGTTCGAGACCAGCCTGGCCAACATGGTGAAACCCTGTCTCTACTAAAAACACAAAAATTAGCCAGGCAGGGTGGCCACACCTGTAGTCCCAGCTACTTGGGAGGCTGAGATAGGAGCATTGCTTGAACCTGGGAGGCAGAGGTTGCAGGGAGCTGAGATCGCACCACTGCACTCCAGCCTGGGCAACAGAGCGAGCCTCTGTCCCCAGCCCCCACCCCCAAAAAAGAGCGTGAGTCCTAGAATTTGGGAGGTAGTAAAATCTATCCTCATCCATAATATCAGAAGTTCCAAAGGCTGGCAGGATCATCCCACCATGTGCCCAGCTTCCAACCAGAGAAAGGCGCTCCCAGGATTTTGCAGGATTTCTTTGGATTTGCTGCGTGTTTATCTTTGAAATTGCTTCATCTCTTTGGAGATCAGCAGTAAAGTCCTAAAGGCAGCAGGAATCTGTGTGTGGAGACAATGAGGAAAGGAACTGGGGGAAGTGTGTGGCCCGTGCAGTGAGGCTGGGAGGCCATGAGCCACGTCAAGCAGTGACCGCGTGGTGGAGGACCCCAAATGTGGCACCCTTGGGACTGAGAGGTGGCCAGAAGGGGCAAGTCAATGCCCATGGTGCCTCCACAGAGAGGGATGGAAGCTTGGGTTCTAGACTCTCCACCCCCAAGTGGCCAAGCTTGTCATTCTCCCAGCCCCTGGGTGGTGCTGCTTCCCCTGTGGCAGACACGCATCTCTCCATGGCTGGGGGCAGTGGGGACAGTGCAGAGTCTGCCCCCACTGCTGGCCTAGAGTGTCCATCCCTGTCTATGAGGAGCTGTTGCTCTTCTCAGCTGCTCTCCTGTTAGGTCTTGGGACCGATATCTTCTGTGATGTCAGCTGGTAAAACACAGCCCATCTCCTCTGCAAAACAGGTAGCTCATTTCACCCCCAACCTTGGCAAACACCAAACTTCCTGCAGCTGCTTTGGTTTTCTTCAGGGCCTTTCTGCTGTGCTCTGGTCTTCCTGAAAGAGTCTTGTTATTCTGTCCATCCATATCCACTGTCTGTCCATCCATCTGTCTGTCCGTTCATCTGTTCATCCATCCATCCATCCATCCATCCATCCATCCATCCATCCATCCATCCATCCATCCATCCATCCATCTATCCATCCATCCATCCTTGTCCCCCATCATTCCTTCTCTCCCTCCATCATTCCCTCCATGATCTCCCATTCATCCTTCTTCTGTTCATCCATCAGTCCATTTTTCATTCATCCATTAACCACCCTTCCATCCACATCACAATGACTAAGCACCTCCTATGCTCCAGGCACATACCAGGCAGCATAAAGAAATACAGAATGAATGGGACTCAGTTCCTGCCCTTGGGGAGCAGCCACTTTAGCTGGGGAGAGAAGGAAAGCCTCTTGACAGGTAACTAGCCCCATTAGAAAGCAAGGGTAAAGGCCTGGGAGGCATCACAGAGGATGTGAACCTGGGGCCTGAAGGATGATGAGTCTGCAGGATAAGAAGGCAAAGGAAGGATGCCACATGCAGGGCAGGGAGGGGGCAAACCCTGGGGGGAGAGGGAGGCGTGCAAGTCATTCTGCCTTCTGTGTGGCCAGAGGAGTGGATGCAAAGGGGGATCTTCAAGATGGGGTGTGGGCCTCCAGTTAGGGAGGGCCTTGAAACCAGACTCAGGATGCTTGGATAGGGTCCTGAGGGCAGTGGGGAGCCCCTGAAGAATTGTGTGCAAGAACTGCTCTGTCTGCAGAGTGAAGGACGACATGGCTGGGTCCTGTTAACAAATATGAACCCCTCTGTAAACAGAACCCCTGTGTGAGCAAGAACCCCTCTGTAAACAGAACCCCTCTATAAGCGGCGCCCCTCTGGCCTTGCGCATGGAGGGAAGGAGAAGGAGCTGGGGAAATATTAGGCTCTGGCGATAACTGTTGTTCCCCACCTGCCTTCAACCACCTAGTCTGTGCCTTGGCTCCTGCAGCTCCCTCTGTCTCGGGCCCTTTCTCTTGACCCATCACTGCTTATGGAACACTCATCCCCATCCTCCCAGAGAAGAGGAAGAACCCAGCCTTCCTCAGGTGCCTCCTGCACGCCAGGAACTGTGGGTGTTGGCTTCTCTGTGTGCACAATCTCATGCCATCCCCATGAACCTAAAAGGTGGGGAGTGAGTAGTCCCATGTTTCAGATGCACAAGCAGAGGCTCACAGAGGTAAAGGAACTTATCCAAGATCACACAGCTAGGAAGTGGCCAAGGTAGGATGGGGACCCAGCCCTCACTGCCTTTGCACAATGACTCACTGCCCACAGCACCGATGCCACATCCTCTGGAGCCTCCCCTATGGCTCCAGCCAAGCCAGGCTCTATTTTTGGGTTTGTGTTTTTGTGTTTTGTCATTTACTGGCGTTTCAAACTGGGAATGCTCTCGTACTCATTATGACCACATTTTCTAAAGACAAAATTGCACAGACAGCCTGAAAAAGTATTTTTTCTGTCTCGTTACTTTCTTTAATAAAGTCTTAGCCAGATTAGAATCAAATCACATGTATTTACTCTTCTCACGTGATACGAGGACTGTTCTGAAAGTTCAGGCCAAGGGTCACCACATCGACACGATTTCCTTAGTTATAATCATTTGCATATTTGTCCTACCTCCATACCAAGAGAAGGTACCCTGAGTTAGAGTTCAAATCCCACGCATCCTTGTCATTCCCACAGTGCCCAGAATGGTGCTGCCAGCAGGTGCTCAGTAAATCCTTACTGAACTCATGCAAGGGGGACAGACACCGCCTCAGCCCAACACCAGGACTGCCCTCCCTCGCTCCCGCATCCCTTCCCTTCCTCCCTTCCTTCCCATCTTTCAACAAACGCAGTTTGAATGCATTTGTCACACCAAGCTTTAGGCTCAGAGAAGCTGTGGGACTCCATGCACTTCACCTGTGGTCTTGAGGCACCGCAGTCCAGCCAGGAAGACAGGCACCAGGCAAATCCTCCCACCTATGCCCAGTCCATTAGGAATACAAGCACCTGCTCCAGTGATGGGCAGAGCAGGGCGGCGTCCGCTTTAGATGCATGGGGTGCTGGGAAGGCTGCCCTGAGAAAGTGACCGCAGGCTGAGGCCTGGGACGAGAGAATGTGGGCAGGGGCCCGAGGCAGGGAAGAGCTTGGAAACTTCCAGGAACTGCCAGGCAGCCAGGAGCAGTGGGGCAAGGGAGAGAAGAAGCCAGAGAGGCCGCAGGGCTGGGCTTTCCATGGCGAGGAGGACTGGATACTGCATAAACGCAGCAGGAAGTGTTGGGGGGGGGTGTCTGATTTTCATTTTATAAGGGCAGTCGCTGGGGCAGAGGTCATGGGACTTAGGGAGGGACTCAGGGGGCAGAGGGATGGCGGGACAAGACTGAGGGTGCTGGCTGGGGCTGGGGGGTAGAGGACTGTGAGTGCTTTGTACTTGGAGGCAGTCAGAGCTGGTCTGGTTAGGGGTGCCATTACCCAGGGCCAAGGAAAGGGATGCAGGAGGGGCAGAGGGTGGGCCAGAGGCTGTCCTGGGAACCCTAAACGTGGAGGCCAGGAGAAGGAGGTGCTCCTGTTTCTGATCTGTACCAACAGTACCAACTAAGGGGAAGGTGAGAAACTGCTTGGGTGGAGTGTCCTTCTCTGAGTCTGGGGGTTAGGTGGGATGAGGGGAACCGGGAGGCTGGAGGCCAGAGTTCACACTCCTGCCCTGCTGTGTGACCTAAGCTGAGAGCTGTCTCTCTCTGGGCCCAGACGCATCATCACCTATGCAGCGAGGAGCTGGGTCTGACAGCCTCTGAGATCCCTGGCAGATCTGCTGGTCTCGGCTGTCTTTCCTTGGTCTGCCCTCTACCGTCTTCCCAGAAGCCAGCGGCCCAGTTTTCTTCCCCTGCTTGTCCTGTGGGCACTTGGGACTCCCAGGGAGGGAGCAGACACTGTCCAGCGTGGCCACACTCCTGGCCGCGACCTCACCTCCCTCCTGCAGAACAAGCCCCGTGGAGGCTGCAGAGGAGCGCACACTGCCCTCTGGTGGCAACTTCTGGGCCCACCCGTCATTGTGCCCTGCTGTTTACTAACTCAATTATTCTTAAAGCGATGATTGAGTGCCTTTTGCATGCAAAGTCCCAAGGCAGGCATGAAGTAGGTGGGCAGTCCGGATGGGGGAGAAGGCTTCCTGGATGAGGGACTCCTGATCCCTCCCAAGGCCTAGGCTTCCTCCCTCCACCGTGGGAATGGAGCAGTGGTGGCAGAGCTCCTATGGCTGCAATGAGGATTCAACGGCTGAATGCGTGGAGTGCATCTTAGCCTTACTTCTGGCCCAGGAAGCACAGGCTTCACGTACAACACACGCAGCGGCACAGCGCCTTTAAAGGGGGCGTGTGGCTGTGTGCGTGGAGGTGGCCAGTTTTGGGCTTCCTCTCGGCAGGAGGTGGCGGCGTGAGGAGGCTCCGGTGCTGAGGGCCCCCTTTCCATTGCGGTCCTTTGGTGAAGCGGAGGGTCCCCCCAGTAGCGGGAGCATTTCCAAGGAGCCAGGACTTCAAGGGCCTAAGGCTGGGCAGGCCCTGTCCGGTGCAACAGAGAGACCTTGAGCATGGGCGGGGAGGTCATCTCTTCCTGCCATGATCTCGCTCCCCCGGCAAGGAATGATTTCTTTGCCGTAGGGAGAATTCAGGGGAGTCGGGCCTTCTTGGGGAGATGCTGTGGAGGGGAGTTGTGGACAGTTGGATTTAGGATGTCTTCAGCTCCAGGTGTCTGCTTTAGGCCGGTCTGCACCTGTGTCCTCCCCGCCTCTGTCCCTCTGGCACTTGCCCTGGGTAGGCCTGGCTCAAAACCCTCTTCTCCATGAAGCCTGCCCTGAAGAGGCAGCTGCCCAGGAGCGTCTGCACACCTCAAACAAACTTTAGCTGTGGTTATATTGCATTCGTTCCCAGGCCTGTTTCCTGTCCCTGCAGCCAGACTCTGGGCTCCTTGAGGGCTGGGTGGGGTCTTGGGCATCTTTTGTGGCCGCTGTAACTCCCAGCCATGAGCTGGGATAATACAGATGCTTGACAAACGCTCCATGCTGACTGGCAGGTGTTCCTACCTTCCATGCCTGGGAAAATCATGATTCAGACTCTCCCTGGAGAGGCCACAGTCAGAGAAACAGTAGGAAGGACAGAATGGGTTCTGGAAGGCCAGAGCCACACAGCCAGAGCAGGCACAGATGCGGCCAGCCGTAGCTCAAACTCCCATGACTCTCTTCTTCCAAAGGTGGCGGCAGGCTGGCCGTTAGGAGCGTGTGCTTAGGAGCCAGATGGTCCAGGCCCACATCTCACCTCTGAAACATCACCTGTGTGGCCCTGGGCGTGTTATTTAACCTCCCTGTGCCTCAGTTTTTTCATCTGCAAAATAGGATAAGAGTCCTGATCTGCAAGGGCTATTGTCAGGATTCACTGAGGTAACATGGAGCCTCTCAAACTTCCGTGTGCACTCAAGTCGCTTTGGGGACATGATGAAAATGCAGATTCTGGCTCAGGAGGTCTGGGCTGGGGCCTGAGCATCTGCATTTATGACCAGCTCTCAGGGAACACTGATGCTCTTGAACCTCCAACTGCCCTTGGCATAGTCCGGAATCAACACATGTACTTAGAATAGGGGCCTGGTGCATAGTAAGGGCTAGAGGAATTACCTAGTACCTCCCTGGGAAGGCTATGCTTCTAGAACTTTCTGCCCTGTAGCATTCTGCCCTCTGCATCCCTGGTGGCCCTCTGCTTTCTGGAGCCTCGGTGATGCTGGAGCCTCTGATGTCTCTGAGGTGGGCTGTTCAGAGCCTCCTTGGTGGTCTGCATTCTTGGCCTGAGTAGGGACAGACCGGAGGTGATTTCAAGAGACAGAGAAACAGGAAGAAGGCCCAGTGGGGAGAGGTGGCTTGCCTGGCCCACTCACCTGAATGTCCAGGCTTGATGTGAGCTTCACAATCTAAACCACACATCTCACAGCTTCCACCACCCCCCCTGGCCTCCACCCACCGCCGGCCCGGCCCCTCACCCCTCACTCCTGCCACACTGCTTCATGCAGGAACGGCATGGATGCCTTCAGCCAGAGTGTCAGCAGCACCTCTGGGCTCAAACCACAGGCCTGAAGCCACTGACCACATCCTCCCGATCAAAGCGCCCCCGCGCACCCTCCTCACTCTGCTCCCCTCCTCTGACCCGTTGTGCACTGGCCAGGTCTCTCCTGGGCCCTGACGCCTGGCTTAGGGAGGAGTGAGGCTGGGGTTCTCGGGTACTTTGGGAGAGGTGGAAGAGGTTGGGGGTGAAGTAGTGGGGCCAAGGGGCAGGGAGCACAGTGGGAGAACCCTGTGTTGAGAGGCTACGTGACTGTCGCTTTCCGCTCTGCTCTGCAGGCCACCTCTCCTCACACACCCTCATGTGTGATACAGGTGATGGTCTCAGGGCTGTTTCCAGGGGTCCCATGTGCAACCCACGGAAAGTGGTGTGGGAACAGCAAAGCACCTTTGTGTGTGAGCAGCAGCTGTGGCACTCTTGGCCTGTGCTGCTGGCTGCCACCTGAGCTCTGGTTTGGGGCCGCTTCTCACAGAGCAGCTCCAGGCAGTGAGGAATGAGCTGGTCTCAGTTTCCTCCAGCCTGGCCCAGTAAGAGGGTGACAAGCATGGGGCCCTTCATCCCCTGCTGCTTTCAGGTTTGCTCATGAGTTCCCGGAGGCCCATGAAATCAAGGTCACAGGCTCAAGCCCATGTGGGTGGTGGAGACGAGCGTCCCTCTGCCCTGCTCAGGGAGCAGCCCCGACCCTTCCTGGCTTTCTCCCGAATGGGGGGCCTCAGGGCAGGGGTGTAAGGCATCCTCATGCCAGGAGTCCCTCCCACGAGCTAAGGAGAGTCCCTCCTCCCTTGAGGGAGGCAAGGTGCCCAGTTTGGATTCCTCCAATCAGAGGATGCCTTTCCTGGAAGAGCTTCTGGGATTGTCCAACCCAAGCCCGTCCTTACGGGGCATTTTTGGTTCCTGCTTGCTTAGCAGGCATCTGGCCTTCTGCTTCTAGAAGCGACCCCCCGTTTCTCTTTGGGGGATCTACCTTCTTGCATTTGATGAAGTCTTGGTTGAGCTGTCAATCAAAGTACCCCACCCTTTGCAGCTGGAGGGTGGGCATTTGACCTGATCTTAGCCAGTGAGACTCTGAATTCTAGCGAATAAAGCCAGGAAACAGCTGGAGGTTGGTGCCTCAAAGGGGTCTCTGCAACTGGACCACACTCAGCTGTGGGTGCGGCTGGTCTGGAATCTACCTGTCCCTGAGGTCTGGGTCTTCAGCTCCCGCCAGAACCTGAGAGCCACTCCAGATCCTTTAACTAGTTCTGTTTGGCTCAAGTTAGCTACAGCCTATTCCTGCGGTCTGTAGCTCCAGAGAAGTGATGACTACAGGGAGGGACCTTAGTGAGTCGGTGGCACAGCTGGGGCTCAAACTTAGGTCTCCAGACTCTCAGTCCAGTGCTCATGCCCCTGGGGAGAAGCCTCTGGCCTGGGGACAGGGGTGGGACTGAAATGAAGTGGAACCGAAGGGAAGAAATGAGTGTTCTCATCTCATGGTCTGGTGCTGGAGTGTGGGTGTTGGTGGTTTGGCTGCTGGGCAGAGTGTGAGAAGGTGTATAGAACTAGGCAGGCAGGGGTATGATGCGGTCAATCACACAGGTAGCCTTTGACCTTCACCATCACCTGCCTCTTCCCCAGAACCCCTGGCATGTGGTAGGATCTCTGATCTGGCATAGAGGGGTGGGGTGGGGGTCAGGGATGCCGGGTCCTCCAGGGAACAAGGATTTGGTAAACAGAGCCTGTGCCTGACCTTATTCAGACTAACCAGAATGGTTTTGTGACTCTGTGTGGTAGAGGATGCACAGTGGGACTGTCTCTAACTCACTTTGAAAGTGAAACCAGCCACTCACCAAACATGGGGGCCCCTGCTGGTTCTGAAAGTTCTGGCAGCCTCTTTATTCACCAGCCACCCAAAGTAGAAACCAGTTAGCAAGACAACTTCAAGGTCAGCCAGCCAACTGGTGTGTGCATGGGCCTCACCAGGCCTTCCAAGTGGGCATTTCGGTAGCCTTCCAGCAAGTCCGTGGCCTGTGAGCTCAGGGTCAGCCCTCCCCCATATTTGGGTCACCTACCCCATCAGCACCCTAGGCAGAGGAGGTTTTTATCAAAGACCTCCTGTGCTGTCCTTGAGCATCCAATGCTCACACTGGCGCCAGGGCCTGTGGTACAACAGTGGTCCTAGTCCAAGGCCCTGCAGAGAGAAAACCGTGGGGGCGGGCACATTTCCCCTCGCTGTCCTCTCACTCGATCGCCATCACCCAACGTGCTCAGTCATTGCTGTAATTAAAGATTATTTCAAGGCCGAGACGGGCGGATCACAAGGTCAGGAGATCGAGACCATCCTGGCTAACATGGTGAAACCCCGTCTCTACTAAAAATACAAAAAAACTAGCCGGGCGAGGTGGCGGGCGCCTGTAGTCCCAGCTACTCGGGAGGCTGAGGCAGGAGAATGGCGTAAACCCGGGAGGCGGAGCTTGCAGTGAGCTGAGATCCGGCCACTGCACTCCAGCCTGGGCGACAGAGCGAGACTCCATCTCAAAAAAAAAAAAAAAAAAAAAAAAAAAGATTATTTCAAATCTGACAGCTGTACTAAATGCATGCATGCCCCTGTGCTTGGCTAAGGCACCTGTGCCAACCAGGAACTTCAGTTGCAAAAACTCTACTGGCTACTGTCATTAGAAAAGGAATTATTCAGGATATTCTGAAGCTCAGGAATCTCTGGCAGGACCCACAAATCAGGCTTGGAGAATTGCTGTGCCCTGGACACGATGTTCCAACACCACCCTCACCAACCTCCAGGTCCTAGAGTTGAGGCTTCTGATTTGGGGAGCCTAATTACAGGCTGACTCTTCAGGACTGAGGTCTGGAGCTGAGGCTTCTGATTGGGTGAGCCTGGTCACATGATCACATTCCCAACCTGTGGTCTGGAACCCAGGCTTGTGATTGGGGGAACCTGGTCACATGCTCTTCCAGGCTGCCATCTGGAGCTGAGGCTTCTGATTGGGGGAGCCTGGTCACATGCTCACTTTTCCAGCCTGTGGTCTGGAACTGAGGCTTCTGACTGGGGGAACCTGGTCACATGCTCTTCCAGCCTGAGGTCTGGAATGGAGGCTTCTGATTGGGCAGCCTGGTCACATGCTTATGCCCCAGCTGCAAGGGAGGCTGGAGACTCCTAAAAAAGGAGATGACTCTAACGCAAGAAAGGTTTGCAAAGATGCAGCACATCCACGATGTAAACTAAATATGTAAACTAAATATCCAGGACAGCACCTGAGAAGAAACAGGACTGGCAGAGGGTCCCTTTGTCAATGCCACCCTCAGCTGCACTCCTCCCTCTGAAAGTGCTCAGTCCTCACATATGCGTCAGCTGTGGTAGTGGAGTTTTCTTGCATGTTTAAGTTAGAATTAATGGCGAGTATTTTAAATGGGAGGTTTTCGCTTTTTTTTTTTTTTTTTGAGGCAGAATCTTGCCTGTGCCCCAGGCTGGAGTGCGATGGCACGATCTCGGCTCACTGCAACCTCCGCCTCCCGGGGTTCAAGCAATTCTCCTGCCTCAGCCTCCCAAGCACCTGTGACTACAGGCATGCGCCAATACGCCCAGCTAATTCTGTCTTTTTAGTAGAGATGGCGTTTCACCATTTTGGTCAGGCTGGTCTCAAACTCCTGACCTCAAGTGATCCACCTGCCTTGGCCTCCCCAAATGCTGGGATTATAGGTGTGAGCTACCGCGTCCGGTCTTTTTTTGTTTGCTTGTTTGTTTTGTGACGGGGTCTCGCCCTGTCACCCAGGCTGCAGTGCAGTGTCACGATCTCACTGCAACCTCTGCTTCCCAGGCTCGAGTGATCCTCCCACCTCAGCCTCCTGAGTAGCTGGGACTACAGGCATGCACCACCATGCCTGGCTAAATTTTTTGTATTTTTGGTATAGACAGGGTTTCAGCATGTTGGCCAGGCTGGCCTCGAACTCCTGGGCTCAAGCAATCCACCCACCTTGGTCTTTCATGTTTTTAAAAATACCAATTTTAGCTTCTTTTTGAAACTGAGTTTCCTGGTAGCGTGGTGCAGACATCTCCATCTGCCATTTCTCCTGTAACTGGAGTCTCCAATGTGCTATGGTCCCCACCCATCCACCTGATGTAACTTCACTTCCTACCTGGCCCCCATGGGCATCTCAGTTCCCTGCCCAAACCCTCCCTGAAGGAGAGACTAGGTTTCCTTAGTGATCATGCTGAGTGGTACTGGTTCCTTTAGCCCCCACCTTCTCCTGTACCCACTGGGCCTGCCTGGAGAAAGACCAAGGCCCCGCTGAATCTCATACACTCCAGTGATGCTCCCTTAGCCACAGATAAGCTGCCATCCCTCTGCTCCCCACAGGGAGCTGCCATCGCTGCCTCAGCCAATCAGTGCCCTGGCCAGTCAGACACTGGGGTCTGTTGTCAATCGGTAAGGGTGTGCCTAGTTGCCTCTGCCCATGGATGCGAAGAATCTTTGATGCTGGGAGGGGTCAACAGTAGGATATATTTTAGCTAACTGTTGATTGTCCAAACATGCTGTTTACTCCATGAGGTCTTTACAATGAGTGAGGTCTTTACAATGCAGTGGGCCTCGCAATGTGCTCACAAACCTGTATATGCAGAAATGATATCTAGAGAATCGTGTTTTAAACTTGGCTGGGAACAAGGCTGGGTGCTACGTGAGCACACAGGTGGGGAAGGCTTTAGGCTGCAGATGCGGGAGCCGTGGGAATAACAACGGGTGGTCCCCACGCCAGCACCCCTGAGTGCCGCCCAAAGTGGGGGATCCTTCTGCATGAATCCTTGTCACTAGTTGGGCACTTTTGGGGGCTGTGCCCTAGTCCAGAACTTCCCTTCTGCAGGCTCAGTTCAGCCCCGTCGTTCTGGGGAGGTTTTCTCTGCATCCTCACTGTGGCGTGTTTCAGGATCTGCCAAAATGCACCTTCTTCTCTCCCCTCCGCCTCCCATTGTTTAGATTCTTGAGATGGTAACGGAACACAAATGCTAGGACTCCAAGAGGCAGAGACCAGGAGGCAGAGGTTTTACAGTTTCTCTCTCTATATGTTGTAGGGCCAGGTGATACCCAGATCTAGCCTGCCTTGCTCCCTCCCCCTGCCTGAAATGTACATCTTTCCCGTTCGGGGGATTTCAGAGTCCCGTGTTCTCAGCGAGCCCAGGGTGGCCGGCTCCTGGAGCCAGGCCTGACGGAGGGCATCATCACACTTGAGTGAGAGCATGTTTCTGACCCCATTTTTTGCTTTTCCCCAAGCAGACTTTGCAGGCAATGGTGACAGCCAGGCATAACCTTCTTAGAGGGACATTTTAACTTTTTTCCGATTCTTTAATAAAAACACTAAGAAAAAAAAAAAGCAAGCAAATGTTACTTCTCGATAGAGAGGAACTTCTCACAGACACTTTGCAAATATCACACGTCCTTTTTCCTCACAGCAACACCTAGATTGTCTTCTGAGAAAGATCGCAGATTTTGGTGAAACCTGCCGAAGAATAAGAAAAAGCAAAGATAATGTTTTCACTCTACCTGTTTCCCACGGGAAAAGCGGAAACCGTTGTGGGTACTGGCTTTCCTGACTGTCCCCATCACAGGACACTGGCCTGGCTGTGAGGAGACCTGGGTTAGGAGTCTGCCTTTTTGCCAACCAGTGTTGTGGACAAAATGCTTCCCTCCCTGGGCGCTCTCAGCATAGTGAAGACGGTGGAGGATGGGTGGTTCCACAGGCCTGGTGACTCAGGGACAGTTTCAGTAGGAAACTGACTGGAGGACTTGGCTGCTAGCAGCCTCCAGGGATTCCTGCCAGAGTGGCTCAGTGCAGGTACGTGCTAGTTCACGGACACGCTCCCACGCACCTTCACAAATGCATACCACACTCATGCCTTCGAACACAGAGATTACCCCCTTTATGTTTACCTGAGTGGTGGTGCACTCACATGTATTCGGAACTTCATTGTTTTCTCTTCTCCATACGTCCTGGAGATTGCTCCATATCAGGACCCAGAGACCCTCCCCTTTCTTTTTTTTTTTTTTTTTTGAGACAGAGTCTTGTTCAGTCACCCAGCTCAAGTGCAGTGGTACAATCTTGGCTCACTGCAACATCTGCCTCCTGGGTTTAAGTGATTCTTCTGCCTCAGTCTCCTGAGTAGCTGGGACTACAGGTGCCCGCCACCATGCCCGGCTATTTTTTTTTTTTTTTTTGTATTTTTGGTAAAGATGTGGTTTTGCCATGTTGGCCAGGCTGGTCTCGAACTCCTGACCTCGTGATCCGCCCACCTCAGCCTCCCAAAGTGCTGAGATTATAGGCGTGAGCCACCACGCCCGGCCCTCCCCTTCCTATTTTGCCACAGCTACATGGCATTCCACTGGATGGAAGTTCCCTAATTTGTTTATCACCTGTCCACTATGGATACGCATTTTGTTGGTCTCGGGTCCCGTGACTGCAGGAATTACTTTGTACACACATGTTCCACGTGGGTCACTCTGTTGATGAGTTTTAGGTGTGGAATTGCTGGGTCACGTGTCAGAGATGTTGGTAGATGTCAGATTGCCTTTCCAGGGAGGTGCTTGAAGCCCACGCCAGCAGGGTGACTCGCCTTTTCAACCTGCCTTTGATGGCAAAGCTTTTGAAACTTCAAATACACTATCCCGGCGTTGTTTTAAATGTGTATTCTCAGGAATCTTCAGGGTATCAGAGACTTAGCACTTTTGATTCTTTCTCTTCCTTTTTCCCTTCTTTCCCCTCATATTGACACTGTCTGTGTGTCAGGTAATTTTCTGGGTTCTGGAGTGGTGTGGATGAATCCCACACTGTTCCTGTTGTCCGAGAGCTCCTGGTGTAGACTCATAAGCAAGGCTATGACATGAGATATGGTAACTGGCGTGTGCCCAGAATCTGCCTTGGCCAGAATGGGAGATAAGGGAAGGACTGGTTTTAAATCGGGGAGCTGATTAGTCTGAATAAGTAGGGTAGGAATATGGTGACCAACTTTGTCCTAGCCATATCACTGTAAATCTCATGTTCTGGAAACCCCCCTCAGTCCCAGGCACAGTGGGACAGCTGGTCACCCTGGAGCAATCCTGGTAAGGAATGTCATGGTTTGCACGAGATACGAGTTGCTCAGGGTGCTGGTGCTGGTGTGGCTATGAAACAGGCAGCTGCCAGATGAACAGGGGAGAACACTGGGCTTCAGGTCTGGAGCCCGGGAAGGCTGGCATGGAGGTGGCTACTGTGGCAAAGCGGAAATGAGGGTGATGGCTTGGAAGGAGGGGGTGAGGGAGGGAAGCAGTCAGGGAGAATGGCCACATTCCGTCTTGGGTACTGGTGGATGGGGTGCCTCTGAAGAAGAGCAGGTGTCAGCAGAGGGCCATGCTCGGAGGAGAGCCCTCAGGAAGTTGACCACTAGCCTGCTCCTTCTCCTTGTTCTGCTCTGGCCCCTCTGTGGACCCCTCCAGCTTTGTGATCCTCATTTGTTGTGAGGGGTACCCCACAGTCTGATGGGGACTGGGCAGAGGGTCAGACACCAAATTATGCATAGCATGGTCCTCCTGACCTGGGCGCAGGACTCAAAACTAGGTCACTGCTGAGGCCCAGCACTGTGGGGGCAGGACTTTTTCCCGGTGGGGACTCGGCTACCTGCTGACTTTCTAGAAGACAGGTCACAGCACCGAGCAGGGGTGGGCAGAACACAAGGACTTGAGGGTGGGTGACAGTGTCAGCTGGCTGAGCCAGGGAGGGCAGGAAGGGAGGTGGCCCCGGAGATACTGGAGGTCTTCACAGTGGCAGAGGACAGGTGGTGGCAGAGACAGTGAATGGTGCCCCCAAACCTCTGCTCTCCCTTGCCCGTGTGCCCTCTACTTATAGCCGGCTACATCTCCCAGCCTCCTCTGCAGCTTGGTTGACCATGTGACTCAGGCATAGCCAATGGGATGTACATTAGAAGTGGCTACGGCAGCTTTGGGGAAGGGTCCTTAATAGGCAGAGGTGAGCCTTCCTTCTCTCCTTCCTCTCCCTTCCATCTGCAGGAACGCAGAGGTGATGGGTGGAGCTTGAATAGCTCTCTTGGTCTATGAGGAGGCGGGAGAAGGATATTGAAGAGGTCCCAGTAGCGGGACAGATTTAGCTCAGGATCCTGACATCATAAAGCCACCCCACCTAGCCTGGGCAGCCTCTCTTTGGACTTCTTTTATGTGTGAGAGAAATAAAACTCTCTCTTATTTTAGGTCACTGTTTTCTTCTTCTGTTCTCTTTGGACACACGCAGCTGAACTTCATCCTAACTGGGACACTCTTGTACAGTGGAGGGAGCGATGGCAGCAAGAGGGGTGGGCTGAGGTGGCAGTTCAAGGGGTCTGGGTTAACACAGGTCAGAAAGATGGCAGGGTGCAAGGGCAGGCCTGGGCATAGGACTGGTATGGAGCAGGTCAGAGGGAACAGGAGGCTGGAGGTTGCAGCACAAACCCTGGCATCTCCTGGGAGGTGGCGTGGAGAGGGAGGCTGAGTGCAAGGGCCAAGCACTCCAGTGAGCAGAGGGAGGAAGGGTAGGGCGTTTGGCAGATACCAGGACTGAGAAGGATGCAGTCTGGCTTGGCCCAAAAAAAGACAGTCCCGTGATGGGTAGGGGAAAAATCACAGTCAGAAAAGGACATCAGGGCTGGAAGACCCCAATATGCCATTGTCCCATGGCCCCTGTGGAAGAGGGGTCTGGGTCCAGTGGTAGGGGAGCTGTGGGACTGGGTGCATGGAAACAGAGGTATAAGGCGGTCGGTTCCCAGTGAGGCCTGTGAAAGTGCACTGCAGAGGGTCAGGTGGGGATGTGGAAGACGTAAGAGAAGTAGTTATAGGAGCAAGGTGTGGGGCCTCCTGGAGGAGGCTGGGTCCAAACCCCAGCACTCCTGAGACCTAGGTCTGGGTAGGCCTGAGTGGGCTCTGTCAGGGCCCTGCCATCAGAGAAGCTTCTGGATTTACATCTCAGGTTGCTTCAGAGAGAATCGGATGTCCTCTGGGACAGACCTAGGTTCTAATCCTGGCTCTGCCACATTCTAGTAGGATGACTCATGAGCCCCGGTTTCCTGGCCTATAACATGGCAAGGGAAGAGCAGGCTCAGCATGCACAAAGCCCTGACAGAGTGAGAAAGCACAGGAAGCAGGGTCAGAGATGAAGTTGGGGCAGCCCCTGTAGGACGTGTGGGTCAAGACTGAGAGTTTGGATTTTACTGTGAATGCACTGGGAAGGTTTGAGTGTGTGCGATGGGGAGTGGCTGGGGGGTGAAATGTCATGATTTGAGTTTGGGAAAGGTTGCTCTGGCCACTGAGTGGAGAACAGACCAGAGAGTCAAGAGTATTAATAGAAACAGGGAGACCAGGGTGGAGGCCACCATGGGCCGGCTGAGGTGGGAGATGACGCAGCTCTGAGCAGGGTGAGGGCTGGAGAAAGCAGGTGCACCTCTCTGCACACCCCTGCTGGCCACCCATGCCTCTGGGCTTCTGCTGGCATCCCGTCTCACCCCTCCTCACCTGGTTTTATGTTCAGCTGTAGCACCTGGGGGACAGACTGTATGAGTCAGGGAAAACGGAAACAGCAGTCCCCAGGTCTCAGAGGCCCAACAATAAAGGTTTATTTTTCACTCAAGTTATAGTCCAGTCTGAATTATCTGAGGAGGGCTGAGGGCCTGTCCTTCAGGGGACTCCAGGCCCTCTACCCAAAACTTCACTGGATTCTGGCAGGGGAGGGGAGAGAGAGAAAGAAATAGAGGGATGGCCGGGCATGGTGGCTCACGCCTGTAATCCCAGCACTTAGGGAGGCCGAGGCAGGCAGATCACGAGGTCAGGAGATCAAGACCATCCTGACCAACATGGTGAAACCCCGTCTCTACTAAAAATACAAAAATTAGCTGGGCGTGGTGGTGTGTGCCTGTCATCCCAGCTACTTGCGAAGCTGAGGCAGAAGAATCGTTTGAACCAGGGAATTGGAGAATGCAGTGAGCCAAGATCGTGCCACTGCACTCCAGCCTGGCCACAGAGCAAGACTCCGTCTAAAAAAAAGAGAGAGAGAGAGAGATAGAGGGATTAAGAGACACAAGAGATCATAGGTGAGATTTTTAGGCCTAGAAGTAGAACAAATCACTTCCTCCCACATCCCATTGGCCAGACTTGGTCCCGAAGCCCCAGCTCACTGCAAGGGAGGCTGGGAAGCAGAGCCTAGCTGAGCCGGGAGGAGGGTGCATGCCATGGCCTGGAGACACATTGCACCAGGTTTCTTTCCTACGTGCTCCCACAGGCCATGAGGTGTTACGTAGAGGATGTGAAGGAGGATCGTTCTCTGCATAGCACACTCCCCGCCTCTCCATCTGAGGTGTTCTGGGCTAGGACCCTTGACAAAAGAACGAACCCGCTCCATCCCCTGTCGCTGGGGGTGGAAGACTCTGTATGTGGGGGTTGCACCCTCCCCCATTCTGCTCCCCACTTCCTTGGCTGCTGCACATCCCAGGGGCATGAGGGTGGACAGTGGCCTGCCTCCCTTCCCTGGCCCTACCCCGCTGGCCTGGGCTACCTACCTCAGGCTTCCTGTGTCTGACCTGGCCTTTGAGGCATCTGGGGTGCTCAGTAAATGTTTGTTGAATAAATAAAAGAAGGAAAGCAGGGTGAGGAGGAAGAAGAGTCTTGGGCAGTACGTGCCAGGTAGACTGATGCTGTCTCACGGATGAAACAGCTATACACAGCTGTTCCTTACAAGCTGGGTCTGTGACTTCTGGTTTTGGCTGGGGATGCGTTTCTTTTTTCTTTATATGTGTGTGCTTTTAAAGTTTTAACTGAATTCATTATTTGGGGGCAGGAAATATGTTCATGCCATATAAAAGGGTCTATAGAGAAAAGCATCCTTCCTAATCGTTCCTCACCTGGCTCTTCTCCCCGAGAAAACCAGCGTTCCTAATTTCTTGCAAAGCTTCCAGGAATATTTGAGGCTTAAATGTTGGCTGTTGTTCTCTTAGTTGTGGCTGTGTGTTTAGTATCCTCTCCTGCCGCCAGACAGCCTTACTCTAGGGGAGAGGGAAGGGCAGTGTGGAAGGAACTGGCCTTTACAGCAAGCCTGCGGTGCATGGTCACATTAAGTGCTTTTTACACACCTTCTTGTCCAATTCACCCCTTCATCTGATAGGTGTGCATACTGAAGCACACGGAGGCCTAGGTCACAGCCTCAATCTCCAGTCCTGCCCCTCTTGGGCAGCACTGCTCCACGCTTCTTTTCCAGTGCCGGGCTTTGCACATGGGAGTTGGGCCTGATTCTCTTTTTGGAGTCTTGAATTCCACTGTCTCACATTTGCAGAGCTGCCCTCCCTGCTCTTCTCTCTCTCCTTTCAGAAGAGGTGGCAGGCTGGGTGCAATGGCTCACGCCTGTAATCCCAGCACTTTCGGAGGCTGAGGTGGGTGGATCACCTGAGGTCAGGAGTTCGAGACCAGCCTGGCCAACATGGGGAAACCCCATCTCTACTGAAAATACAAAAATTAGCTGGGCGTAGTAGCACGTGCCTATAATCCTGGCTACTCAGGAGGCCGAGGCTGGAGAATCGCTTGAACTTTGTGGGCAGAGGTTGCGGTGAGCCGAGATTGTGCCACTGCACTCCAGCCTGGGTGACAGAGCTAGACTCTGTCTCAAAACAAAAACAAAAACAAAAACAAAAAACAAAAAAAAAGAGGCCGCAGCCTGCAATAAAACCCCTCTGAAGCAAGGAATCAGGAAAGGGAAGAAGCAGAGCTGCTGCTTCTGGGCTCTGAGGATGGAACTTCACAGGGTCTATGGGGCTGTGATGCAGCACGTAAGGATGTGCAGTTTTCTAAAGACCAGTTCATAAGTTTTCATCATTAAAAAAAAAAAAGAGCCCTGAGCTGAGCTCCCACACCACCCTTCTCCCCTGCCAAGAAAGGGGGTAAAAGGTTAGGAACCATGACTTGAGAGGAAGAGGAAGGTTCTAGAATGTTCAATAAGTGGCTGTCAAATTGTTCACAAAGACCTGATAGTCATCTCTGGGAAGTGCTAGCTAGAGCAAACAGACAAGAGAAAGAAGTAAAGGGCATCCAGATTGGAAAGGAAGAAGTCAAATTATCCTTGTTTGTAGACAATATGTTCTTATATATCAAAAAGCCTACAAACTCCACCGCAAAACTACGAGAACTGATAAACAAATTCAATTAAGTTGCAGAATACAAAATCAACATACAAAAATTAGCAGTATTTCTGTGTACCAACAGCAAACAATCTGAAAAAGAAATCAAGAAAATAACTCCATTAGGAATAGCTACAAATAAAATAAAATACCTAGGAATAAACATAACCAAATAAGTGAAAGATCTCTATAATGAAAACTATAAAACGTTTGGTGCGAGAAACTGAAGAGGACACAAAAAATAAAAAGATATTCCATGTTTACGGATTGGAAGAATCAATATTGTTAAAATGTCCTTACCACCCAAAGAAATATACAGATTCAATGTAATCCCTATCAAAATACTAATGACATTCTTCACAGAAATAGAAAAAATAATCATCAAATTTATATGGAACCACAAAAGATGCAGAGTAGCCAAAGCTATCCTAAGTAAAAAGAACGAAGCTGGACAAATCACATTATCTGACTTCAAATTATACCGCAGAGTTACAGTAACTAAAACAACATGGCACTAGCATAAAAACAGACACATTGACCAATGAACCATTGGTCAGAATAGGGAACCCAGAAAAAATCCACACACCCACAGTGAACTCATTTGCAACAAAGGTGCCAAAAACATACCTGTGGGGAAAGGACAGTCTTCTCAATAAATGGTGCTGGGAAAACTGGATATCTCTCTTCATATACAAAAATCAAACCCAAATAGATTAAAGACTTAAATCTGAGACCTCAAACTATGAAACTACTAAAAAGAAACATTGGGGAAACTCTTTAGGACATGGGACTAGGCAAAGATTTCTTGAGCAAAGATTTCTTGGGCAAAGATTTCTTGGGCAAAGATTTCTTGGGCAAAGATTTCTTTCCACAAGCACAGGTAACCAAAGCAAAAATGACAGATGAGATCACATCAAGTTAAAAGGCCTCTGCACAGCAAAGGATACAATTAGCAAAGTGAAGAGACAATCCACAGAACTGGAGAAAACATTTGCAAACTAACTATCTGACAAGGGATTAATAACCAGAATAGATAAGGAGCTCAAACATCTTTACAAAAAAAAAAAAATATAGCAATTCCATTAAAAATTGGGCAAATGATCTGAATAGATAGTTCTCAAAAGGAAACATACGAATGGCAACCAGGTCTATGAAAAGGTATTCAACATCATTGATCATCAGAGAAATGCACATCGAAATTACAATGAGATATTATCTCACCTCAGTTAAAATGACTTTTATCCAAAAGGTAGGCAATAATGAATGCTGATGAGGATGGGGAGAAAAGGGGACCCTCGTACACTGTTGGTGGGAATGTAAGTCAATACAACCACTATAAAGAACAGTTTGAAGATTCCTCAAAACACAAAAACAGAGCTACCATATAATCCAGCGATCCGACTGCTGAGTATATACCCAGAAAAAAGGAAATCAATATATGGAAGAGATATCTGCATTCCCACATTTATTGCAGCACTGTTCACAATACCCAGGATTTGGATGCAACCTAAGTGCCCATCAATAGATGAATGAATAAAGAAAATGTGGTACGTATACATAATGGAGTACTATTCAGCCATAAAAAAGAATGAGATCCTGTCTTTGCAACAACATGTTTGAAACTGGGGGTCATTA
Source organism: Macaca nemestrina (assembly GCF_043159975.1). Classification (NCBI taxonomy): domain Eukaryota; kingdom Metazoa; phylum Chordata; class Mammalia; order Primates; family Cercopithecidae; genus Macaca; species Macaca nemestrina. The sequence goes on along the minus strand of NC_092139.1, from coordinate 104,777,903 downwards.
TATTAAGTGAAACAGGCCAGGCACAGAAAGACAAAGTTCACATGTTCTCACTTATTTGTGGGAGCTAAAAATTAAAACAATTGAATTCATGAAAATGGGAAGGGCAGTGATGGAGATGGGAAGGGCAGTGGGGGTTGGGGGGGTGGGGACGGTTGTTGGATACAAAAACATAATTAGATAGAATGAATAAGATCTAGTATTTGATAGCATAACAGGGTGACTTTTGTCAACAATAATTTATTGTACATTTAAAAATAACTAAAAGAGTATATTTGGATTATAACACAAACAAAGGATAAATACTTGAGGTGATGGATACCCCATTTACCCTGATGTGATTATCACACATTGTATGCCTGTATCAAAATAGCTCATGTGCCTCATGAATATAGACACCTACCACATGCCCACAAAATTAAAAATTAAAAAAAACCAGTTGTGTCTGAATGCTAAATGGAGTAAGGGGCTTTCTGGAAGGCGAGGTGAAAAGGGAGTCTCTGAAAGATGGTGCGTTGCAGGCTGGTGAGACTCTGGGGTCACCTAGAGGGACCTGCTTGTGTGAAGCCTATGTGTTAGTGGGTATGTGTGTGACCGGATGGAGGCATCAGAGGTGTTGGGTAGCCCGTGTGAGTGGGCATGCGGGTGATGTAGGAGGGGAGAGAGGGAGGGTCTGCGTTCCCTTAGCTCGTGTGTGCAGCTAGGCCCCTATTTGACAGTGAGTGTGAGTGTGTGTGTGAGTGTGTGAGTGTGTGTGTGTGTGTGTGTGCCGCCCCCAGCGTAGGAGGCAGATCTTTATCTGGCCCTGGGTGCTTGAGGAGTTTCAGGCTTTCTCATAAGCCTCGTCTCCCCGCCTCTCCACCCCAGGCCTTGCCCCTCTATCCTCTGCACAGGAAGTGGGCTGGCTCTGGGCTTTTAGTTTTTGTGGCCCCAGCAGCCGCAGCCGTCTCCTGGGCCAGAGCTGAGCAGGGCCCTGGAGAGATGGCCACGGTCCCAGCAGCAGGGAGGACTGGAGAGCGCGCGCTGCCACCGCCCCATGCCTCAGCCAGGTGATGCTCCCCTGCCTCCCTCCCGGCCCCTATGGGACCAGCCAGGGGGCTGGCAGTGAAAGTCACAGAGAAGACTTTCAGCTCTGACTCAGTTCCCCCAGCAGTTTCTGCCGGTCCTCCCATCCCCCCAACTTTATCTTAGAATTCCCCTGGGGAGGGCGTAGGCCCAGTTCTCAGGGCTCCGGGCTGGAGGAAAAAGCGTTCCCCAGTCCCAGGTCACCCCTCCTTCCCAACCCATTCAGGGGAGGCTAGGGGCTGCTATGGGATGGGGGGCTTCCCTGGGCCCTGTGTGCCGGGCCCCCAACCCGGAGAGGTGGAGAAGGGGTGGGTGGATAGCCTGGGTGCCCAGAGAGGGTACGGGATATGGGGTGGGACAGGCAGGAGCCCCCTCCTGACCTCTGTGGAGTGGGGCCCATATACTGGGGGAGGTATCTCTGTGTCGAGTGCTCATCAGGAGGCGTGTGGAGTAAGTGGGGAGAGAAGGGTCCCCTTGGAGAGCCATCTGTGAAGTGAAGTGTGCTGCGAGGCCTCTAGGAGCCCCAGGCTGGAGGCAGAGCCCTGGGTTTGAGTCTGGATTTGTCTCTCCCTTGGCTGCATGACTGGCTAGGTCAGTAGCATCTCCAGGCATTGGGGATGGGACCCTATCTTTGGGGCTGCCTGGAGCTCAAGCTCTCTCCTCTCCTGGGGGCCGAAGCCTCCCACCCTTAACTGTGTTTGTAGCACCTCGGGGGAGGGAGGTGGAGTGAGGGGCTGAGCTATCCCCAAGGGTTCCCTTCCTTCCCCCATAGCCAGGGTCCCGCACCCGGCTGGGGAAGCCCCTGAAGTTAAATAGCAAGAGACAAGCACTGTGTGTGGGAGCACGGGGGTGGCAGGTGGAGATGGCCAGAGAGGACGAGGGGACATAGGCCCCATCGAGTTCGGAGGTCAGGTGGCATGCACCATGGGCTCCCGAACTCCTGCTTTACCGCCCTGCCCCAGCCACCACGTACCCCTAATGGCAGCAGGGGCCCCAAACTGCACCTCACCAGGTTCAAATCCTAGCTCTACGCCCTTCTTGCCTGGGCGAGAGGCTGACCTGTGTTTCAGTCTCCTCATCTGGCAAAAAGGAAGCATACTAGAGCCTCCTCGTGCGGCTGTAGCGGGGGCTAAACACCAAACTACCCCCGAGTGCTCAGGACCGTGCAGGCAGAGAGAGAGCAGGCGCCAGTCCCTGTCCCCAGCACCATCTTTCTGGAAATCAGATGGCTGGGGTCAGCCGCTCCGAGCTTCAGTTCTGGCATGGATCAAATGGGGCAGCGAGACCCACCTTGCAGGGTTGTGGTGGGGACGTAGGCATCTGTGGGTGTGACCGGTTTCAGAGTCATGAACGACAGGGCACGTATGGGTGTGCCTGAGGACCCAGGAGGGGGTGCTCAAACTCGAGGTCCCGGGCTCCACTTGCTGTCACCCGAGGCTGGGCTTCTCCTCGCTGTGCGACCTTGAGTGGGTTCCTTGGCCTCCCTGAGACTCAGCTTCCCCCTTGCAGAATGAGGGTGCAGCCTCAGTGACTGTCAGGCACTCCCTCAGCTCTGCGCCCCTCTGGCACTCCCACACCGTCCTCCCCGGACTCTGCCCTCTCCAAGCATCGCGGCACCCCTGGGCTCCAGACGGCAGGAAGCAGACTCCAGATGGCGCTTTCTCATCCTGCCTGGCTGCCTCTAGGCTGGGCCTGTGGTTTGCACCTAACCTTCCTCTGACCTGGTACCCCTTTGTCCCCCAGCACCTTCCTCCCACACTGGAGCTCTCTGCAGGTCTTGTGCTGGGCATGGGGTCATCCTGAGGCTGGGCCCGACCTGGGGTGACACCCACACAAAACATTGATGGTCCCCTTGCCCCAGGGCCAGGCTGACATGATTGAGCGTGAAGGGGCACAGAGGCTGTGGGAGTCCCTGGTTGGGCTATGCACTCTTTGGGGTCCCAACCCTGTGCCCTCTGCTATTGAGGATCCCAAGAAAGAGGTAAGCAGCCCCCACCCTGGGGAGCTCGCCCTCCTATGGAGACAGTGGGCCAGGCAAAGGTGAACCCATGGTGCCCAGGAGAAGCACCTGCCGGTCTGTCTGTGAGCTGCTGGGTCCTGACTCCCAGGGCAGGGAGGGTGGCAGCCTGACCTCTGTGACCAGTGTTACCTCTGGGACCAGTGTCACCTCTGGGACCAGTGTCTGGCAGGGTGGGACAGCTTGAGAGAGTGAGCCTGGAGGCCTAGCTCCGCCTCTTGCTGTGTATATGACCCTGGGCAAGTTAGGGACTTGGAGCCTTAGCTTCCTCATCTGTGTAATGGGATAATAAAGCCGTTGGGCAGCTTAGATAAGCTGGCATATGTGAGGCCCTTGGCCCCAGGCCTGGCGTAGAGTATGTGCTCAGTACACGTCATGAGTATTATTAGGTCACCAGTGCATATTTACCGTCGTGTGAGCTGTCGTGGTGGGAAGACGCGTCTGGGGAGTTCCGGGAGGGGAGGATCCCTGCCTGGGCACTGGGCAGTCTGCCCTGATTCAGATTCCAGTTAGGCAACGCACTTCACCTCTGTGTGCCTCCCGTTTCCTCATTGGAAATTGGGGATGATGAGAGTATCCCTGCCAGAGGCCCTTATTGCTGCGTTTAAAGAGTTTCAAATGGAGCCTGGGTTACAGCAACCCGTCGGCCAATGGTTTTGGTGTGGTTAAGGGGGTGGCAGAGCAGTGTGGAGGGGGGTTCTGATCCCAGCTCTGTGCTGGGCTCCTGATGTGACCTTCTGCAAGGCTTTCCCACCTCTGGACCTCAATGTCCTCAAACGTAGAATAAGGGACTGGGCTTGCTCAGAGAACCTTTGCAGCTCTGACAATGTGCGGGCCTCTGATTCTCCCTCCTGTGACATCTGCCTTAGGAGATGGAACCCATGGCTCTCGGGACCAGGGCGCGGGTCCCTGTTCCATGCTGGCTCCGATGTAAGCCACGAGACAATCCAGGGCCACCCAAAGAGCTCTGCTTTTCTTTGCAGTACTGAGGCCTCTGACTATACTCATTCATTTCACTACATTTATTGAGCACCGACTGTGTGCTCGGCCCTGTGCTCAACAGTCCCTGGAGCAAGTATACTGGTGGGCCAGCCCCTGGCCAATGCTGGCCCTGCTGCTGCCAGCCTAGAGGGAGGAGCAAGGCACTGAGAAGTGGAAGCCCTCGCCCTCCATCACGGAAATCAGGGAGGACTTCATGGAAAAAGGCATGAGGGCCCGTTTGAAAGGGGCTTGAAGGATGGCAGGATCTGTAGGGGACCCAGGGAAAGGATAGACTTGGGAAGAACCTTTGGAGGGTGAGTGTCGGTTTCCTGGCCGCCTGGAGCCACTGGCTTGTGCAGGCAGGTAGGTACGGCGTGTATGTGCTTTGGCCTGGGTACATGCACCTGCTGCTGTGAGGGCAGTCTGGAAGGGTTGACTGCCCTCATCCCGGTCCCAGAAAGCCCTGAAAGTGGGAATTTAGGCTTTGGTTGCAACAGGGCCACTGCAGGTTCCTGGGCAGGGAGGTGGGTGGTTGGAGGGGGGCTTCAGGGAAGGCAGGTGAGAGCCTACAGATGGGATCGTGCTGTGGTCTGGGCTAGAATGGCACGAGGCTGGCCCAGTGAGGGCAGGGAAGAGACAACAAGTAGTCATTGGACTGTCCTGCTGTCTATGGAGTGTCCTGGCTGGCTAGGTATGGGGGCAAAGGTCCCCTGGAACAGGAAGGGTACAATTGTCCCAGAACTGAAAGTCAGATAGGAGAAGAGCCAGGGATGAGCTGGGTTTTTGCTGGGTCCAGGAGCACCCGCTGTGAGGGGGTCCTGCAGACCATCGGGAGGGACGTGGAGGCTTGGGGCTGAGCTGGAGAAAGACCCTTGGAAGCTGAGGGTTAGAGCCAGTGAGAGACTCAGAGAGAGAAGGGAAGGGGAATGAGAGCTCGAGTTCGGAGCTGCTGGAGAAGGGAGAACAGAGGGGAAAAACGCCCAATGCCCAGGGGCCTTGGCAGCTCTCAGAATGGAAGAGCAGGAGGGAGGGAAGGACTCTCCACCTCCTCTGCATGTCTCGACTCACCTGCTCCTGTCCTCTCTGCTCCTGCCCCTCTGCTTCTGCCCCTCTGACTGAGGCCACCCTCACCTTTCCCTGGAAAGCTCCCTCCTCATCTCCCGGCCTCCCCGCTTCGCCTGCTCCAAACACCTCTCCTGGAAGCAGTCCCCTTATCTTCCCGAAGCGACCATGTGCTCACTTTCTCATTCCCCTCCGCACACCCAGCCCCTGCAGAGGGTAGGGGCAGCTACGTTTCTTTCCCGTTTCCACTGCGACAGTCGTGGTCTTGCCTCACCTGTGTGCTGAACGGGAGCTTCCATGGTCAGCTAGAGGTTCCCTGAGAAGCAAGGCTTTGTCTCAAAAACAAAAACAAACAAACAAACAAAAAGCACCGGCCAGCGGCCAGCGGCCAGTGCATAATAGGCACTCCGGGAAACCTTTTGAGCCTCCCTCTGACAGGGCTGGCTTAGATATTTCATGTCTCTTTCCTCCCTGGGGTATAATCTGGGTGACCAACCTGGCCCTGCCTCCAGGGAGAGCTTCCAGGCAGGTAGGGGAGTACGAGCGTGGACAAGGTCCTCCACAAAGGCTACTGCAGCCCTCTGTGCCTCAGTTTCCCCTGTCCTCTAGGGTTCTTCGGTGTTGAGATCAAAGCTCCTGTCTGCTTTTCTGCCTCTCTGAGTTCATGTCCTGATGCCTTCACACCATTGCCTCACCTCCCTCCAGGGAGAGTGAGGGGCAGAGGCAGGGGCTAGCCTCAGAGCCCTCTGGAAGACCCTCTGCCTGCTGACTTTAGCTCTGTCTATATTTATTCCATCACTTCTTTGTTCAAGAATTTTTTTGCCCGATGCCTACTATGTGCCGGGCACTGTTCTAGGAACTGTGGACCTAGCAATGAACAAAACACAAAAATACCTGTCCTTAGTGAGCTTACGTGACTCTGTGTGTTTGTGAAGAGAGATAGAGGAAAACATAAATCAGTCAATAAACAACAAATAAATAATGCTGTGATGAAAATGTCGGGGAGTGGTGACTAACAAAGTGTGCTTCTTTTATTTTTTTTGAGACAGAGTCTTACTCTGTCGTCCAGGCTGGAGTGCAGTGGCACCATCTCGGCTCACTGCAACCTCCGCCTCCCGGGTTCAAGCAGTTCTCCTGTCTCAGCCTCCTGAGTAGCTGGGATTACAGGTGCCCACCACCACGCCCAGCTAATTTTTGTATTTTTAGTAGAGACGGGGTTTCACCATATTGGTCAGGCTGGTCTCAAACTCCTGACCTCAGGTGATTTGCCTGCTTCAGCCTCCCAAAGTGCTGGGATTACAGGCGTGAGCCACACACCTGGCCACGATGGGTGCTTCTTTATGTATTCTAGTCAAGGAAGACCTCTCGAAGGAGGCGGCAGTTGAGCAGAAACTTGAAGGAAGGGTGTGAGTATGTGTGGGGTGGTGGGACTAGCAGGTGCAAAGGCCCTGGGGCTGGACTGAGCTGGCACCGGGGAGTGCAGACCATGCTCACTGAGGGCGCAGGCCCAGCCTGCCTCTAGGGACCGTGAGACCTGGGATGTGTATTTACATGTGCTCTCTCTTTCTCCTCTCCCATCAGGGCTTCCTTCCTCGGCTCCACCCTGTGGATGTAATGGCGACCCTTGCTCTGTCCTGGTGTCTGCCCCTCCTCATCCTCCTCCTGCCCCTGGCTACCTCTTCGGCATCTGCAGCGGTGAACGGTAAGGACCCTGACATCTGGACAGCTGTGCTTTCTCTACGGGGAGATGGCTAAGGCCCTGCTAAAGCCTCTTCCCAGAAGGGGATGGGGCCAGAGACCAGGTGTCCACCTCCCGCCTCACCCTCTGTCCTGGACCCCCTCCCTGGCACGCATGCACGAATGCACACACACACACACACACACACACACTCCAAGCCACAGGCATGCGCTACTTTCTGTCCCTGCCTTGCCTTAGTTTGCCTGTGGGAACTTGCAGGCTCTGAGGCTCCATTTCCTCCTCTCTGAAGTGGGTCCGTGAATCCCTTCTCTACTTGCCAGACTTACCCACCTTCTCCTCTGGCAGGCGTGGGTGCCAGGTGCAGGGGCAGCGGGCATGCCTTAGGGGGCCGTGGGCACCTGCAGTCAGCACTCACACCTCGTCTTGCCCAGCAGGCACTTCCCGGTTCACATGCTTCTACAACTCGAGAGCCAACATCTCCTGTGTCTGGAGCCAAGATGGGGCTCTGCAGGACACTTCCTGCCAAGTCCACGCCTGGCCGGACAGACGGTGAGCCCACTGGCCACACTGCAGAATCTTAGGATGGTGGGATCTCATATTCTGGATCCTATGCATTGGCCTCCATTTACAGAATCTTGGACTAATGGGACCCACAGACTGTTCGAATCATGGGAGTTAGGGCCCAGACCTGGAATCAAGGGATCGTTTAAGATAATTTGGAAGTCAGCTATGTAGACTTCTAGAACCTGGGTGGAGTCCAGGCTGCAGTGGAGGGGCTGGGGATGAACTGGACAGGGTAGACTGGGGACAATGAGCTGCAAGCCTGCTATGCCAAGGCTGGACTCTACTCTAGAGGCAAGCAGAGAGGAAGTGGGGAGAAAGGAGGGTCCCCAAGCTTTTTGGATAATCTTGGATTTTGAGAGACCCTGTAGGCAGCTGTGGGGGCAGGGAACCTGGGAATGGTTGGGGTGACTGGGGGCTGGGAGAGAGATGTCACTGTGATGTAAACATCCAGGTGGCCAGTGAGTGAGGGACTGACCCCAGGTAGGCTTGTTGGAGTCAGGGAGAAGGGGAAGGTCACAGAGAGGTGGCTGGGCCCTGGTGGATTCCATAGGGTGTGGGGCGGGGGAAAATGGGGAGGCAGATGGAGGGGCAAAGCAGGTTGGGGCCCTGGCTTCTGGGTGGGTGGTGATTCCACAGGGCTCTGAAGGCCTAATTAAGGATCTGTCTTCATCCTAAGCCTCATGGAGCTTTGGAGGGCTCTAGGTGGGGAAGACTGCCTGTCTTGAACTGGTTTGTGTTTCTAGATCACTCCAGCGGCCGTGGGAGCAGGCTGGGATGAGGGGGCAGGACAAGGTACCCATGAGGGAGGAATACCATGGAGCCAGTCGGGGAGGCAGTGCCCCTCATGGAGGTTGGCAAAGGAGCCCCAGCCTGGCCTTGCTGCCTGGTGCCATCCTGGCAGCAGAGACATCTGAGAAAGGTCCCTTGGGCCAGTTGTGTGGGTCCTTCCTGTTCTTCTAAGGAGGGTCTTTTGCCATGAAAGGCGGTGGAACCAAACCTGTGAGCTGCTCCCTGTGAGTCAAGCATCCTGGGCCTGCAACCTGATCCTCGGAACCCCAGATGTGAGTAACCCACCCAGGGAGAGAGTGCAGGGAGAAGGTGGTCTCCCAGCTCCGGGCTGCGATCTCAGGGTGGGCCGGATGCCAAGGGAAGAACGGGGGCCCAGTGGCCGGGGCTGTGGCCAAGCAGGATGCCCAGCGCTGAGGAGGAGGCAGAGGAAAACAGGTGACGCCCCAGGGCACGGACTCAGGCCTGCCCCAGGGCTGACGTGCCCTCTGTATGTGAGGCATCTTCTGCTCCTGCCGTCTCCCCTGCGCTTCGTGGCTCCTGTGACACTTGTGTTCCTTATCAAGTAAGACAGCACTCCAGTAACTGTAATGACCACACCCAGCTCTTTCCGGGGTCTTGGCAGTGCAGCGCAGTGTGGGGGGCAAAGGGTGTAGACTCTGGAGCTGGATGCTCCAGCCCTGGCTCGCCAGTTGGGTGTCATTGGGCAACCCCTGTGCCCCAATCTCCCCTTCTGTAAAATGGGCATAATAATGGCACCTACCTTGTTGGGTCAAGGCCCAACAAGGGCCTTGTTTTTCAGGCCCTCCCCAGCCTGAAGGTGGGACCTCACCAGAGACCCGCCCCCTTCTGCCCAGGCTGCTCGGGCCAAGGGACACCTGCAGGCCAGTGTCAAGCTGCCCCCTGTGCCCCCGTGGCTTCCCATCCCCCTGTGCTCATTGGCACCTAAAGTCCAGAGGAGGCCCAGGCAGCTGGAGCCAGTGACTCAGTGCTGCCTCGAGCGTGCCAGGCTGTGGTAGTGCCTGGGCTTGGCCCCGCTCTGAGATTGGAGCGGGCACTGGAGCAGGGGGAGGCCAGACAATGGGAGCAGACACCCCTGAGCTTGTAGGGGGAGCAGAGATGCCTGGGTCCAGGCTTGGGAAGCTGCAGCTGCCCCAGGAGAGTTCCTGGCTACCTCAGAAGGGGCGGGGGTCCCGCTTGTCCTCAACTCGCGCTGGATCCACGGAGTGTGTAGCCCCGACCGTGCCTCCAGGATCAGATCTGATGCCAGAAGCAGGGGAGAGCCCAGGCAGTGGGAACAGACAGCTCTGAGCCTGCGGAGGCAGCGGAGACCTTCCCAGCCCCTGAGAGTGCAGGGACGCCTGGCTCTGCAGTCGCGACTTGGGTGCCTGCAGCTGCACCCACGAGAGTGGGGCTCTTGCTTGATCCCAGCCCCCAAGAGCAACAGGAGGTCTGGGCCCACGGCCAAGACTTAGGCAGCTACAGCCCTGCCTGGGAGGGCAGGGCTCCTACCCACCCCGTGGAGCAGGAGGCCCCAGCTACGCCTCCCCACTGCAGCCAGAGTTTTAGCAGCGGCCACTCCAGATGGGCAGCTGCTGCCATCACCTACAGCCCCATGGGTAGACATCAGCACTGTCTCTTTCTTACCAATGAAGACACTGAGGCTCAAAGAGGTATGGTCCTTGCCCAAGGTCACACAGCCAGGAAGTGCAGAGCTGGGATTGAACCCAAGCCTGTGGACTCCCAGTTCGGGCTTTGCACCATTGCACTAGGCTGCCTCTTGCAGGGCATGTGGCCGTGTTCAGATGGGTGTATATCAAATTATTGTCTGTCAAAGCGTCCTGGGCAGCAGCGGGCTCCAAGGACACCCAGACCACATCTTCTAACCACTATCAGGTTATGTGTCTTCTTGAGGGGCAGGAGAGTGTGAAGATGGAGTCACACAGTGTAGCTGAGAAAATCATAGCCCCCGGAACCGGACGCTGTGCCCGGCAGGGAGCTCTGTAGGTGGCCTGGTTTCTGATCCTGGTTCCACCATTTCTTAGCTGTGTGACCTCAGGCAAGTCCCTAAGGTTCTCTGTGCTTCAGTCTCCTCAGCTATAGAATGGAAATAGTGACGGTGCCTGTGTCCAAGGGTGTTGACAGAATTAAATGAGATAATAGTAAAGTGCTCTCAAGAGTGCCTGGCACGGTGTGAGTGCTCATGAGAATGTATGACTGGCAATATTTTTATAACAATAATAGTAATAATAATGAGACTACTATTACCTGGGAAAATCTAGTCTGCCTAGCAGCTATAAGAAGGCTAGGACAGGGTCTATGGGGTGGAGAGGAACTGGCCGGTTTGGGGAATTCTAATGATGAGGTTCAAGGTTTGCTCATAGCGGGTCTTATGCAGATCAGAGGGACTGTGCCCGAGGTCCTGGCCGTGAAATCAGCATCCTGGACCCCAGATCCTAAGAGGCCTGCACTGGAGCTTCCTCCCGCAGGGCTGCCGGGCTGCAGGGTTGGCACCCCTACAGTGGGAGGCTGCTCTAAGCTGCTCACTCGGCAGCCCTCTGTCAGGCATGACAGGCCAGGACTCGGAGATGCAGTCACGCTGTAGGGGGACACAGAGGACCTGGGTTTAAACCTGGGCTCCCCTGCTGTCCAGCTGCATGACCTGGGGCAGGTCCCTTGACCAGCCCAAGCCTCAGGCTTCCCACCCATACCATGGGATGGATGCTGTGTGCATTGAGGGGCTAAGGCATCTGAGCAGTGGCTGCTCACACGAGATGCTCAATACCTGGCCGTTTTCTTCCAGAAAATTCAAGGCATAGGGATGGGAAGAGATAGGGGAGGGGAGGGCCTTTCACACTGAAAAATGTTAAACAGGTATAGTTCCAGATCTGTACCTTTGTGGGGGCTTCTCAGCTTGCATGCCTCCTGTGACAGGGAGCTCACTCCCTCTCAAGGCAGCTCACTTCATTTTAGATCAGGCGTTGGTAAACTACCTTGACCCACGGGCCATATCCAGCCCACTGCCTGTGTTTGTAAATAAAGTTTTATTGTAACATGGCCCTGATGTTCATTTACATGTTGTCTGTGTCTGCGTCACACTACAGTGGTGGAGTTGAGTCATTGTGACAGAGACCGTGTGGCCCGTAAAGCCAAAAATAGTTACGATGTGGCCTTTTACAGAAAATGTTTTACAGAAAACGTTTGCTGCCCTTGCCTTGGGTGGCGGGGCATGTGGAGAAGCTCCCATCCTTCCCTGGTCATCCCTGTGGCCTCCCCCTTCCCCTGCCCCCAGCTGCTAGAAGTTTCACCCCTGCCCTCCTTCCCCGCAGTCTCAGAAACTGACCGCAGTGGACATCGTCACCCTGAGGGTGATGTGCCGTGAAGGGGTGCGATGGAGGATGATGGCCATCCAGGACTTCAAACCCTTTGAGAACCGTAAGTGAGGAAGCCAGGGTGGGGCTGGGGCAGGGCTGGGCACCTCCTTCCTCCCACCTCCTCTGGGATCCTCCCTGCTCCAGCCTCTCTCCCCCGCAGCTTCCACACCCACATCTGACCACCTCACTGCCCGCTGCTCTCGGGATGATGTCCTGGCTCCTTACTCTGGCATTCAAGGCCACTCAGGATCCAGCCCTGGGCCTCCTCCCTGGCACTCCTCTTCTTGAGGCCTATATTTCTGCTGCAACCAAAGGCCAGCTCTCCAAACCCACCTTGCCTATTCATGCCTCTGAGCCCTTGCGCATGCTGATCCCACTGGAATCCTTCTTGACACCTGGAAAATTCCCACTCATGTTTCGAGGCTTAGTTGAGAGTCACTTCCTCCAGGAGGCCTTCCTAGACTCCCCTAGCCCTTTTTACCTCCTCTTTCTGGGCATGTATGTCCTGCGTTGTCACTGCCTGATTGTAGGCCTGTCTTTTTCACTGGGCCGTGAGCAACCTGAGGGTAGAGTCTCTGCCACCCCTTTGTCTCCTTGCCACGAACCCAGCACTAGATCTCATGAGGACAGTGGTCTGGGAAGGTTTGCTGAATGCCTGAGTGCCTGCCTGCTGACCTTGGGGTCCATCTCCAGGGAAGCAGTGGGGTGGAAAGTGAGAGTCAGGCCTGACCTGGATGTGATCTGACTGGCAGACTATCGAACCTTTCCGAGCCTGAGTTTTGGGGAGAATCAGAGTTGCCTACCCACCAGGCTTGTGAGGCATCTTTGAACTGAGACACAGAAACTGCTTACCATGTAGTCAGCACTCAGCATCTGCTTATCGCTTATGTGGTTCTATAGAGTCTCAGAAGTATAGAAACTGAGATTCATTTAACTTCAGAATCACACAGTGTTATATTCACACTTGAAATGAATGAGATGATCCATGGAAAGCTCTCAGGTCAATTCTAAGTGCAGAGAAAAGCTGCGGTAAATCATTCATCCAGCAGCTACTGAAGCAAGTGCCAGGTAATCTTCCAGGCGCCAAGGACACAGCAGACAACCAAGTCCCTGCCCTCAAGGAGCTCACAGTCTGCTGGGGGAGGCAGAAAATGAATAAAGAAATCAAACCATATATTTCATAGGTCAGGTAATGATAAGCACTGGGAATAAAAATGAAACGGGCAAGGGGGATGCAGAGTGGTGAGTGGTCAGGGAAGGCTTCTCTGAAGAGGTGATCATTGAGAGAGGCCTGGAGGCAGGGAGGGAGGCAGGGCTTTGGGTGGGGGGTAGGGTGGGTGCCAGGAGGGAGGAGTGGCAGGTACAAAGTGGGAAGTGGAGGTCATGCCTGGCTGCTCTCCCTTCCCCCTTCTCGCCTCCAGTTCGCCTGATGGCCCCCATCTCCCTCCAAGTCGTCCACGTGGAGACCCACAGATGCAACATAAGCTGGAAAATCTCCCAAGCCTCCCACTACTTTGAAAGACACCTGGAGTTTGAGGCCCGGACGCTGTCCCCAGGCCACACCTGGGAGGTGAGAATGTGGCCCAGTCCCCACCTGCTCTGGTTCCTCCTTCCTGTCCTGGTCCCTGTCCTGTCCCTTTTTCATTGCGGTGAGGTCCCATCAGCCCCAGGTGGATGGTGGGTGGCTGAGTTCACTCCTGTGCTCTTTCTGCACTGCCTGGGGCTGCCTGCCCGACTTCCACATCCTTATCTAGCCCCCCTAACCCTGGGGATCCGGCTGGCAGCAGGTTCAGGGAAAGATTCAGAAAGCCGGGAGACAGGCAGCTGCCCAGCCCCATGGGCTTTCAGAGGCCAGGGAAGCCACCCCTCCACGTGTCAAAGCCCATCTGCTCCACATCCATGTGGGTCTGTTGCTTATTCATTCACTTACATTCATTTCTTTATTCACTCAATTGCTCACTCAACAAATATTTGCTGAGCACCTACTATGCGCTGGATGATGGGGAAAGAGTGGAGGGTGAGCTCAGCAAACTTCCATTCTCAGGAATCTCAGACTGGGGCAGGGCAGGCAGGCAGTCAGCAGACACAGCGACAGGGTCTGGGATAGTGAGGCTACGGGACAGGGATAAGTTCCACCAAGAAACCCAATGGGGCAAAGTATTTGAGAGTGACTGGCACAGGCTATTTCAGACTCGGGTGACCAGGGAAGGCCCCTTGGATACCTGGGCGTCCAGAAGGAGCTCACCTGCAAAGATCTGGGGAGAGTTTTGCAAAATTAGAAAGACCTGCCACGGCAAAGGCAGGGTGCTGCTATGTGTATGGAGAGCAAGAGGAGGCGAAAAGAGCGACCCGGGGTGGTGAGGTGTGTGGAGATGTCCTGCTTTCTGGTCCTGTGGAGACTAGACTGCAGAGGGGCATGGATGGGAACCAGAGACCAGCTGCAGGCTTGGGAGAGGGCGGCAGCTCAGGCCTGGGGTGAGTGCAGCTCGGAGAGCGGGGATGGTTCTGGAACGGCTGTGGAGGTGGAACCAGGTTCTGGAGGTGGAACCAGCTGATTAGCTGACGACTTGGGCTTTAGGGGATGACCCCGGGGTTTGAGGCCCCAGCGACTGGGAAGTGAGGGAGCCTTAGGGGGCAAGGAAGGGGGGGTGCAACTGGCGGGGGTTGAGGAGGGTGCTGTGGTGCTCAGCCTCCTGGCCCTGCCATGGGAGGTGAGGTGAGCGCTGACAGTCCTGTCTCTGACCCAGGAGGCCCCCCTGATGACCCTCAAGCAGAAGCAGGAATGGATCTGCCTGGAGACGCTCACCCCAGACACCCAGTATGAGTTTCAGGTGCGGGTCAAGCCTCTGCAAGGCGAGTTCACGACCTGGAGCCCCTGGAGCCAGCCCCTGGCCTTCAGGACAAAGCCTGCAGGTACTGGTGGGCAGCAAGGGTGGGAGGGGGCTCAGGCAGGAGGGGGTGGTTGGGGGAGGAGCTGCTCCATCCTCTCCCTGCCTGGAGCGAGGGTACAGCGGTCAGCTCCATGCCTCACTTGCTGTAACCCTGCAGGGGGCCCGCTTTTCCTACAGGAACAGGGGTTCAGTGAGCGGACGGGGCTTGCCATGGGACTTGTGAGTTGGGGAGGGGTAGAAAGGCTCTTTTCACTTTTCTCCACCCTGAAATCTCAAACTCCTGGTTTCTGCCGGGGCTGGGGGCAGCTGCTTTCATCTCTCGGCCTGATCTGTGAAACGGGTACACTGACTGTGAGGCAGAGCTGCTGTGAGGAAGACATGTGACATTCCAGCAGCCTGGCCCTCAGCGGGTCTGCCGGACATCTGTCCCTCATCGCATCACATTTTGAGTTCAAGTTCAAGCAAGACCTGGGGTCCTCTAAGTGGTGCTTGGAGGCAGGTGGAGAGAGGGGTGCAGCCAGGTGGAGCCCAGGCTGCTGTGGGGGGCTGTAGGCTCACCAGGTGGGCCCATGGGATCTGTCTGGAGCCAGAGGGGCTCTTGGAATGCCATTTCTTTTTAGTATGAAATGTGGCTTCCCAGAGAGGACGGGCTTAGCCAAACCCTGTCCCCAGCCCTCCAGACGCAGCAGTGTCTGGCGGGGCCCTGGACCAGGGTGTTGGAGTGAGCCAGGGTGAGTGACGGCACTTCTTTAACCCCTGTCCTTGCTGTTTCTCCCACCCCCGGGCAGCCCTTGGGAAGGACACCATTCCGTGGCTCGGCCACCTCCTCGTGGGCCTCAGCGGGGCCTTTGGCTTCATCATCTTAGTGTACTTGCTGATCAACTGCAGGAACACCGGGCCATGGTAAGAAGGTTCTCCTCCCCTTCCTTCGTGCTCCCACCCCTCCAACATGCACACACATGGACACACACGTACATGCACATGCACACACACACGCACACAAGCACACATACACACATGCGCACATACACACAGACACTTACATGCGCACATGCCACATTGCCGGGTCAGATTCTGGACCGAGCCCCCTGCTCTGATACACCCGTGCTTCCTCTACCCTCCAGAGAGTCCTTCCTGTCCAAAACCTGGCCTTTCCCTGTGTCCCATCCCCACAGGGGGACCCTGTGGAACCAACCTGAGGGGAAGGTGGGAGGTGCAGCCCTCCAGGGAGAGTCCCTGGGGCCCTCGGACTGCTCTCAGGACTGGGGATGCCCGTGTGCCCACGTCAGCTGTCTCTGTGTCTGGGTCCCTGCTGGTCCATCTAGGTCTGACTGTCATTCGCTTATTCTCATATTCACTGAGTACCAGCTGCATGCCAGGTACAGCTCAAAGTGCTGGGAACACAGTGGCAGGCCACATGCGTGCAAACCCAGCTCCAGGCAGCTCACAGCCCAGTGGGGGAAGGCAGACAATCCTGCAGGTGTGTAACGACGCACCGGGATCAGGATGGTGGGGGAGGATGTCGATGTACGGCCATTCCTTAGGATCCATGGGGAACCTGTTCTAGGACCAGGTTCTAGATACCAAAGCCGGTGGATACTCAAGTCTCTGATTTTTATTTTATTTAATTAATTTATTTTTTGTAAGACAGAGTCTCACTCTGTCACCTAGGCTGGAGTGCAGTGGCGCGATCTCGGCTCACTGCAACCTCCACCTCCAGGGTTCAAGCGATTCTCCTGCCTCAGTCTCCTGAGTAGCTGAGATTACAGACACGACACCACACCCGGCTAATTTTTTGTATTTTTAGTAGAGACAGGGTTTCACCATGTTGGCCAAGCTGGTCTCGAACTCCTGACCTCAGGTGATCCACTTGCCTCGGCCTCCCAAAATGCTAAGATTACAGGTGTGAGCCCCCACGCCCGGCCTCAAGTCCCTGATTTAACACAGCAGTGTATTTGCGTGTAACCTACACACATCCTCCCAGGGACTTTAGGTCATCTCTAGATTACTTATAATACCTAATACAAAGTAAATGCTATGTAAATAGTTGTTATGCTGTATTTTAAAAATTTGTATTATTTTTTATTGTTGTATTGCTATGGGGTTTTTTTTTCCCCTGAATATTTTTGATCAGGGATTGGCTGAATCTGTGAATGCAGAACCCACGGATACTGACTGCTGGCTGTATCATGAGCGGACAACAGGGAGGGGAACCTTGGCTGGGGCGTGGCCAGGGCTGGTTTCCCCGAGGAAGTGGTGATTCTGTTGAAATCTGAAGCAGGAGCCCATGGTGGGGGTGGGTGGAGGGGATAGGGAGAGTGTCTCAGGTAGCGGAAACAGCGTGTGCAAAGGCCCTGGGCAGGAAGGAGGGAAGAACCTTCCAGGAACAGAGTGCAGGGACGCGGTGTGGCTGGAGACAGAAGCGGGTTGGGGAGGAAGCTGAACTTGAACCTGGACATGTGGCGGCAGTGAGGCTTCCTGGGACCTCAGGCCATGGTGAGGACTTGGGCGGTGTGCCGAGCAGCCATGGAGGGTTTCCCCAGGAGTGGGACAGGATTCACTTTGCCCTCTGTGGCTCTGGCTGCTGTGCCGAGCGTGACCTGGTGGAGGGCAAAGCGGTGAGGAGGTGACACTTCTGACCAGGCTATGTGACCCCCTGATGAGAGCCCTTCTTCTCCCAAGAGGTTTGCAAAGCGTGCCTAGCTGCATCACCTCACTCGATTTTCCATAGCACCGGGAAGGCAGTGAGTCAGGGGCTACCACTGACTTTTAACTGATGCCAGGACTGACCAGAGAAGTCAGCTGACTTGCCAAAGGTCACATAGCCAGTTAGTAGTGAGTGCTGCTCTCCTGACCCTCGTCCTGGAGCCGTGGTTCTCGGCAGTATTTGGAGCCCGTTTACTCTTTCCTCCCAAGAAGACAGGTATTCCTCCACCCACCCATTCCCTCTACCCACAGCTCCCTGCAAGCCTTCAGGGAAACCATGTTCCTGTAGGGGGAGAGGTCCTCTCCCAGGTGTGGGTTCAGTGGCCTCCAGAATGCCCTCCTCCTTGTCATTCTTGTGCCCCTTCAGTCCTTTCTCCACCACGTCATTCTCCTGTTTAACGCTCTTCAGAGGCTGCCTACTGCGTTGTAATACACCCCAGCCCCTGAGGGCCTCCACCAATCATGTGGAACCTTTGTGCAAATCAAAAATGGTGCCTCTTCAGGGCGATGTACACAGGTTCCAGGCACTCAGTTTGGCAAGCAGAACATGGGCTGGAATTCAGCCTCACTCACCACCACCTCTCCCACTTCCTGCCCAAGCCTAATGCCCTTGGGCAGTGCACAACCTGAACCACCATCCATGGCAGCCCTGACAAGGAAGCCTCTCTCCTCTCTCCCTCCTGCTTCACTCCACTTTTTCTAGCCATCTCCATCCCTGACTGCTCTGGCTTGTGTGTTCGCCTCCTCTGACCCCCACCTCCCCGTCTCATGTAGCACTCTGCTCTCTGTCTCCACGGAATGAATGATGATGTTGCAACATGCTTTGTGTCTGTCTCCCCATCAGAATGTCAGCTTGAGAGCAGGGACCTCTTTTGTTGGCTATTCTTGTCTCCCCAGTGCCCAACACAGCGTCCTCCCACAGTGAGCACTTAGTAATGGTGGAATAAATACATGAGTGAATGTGGTGTGGCTCTGCGCCTGGCATCCAGAGCTGTGGCGCTGATGGCAGGACACCATGGCCCTTCCCGTTCTCACCCTCCTCCTTCCCTTCTCTCCTCTGTCCAGGCTGAAGAAGGTCCTGAAGTGTCACACCCCGGACCCTTCGAAGTTCTTTTCCCAGCTGACCTCAGAGCATGGAGGAGATGTCCAGGTAGGAGGCTGGGATGGAGAGGCAGAGGTGGCCAGGGGTGTGAGTGGGATGAGGGGGTGGTAGGGGAGTAGCTAATTTTGTGTTTTGTGAGAGGAGACCAAACGCTGAAGTGAGCAGCCTCCAGGGTGGGCATGGGTCTCTTCTCCAGCTCTGGCACTTTCTGTCTGAGCCAGACTGCCTGGGTTTTAATCCCAGCTCCACCGCTTTCTGGTTGTGTGACCTTGGGCCTATAGAGCCTCCCTGGGCCTCAGTTTCCCCACCGGTTAGATGGGGAGAAAAACTGTGTTACTATGTGTCCTGCCCTGAGAACTTTGCCTGGCACACAGTTAGTGTTCAAAAGAACCCTATCAGGCTGGGTGCAGTGGATCACGCCTGTAATCCTAGCACTTTGGGAGGTTGAGGCAGGTGGATCATGAGGTCAGGAGTTCGAGACCAGCCTGACCAAATGGTGAAACCCCATCTGTACTAAAAATACAAAAATCATCTGGGCGTGGTGGCGCGGGTCTGTAATCTCAGCTACTCAGGAGGCTGAGGCAGGAGAATCGCTTGAACCCAGGAGGTGGAGGTTACAGTGAGCCAAGATGGTGCCATTGCACTCCAGCCTGGGCAACAGAGTGAGACTCCGTCTCAAAAAAAAAAAAAAAAAGTTCCCTATCTGGTATTACCGTTGCCAGTGTGCTGAACGAACAGGATCTGCCAGCACTAGCTCTCTCCGCCCTACTGTCTGTGTAGACGTGCTCCGTGCTTCTCCTGTCCCTGCCCAAAATTCCTGAGCAGGCTCCATAACTTAGCACGGATACTAACAAGTCTTCCAGTCACTTTGAGTCACAAAACACCGATTCATTTTTAAAGTGCCGGCCCACAGAGCAGCAATGCTCTGAACTCCGTCTCAAATTCAGCCGTCTCTTCTTCCCCAGCCCGTGTCCCCTTCAGGCAGGAAGCTTCAAGAATGAAGGGGGGAGGTGGGGGGTACTTTTTTTTTTTTTTACCACCCTAGCCCTACTCTAGGCTCCTAAGATTGGAGAGTGGGGTGAGGTAGGGGCAGAGGGAGGTCAAGAGGAGTGGTGGGCGAGGAAAGCCATGCAGGACCAGAGCTGTCATGACCTGGCTTTGTAGTTCTCTATCAGGGCTGATCAAGGGCCCCCTTCTGGAATTCCTTGGAAAACTCCCAAGATGAGAATATCTTAGTTGCAGTACTCTTTTTTTTTTTTTTTTTTTTTGAGACGGAGTCTTGCTCTGTCACCCAGGTTAGAGTGCAACGGCGCGACCTCAGCTCACTGCAACCTCCACCTCCTAGGTTCAAGCGATTCTTCTGCCTCAGCCTCCCAAGTTGCTGGGATTACAGGCACACATCGCCATGCTTGTCTAATTCTTGTACTTTTAGTAGAGACGAGGTTTTGCCATGTTGGCCACGCTGGTCTTGAACTCCTGATCTCAGGTGATCTGCCCACATCAGCCTCCCGAAGTGCTGGGATTACAGGCGTGAGCCACTGTGCCTGGCCATTAGTTGCAGCACTCTTAATGTGTAGGAATGCATTACCTTAAAATTCTTCCCTCAGCCTTGAGGGTAGCAAGATTCCATCTATAAAGGTATTCCAGCAAGCCATGGCTGCCAGTGTGTCAGAAGCATAGAGATTCCCCCATTGAACTGGTTGGAGGCTGAGCTAGATTAGCTGCATGCTCAGATACCTTCCAGCTTCAAGTCCTGATTCTATGGACCTAGAACATTGTGAGGTGGGAGCTGCAAACCATTCCAGCTTCCTGTGAGGGCATCCTTGGGTCTAGTGTGTGGAGCGGGGTCCCGAGGAGGAAGGTATGATGTGGCTGGGGACTGGGGCTGGCAAAGCCGGCCCCACCTTTTCCGCATCTGGGTGAGAGACCTACCCTTCTACCCTAGGACCCACAGGGGCCACAAGGCCCACCGCACTTCCCAGGGGATCCTGGAATGTGTGTGCGAGTGTGGGAGTGTGTGTGAGGGGCATGAACTTCTCCTGAAGCCCCTTTCAGGGCATTGTGGGCAGAGGCTCAGGCCCAGGAAGTAGCTGGCCACAGGCACTGGGTTCCTGGCTCACCGGCACTGGCCACAGGCCCGGCCGCTCCCTCTCTGGCTGCAAACTCAGGGCTGCTGCCTGGCTCCACCCTTGCCCCGGATATCATGAACCTCACCCGAACAGTGCTTTTTCCCTCTCTGCCCAGCCAGCGACCCCTCTTTGCCATCCTCAGTTTATCCTTTCTGCCTCTCTCGGCCTTTTCTTTTGTGACGTAACTCCTGGTTGCGGGAAGGGAGTGGATTTAATTGAGTGGTGTGTGCACGTGTGTGCATGTGTGCATGCCTGTGAGCGTGTGTGTGTGTGTCTGTGGAGCAGCTGACTCAGCCTCAGGGACTCCCCCTGGAGAGGAGAACTGGGCATTCATTGCTGGTTCATTAATTCATCTGAAATAGGTCCATGGGACCCACCAGCCCCGTGCTGAGCACAGAGGCCTGGGGAGCCCACTGGGCCTGGCCCCTGTGCTTAGGGGGCCAAGTCCAGCTGCTGAGGGTTCCGGGGACAGAGGGTTGTCAGGGCTCCCAAACTCGCCCACCCGAGGGCCTGCTGTCCCCATTCTGCTGTGCAGTCTGTGTCTTACCCTATTTGGGTGTTTACATCTCCATTTGCTCACCTGATGTCTCCCTGGTGACCCGATGGGTGACAGCAAGGAAGTCAGGAGAGACTCGGCTAACTGTTGTGGAAACTGAGGCCCAGAGAGGTGCAGGAGCCTGCCCAGGGTCACACAGTTAGTGAGTGCCAGGGCCAGGGCTAGAACCCAGGTCTTCCCACTCCTTGCCAGGGCTCTCTGGAATCCCGAGCAACTGAGAAGTGCTCTGATGGGCACTTTCCTCTCTCTGGGGATGGGAGGTGGAGTGGGTAGGGGTGGGGACCACAGGGAACTGGGGGAGAGGTGAATCAGGAAACTATCAGCTCCCACAAGAGACGTTCCCACCACAGTGTAAGCGGAGACCCTGGGTCCCAGCTCTGCCGCCTGCCGGTCTGTGATCCGGGCCGGGGCGTGTCCCGTCTCTGGGCATCTGTAAGTTGAACAGGCTGTGCTCTCAGCGCCCTTCTGCTTTGGCATGGATGGATCGATTCACACACTTGTGCTAGTACCCACTGGACAGTTTGAGGATTCTCTGCTTTCCTGGGTCCCCAGCATCTAGAACAGTGCCAGGCTCACAGCAGGTTTCCAATAAACAGTCACTCTTCAGCAAGCAAACATTCCTGGGCACTACTGGGAGCCAGGCAGGCCTATGCTGGACTGTGGGTCAGGCAGTCTCCCTGGGCTGGTGGCCCAGAGGGCTCCCCAAGCCAGTAGGTGAGTTGGGGGAGTACGGGGCTATAGTCAGGGAGGGCTTCCTGGAGGGGGCATCCCTGGGCCAACTGCTTCAGGAGGAGGAGTTAGGAGCTGCTGAGAATCCAGAGGAAGGGGTGGAGGGTGAAGGAAGGTGAAGGAAGCCCCCACTCACCCACCCCCCGCCTTTCTCCCTCCAGAAGTGGCTCTCCTCGCCCTTCCCCTCATCGTCCTTCAGCCCTGGAGGCCTGGCGCCTGAGATCTCACCACTGGAAGTGCTGGAGAGGGACAAGGTGACACAGCTGCTCCTGCAGCAGGACAAGGTGCCTGAGCCCTCATCCTTAAGCAGCAACCGCTCACTGACCAGCTGCTTCACCAACCAGGGTTACTTCTTCTTCCACCTCCCGGATGCCTTGGAGATAGAGGCCTGCCAGGTGTACTTTACTTATGATCCCTGCGCAGAGGAAGAGCCTGATGAGGGTGGGGCCGACGCGCCCACAGGGTCTTCCCCCCAACCCCTGCGGCCTCTGTCAGCGGAGGACGATGCCTACTGCACCTTCCCCTCCGGGGATGACCTGCTGCTCTTCTCCCCAAGTCTCCTTGGTGGCCCCAGCCCCCCAAGCACTGCCCCTGGGGGCAGCGGGGCTGGTGAAGAGAGGCTACCCCCTTCCCTGCAGGAGAGAGTCCCCAGAGACTGGGACCCCCAGCCCCTGGGGCCTCCCACCCCAGGAGTCCCAGACCTGGTGGATTTTCAGCCACGCCCTGAGCTGGTGCTGCGAGAGGCTGGAGAGCAGGTCCCTGATCCTGGCCCCAGGGAGACGTTCAGTTTCCCCTGGGCGAGGCCTCCAGGGCAGGGGGAGGTCAGGGCCCTTAATGCTCGCCTGCCCCTGAACACTGATGCTTACTTGTCCCTCCAAGAACTCCAGGATCAGGACCCAACTCATTTGGTGTAGACAGATGGCCGGGGAGGCAGGCAGCTGCCTGCTCTGTGCCCAGCCTGAGGAGGACCCTGTCCAGGGTACTTAGTGCACTGATGAGGACACTCAGTGTCCAGTTGCCGCTGGATGTCTCCACCCAGATGGCCCCCACCCTGCACACTTGGCCCATCCATTTCCAAACCTCCATTGCTGCTCCCTGGTCCTGCTGCCCGAGCCAGGAACTGTGTGTGTTGCAGGGGGGCGGTCACTCCCCAACTCCCTCTTTAATCACAGAGTCCCACGAGTTTAGGCTCTGAAGCATCACTCCTCTCCAGCCCTGCAGCTGTTCACCAGTATCAGTCCTCGAGGCTCTCCAGGGCTCCTTGCCCTGACCTCCTCCCTGGGTTTTCGGCCCCAGCCTCCTCCCCTCCCCTCCACCTCCACAGGGCAGCCTGAATGTGCTTTCCAAAACCCAAATATGGCCATGCTCCTCCTCGGTTCAAAACCTTGCACGGGCCGCACTGCCCTCAGCCCCATTTCTCAGCCCCATTTCTCAGCCCCATTTCTCAGGCTATTCCCTGGGCCTGCTGTGCTCTCCCCCTTATCTGGGTGACAAACTTCCCTGACCCCTCAAATGCCGGTTTTGCTTCCCCTGGAGGGAAGCACTGCCTCCCTTAATCTGCCAGAAACTTCTAGCATCAGTGCTGGAGGGAGAAGCTGTCAGCGACCCAGGGCGCCTGGAGAAAGAGGCCCTGTTACTCTTCCCTTGGGATCTCTGAGACCTCAGAGTGCTTGGCTGCTGCATCCTTAATGCTGGGGCCCAAGTATGGGCACAGATGCCCCCACAAAGTGGACGCCTGCTGCGTCTTCCCACAGTGGCTTCACAGACCCACAAGAGAAGCTGCTAGAGAGTAAACCCTGGAGTCTGAGGCCCGGGCAGCAGTCCCCTCCTAGTAGTGGGCCCTGATGCTGCCAGGCCTGGGACCTCCCACTCCCCCTCCACCGGAGAGTCTCCTCTGCAGCTCAGGGGCTGGCACACTGGCCTTCAGAAGGACAGCTTCACAGGGCAGGGCCTCATCATCTTTTCACTGCCCCAGACACAGTGCCCAGTGCCCCATGGTATACCCTGGGTGAATGAATTAATTACCTGGCACCACCTCGTCTGGGCTCCCTGCACATGACATTCACACAGAGAGGCAGAGTCCCGTGCCCGTTAGGTCTGGCATGCCCCCTACTGCAAGGGGCTCACCCTCCACCTTGCAGTCCTCCCCCTCTCACACAACTGGCCCCTTCCTTCTCGTGCCCCCCACCACGACCCCTCCACTTATCTTTCCTCTGCCTCAGGCAGATAACATTGCAATGGCTCAGACAACCTTCTATCCCAGCAGGACAGTGGCCCAGTCCCAGCTAACTCTGACCTGGCAGTCCTCAAGCACCTGCACTTATAGGCCCTGCTCACAACTGATTGGGCACCTGACTACACACCCCTACAGGCTGACCAGCAGCCTATAAGGGGGCTTGGCACCAAGCTCTGTCCAATCAGGTAGCCCCGGCCTGAACTAGCCAATCAGATCATCTCTGTCTCGGGCGTTTGAACTCAGGGAGGGAGGCCTGTGGGTGCAGGTGCTTGTGAACGAGGCTCCCTGGAAAAGGTAGACAAGCGTTGAGCCACTAAGCAGAGGACCTTGGGCTCCCAATACAAAAATACTTACTGCTGAGAGGGCTGCCGACCATTTGGTCAGGATTCCTGTTGCCTTTATATCCAAAATAAACTCCCTTTTCTTGGGGTTGTCTGAGTCTTGGGTCTGTGCCTTGAAAAGAGCTTAATTATGGGACAGTCTCACCTCCTGCCATAGGGTCCTGAATGTTTCAGACCCCAAGGGGCTCCACACCTTTGCTGTGTGTTCTGTGCCAGCATGGCCTGGGCGTCATCTCTCATCATCTGGAAACAGCCTTGAGAAGCAGGTGCTTTATTCCCCATTTTGCCAATTAGGAAACAGGCCCAGGGAGGTGGAGAAACACAGCTGATGGTTGGTAGCACCAGGATTCAAACTCAGGTACATACTAAACCTCTCTGCAAGTCAGTTTTCTTATCCCCCCAAATGGAAATTGTATTTGCCTGCTCCACTTTGGGAGGCTCCCACTTCTTGGGAGGGTTATATTTTTTTAAGTCTTAATCATTTGTGATATATGTATGTATACATCCGTATCTTTCAATGGTCTGTGTGTACCATCTTTGTGATTATTTTCTTAATATTTTTTCTTTAAGTCAATTCATTTTTGTTGAAATACATTTATTTAAAGAAGAATCTTCATGTTACTCTGTAAATGAAAAAAAGATTTTCGCTATAAATAAAAGGTAACTGTACAAAATAAGTACAATGCAGCAAAATAGTGTTGATATTCATTGCCTGCAGTAAACCTGTTGTCTCTTAAAGGAGAAATGAGAAGCTGTTGGGGAGCTGTTAAAGACATCCCAGGGCCAAATGCAAACTTCCTCCTTGAGAGAAAGGAAAAGGATTGTAAAGGGAATATCTTCTTCACTAATAGGAGTCAGGACTGTCTGTCATATTCTGTGTCCAGGTATCAGCTCATATCCCACAAGTCTATGCCTGGGGAAGTATTGCACTTGATGACAGATCCCTCTCTCTCTCTCTCTCTTTCTCTCTCTCTCTCTCCCTCTGTCCCTCCAGATAGATAGATAGATGATAGAGAGTGTCCTGATAAAAGTTGGACCAGACCATGGATGGCAATTCCTGGCATTCATAAATCCACACTTACGGCAGACATTGCTAATCAATTGCACCCATGCACGGCAGACATTTCTAATTGACCACAGCCCTCCTCTTGCAGAGCCTGGGTGCAGCTTCAGATTCTGCAACGCTGTGCTATAGGCAGGCCCCAGGTGGTCACAGCTGATAACTGATGACTTCTCTGGACCATATAGTTCCTCAGGTTCCTAACACAAAAGGAGCTCTTCTGTTTCCCAACTCCGATTTCCCAGGCAGGGAAAACTGAAGCTGAGAGGATGGAGACTGGAAAGCTGAGAGGCAGCTGTGAGAGGCAAGCCCAGGGAGCCCAGGTGTCCCCACCATGTCTGGTGAGAGACTTGATCTGGCAGAGAGCAGAGTCAAGGTCATCTTATGCCAGGTGCAGATGGAGGGATGGGCCAGCGGTCACTGTGTTTCATGCTCAGTGTGCATCCGAGTGAGGATCTTGGGAGAGGAGACAAAGAGGAAGCAGCTGGTGGCAGGGGTGGTGGTCAGATTGCAGGAGGGGCCTGGGTCAGATTCAGGAGACAGGAGCGGCACCAGCTGGGGACCAGGCAGCCGCTGGAGCCCTGGAGAACCATCAGGTGCGGAGCGGGAAGCAGGAGGCAGCCAGGAGCCAGGGCAGATCTGGTGGGTAAGAGAAAAAGGAGCAGAGGTGGTGGGGGAGCCTTTCAGCCTCTCATGTTTCCTCTTTGTTGAACTAGATTTGTTCCTTTGCTTCCCCCGTTCCCCCAATTCCCATCTCTCATTCGAAGCAACTTCCAGTGCCTGCATTTCCAAAGTAAATTATGGTGGAAAGTGTAGGCCCAGATCTAGGGAGAATCACCCACCACTGTCCTCCTCATTACTGACAGCTGAAATAAAAAGACCAAGGAGGACAGTAAGAAGGGGCAAGAGAACCAATACTTCCACTCTACACATTGTGCCAGCATGGCCTGGGCGTCGTCTCTCATCATCCCGAAACAACCTTGAGAAGCAGGTACTTTATTCCCCATTTTGCCGATTAGGAAACAGTCCCAGGGAGGTGGAGAAACGCAGCTGATGGTTGGTAGCACCAGGATTCAAACTCAGGTACTGACTCCAGAGCTGTCAACCCTTAGCATATAGAAGGCTACATAGGGGATAATTATACTGATGGGAAAATACCTACTAAAATTTCATTCTCAGCTTCCTGGCAGTCAACTTAGGGGGGAAAAAGATGTCACGATCCATGACTGTGATTGTGGGAGAAAAAACAAAGCCCTCTGATAGCTTGGCAGGTCGATGGGGCAGAACGGTGGCCAGGAGAGGAGGCTGAGGGCGATGCTTTTTGGTGAGGCCGAGGTGGTCTTACCCCCTCCTCCTCCTCTGTAACTGGGCCCCTCCTGCTGCCTCCACACTCCAAGCTGGTCCAATGTCCCTCTGGGCCAGCATTTCACTGGTTGCTCCCACCCCCACCCTGGTGACCCCTGTGCCACAGACCTGAAACCATCACTCGTATTCCTGCTCAGCTTCCTCCTCGGTCTGCCTGTCCCCATGGCCGCCTGCCCCTCTGATCCTTCCACCTCTGAGCCCTGCCAGGCTGATGTGGCTAAGGGTCATATCTGGCCACACCCCATCCTTGCTAAACCTCCAGTGACCCACTGTCATTTTCAGGATAATGGCTGAGGCCCTTAATGTGATCCTCCATGACTTGGGGGACTCTGGGGAGGTCCCATCGGCTCTTATGCCTCAGTTGCCCCATCTATGAATTGGGCAGGCAGAGTGGATGATTTCTAAGTGCTCTCCTAGCCCTGACATTCTGTGGTTCCAGGTGCCACGTGGAATATGGCTTGAGGCCTGGACTACATGTATTTCATGTCAGGTGTTGGTGGTGGGGATGAGAGTAGGGACTGCAACTGACTCATTTGCCTGGCACCAGCTGATCCTGGGTTTGAAGTAGCCCTGCCACCCAAACAGTCTGCCCTCAGGTTCCTATGCATCCCTCAGAACCCCACTCAAGCATCTCTGCTTCTGGCAGGCCCTCTGATTTGCCCCCAAGTAGAGTAGATTACTTCCTCCTCCTGTCCCAGTCCTGAGCTACCTCTGTTATAACCAACTGTTGTGCCGTGAGTCAGACCCTGGGCTACATTCTGGGGATCTAAGGGTGATACTAATAGCTTTGGAAGAACATCAGATAGAGCCCCATTAGCTCAAGCCTTTAGTCAGAAAAGCCAGGCACAAGAACAGTCTGAAAGGACCTTCTAATTGGGGAAGGAGGGTGGAATGTTGGGTTACGCTTTAGCAAGGCGGCTCAGCTTGTACTCAGCTAGTTTGGGATATAGTTGACTGAGGATGGTGTTTGGAAGAGAGAGGAATTGTTCTTGCAGATTAGCAGCCACGATTTAACAATTTGGGCTTTATTAACAGGCAGTGGGGGGTGGACAGCTTTGGGGTCAAGGATCTGTGAGAGCCACTGTGGAATGTTCTCGGTCCTTCAAAATCTGCAGGTATTGAGTACTTAGATGCGTCAGACTCTGTTCTAAGCACATTGATCCTTCCACTCGCTAGAAGGATCCTTAACTCACTGGATCCTTAAACAAATGCCATGAGGGAGGTACTATTCTTAGCCCATTTTATAGCTAAGCCTATGGCTCAGAGTGGTCAAGTGAGTTGCCCATGATCACACAGCTAGAATGCAGTGGAGCAAGGAGTTGAATCCAGGCAATATTTAGTACCCACATGGCACAGCTCCTTACAGCTCCAAAGTGTGTGAACCCCTGGTATCTCATACAATCACACAGTGACCTCACAAGATAGGAATGACAGAGGTTCTGAGTCCTGTTCCTCAGTTGAGGCCCGGAGGCCCTGAGGGGATGGCGGTGCCATGTCCCAGGCCACACAGTGCATTTGGTAGTGGGGGAGGGAGTGTTGATTAAATGTGAGCTCACCACCAGCACCTGTGACAGGCCTGGGACATCCCCTAGGCTGACTTGCTTAGAGACATTTTCCACCACCAGGGCTATGACACACTTGAGGCTCCCATCACAGAGCCTGGCAGAAAGTGAGGCAGGAAGCGCTGAGTGGTGAGAGACGCAGGTTGGGTAGTGGAGGGGGAGTGCCCGGTCTATGATTCCAGGAAGCCAGGATGCAGAGGGAGGGAGGAGCAGAGCTGGCAGACGATGTCTCATCTCCCATTCCTCTATGTGCCTGGCCTCATACCGGGTACTGGCCACAGAGAGCAGGCCGGCTACTGCTCGGTCCACAAAGAGTCTCCAGCCTTGTCCCGGAGGGAGTGACTCTGGAGGACACACATGAGTAGACCAGCTGATCACAGCCCTCCCTCGGTGTGGAGGAATTGTGGAATGCTGTGTGGGGCTTTCGCAAGACAGGCTGAGCCAGAGTTCAGCTGGTTTTGGATAGTTGGTTGAGGATCGTTCTTAGAAGAGGAAGGAATTGTTCATTCATTCATTTATTCATTCAACAGACATTAGGAGGGCCTAGTATGCGCAAACCACGGTGTTGGAGATCCAGCAGTGAACAAAGCCCCCTTCGTTCTACCCTTTCAGATTTTGTGGCCGCTTTGGGGCAGTGTGGTGTAGTGGTGTTAGCCCTAACTCTGGGGCCCCACAGCCTGGGTTAAGTACTGGCCCTGCTGCCTATCAGCTGTGACTTTGGACAAATACCTAAGCTTCTCTGTGCCTCGGTTTTCTCATCTGTAAAAGGGGACAATACCAGGACTGTCGTGAGGATGAAAGAAATAATCGAACATGGCAGGGTGTGGTGGCTCCCACTCGTAATCCAGCACTTAGGGAGGTCCAGGTGGGAGGATCCCTTGAACCCAGGAGTTCAAGACCAGGCTGGCCAACATGGTGAGACCCTCTGTCTACAGAAAACATACACAAAAAAATTAGCCAGGCATGGTGGTACACACCTGTAGTCCCAGCTGCTAGGGAGGCTGAGGTGGGAAGATCCCTTGAGCATGGGAGATTGAGGCTGCAGAGAGCAGTGATTGTGCCACTGTACTCCAGCCTGGGCAACAGAGTGAGACCCTGTTACAAAAAAAAGAAGTAAGTGAATGTAAAGTCCTTAGGAGAGAAGAGCTAGACATGGGAGAGACAGACAGGCACAGAGATGTGACCAGGCAGCCCAGGGGCCACAGATGTGGAAGCTGCTGACTTGCTGGCTGGCCTTTTGGATACTCTGTTGCTGTGTCGGTGATGGCTGTTTGGGGCAGGGGATGAGGCGGACACCTGCAGGCTGGGTGTCTCTTGACACCTCCCTGCCCTTTCCAACCTCCTATCCCTGACAGCTCATCTCCCTCAAGTACCTGGGTAGATCTTGGGGGATGACGGTTTGGGATAAGGCCCAAATCTATGATGACAAGATTCTAGGAGGTGTGACAAACACTGGAGAAAACCTGTGGGGTCTTCTTTCTACCTCTCAAATCCAGCCATGCTAGCTGCCACCAGCCTAGTTCAGGGCCAAGGACATTGTGTCCCTCCCAATTCTGTACCGCTTGGCCCCTTTGAGCCTCAGCCTCTTCATCTAAAACGGGATGAAGTGAAATTTCAAAGTCCAGGTGCGGTAGCTCACGCCTGTAATCCCAGCACTTTGGGAGGCCGAGGCAGGTGGATCACCCGAGGTCAGGAGTTTGAGACCGGCCTGACCAACATGGTGAAACCCCGTCTCTACTAAACATACAAAAAAATTAGCTGGGTGTGGTGGCCTGCACCTGTAGCCCCATCTGCTCAGGAAGCTGAGATAGGAGAATTGCTTGAACCTGGGAGGCAGAGGCTGTAGTGAGCTGAGATCGCACCACTGCACTCCAGCCTGGGCAACAGAGTGAAACTCTGTCTCAAAAAAAAAAGAAAAAAAAAAAAAAAGAAAGAAATGAAATTTCAATGTTTGGTAGCCTACCTTGTGCCCAGCAACTACTACTCATTCATTCTAATCTATTTATTGAGCTTCTACTATGTGCACTGGACTGTTCAAATTGGACATTTCAGTTTGAGAGAGCTGGGATTGCTTGGAATGGCTTGATGGGCAATCCCAGTGTTTGGGTGGGTGGCCAGCTGTTCCCGGCCAACGGTTCAGTGATTCTCGTAACAGTGGGTGTAGGAGAGCACCTGTTACAGTGTCAGTCCGAGCAATCAGCCAGGAACAGTACATGTTGGCGAGAGAATTCTATTGCTTATAATTTATGCAAATATGAAACTAACAATGAAACCTTTGCTGCTGGGATCCCAAACTCAGATGCTGACAGGGGCTGGGGTTTGGGTAGATATTAGCCGCAGTGATGAAATGCTGACAGTGTACACCCAGTAGATGCGGGCCCCATTCTGAGTTCCTCACACAGATTCTCTCCATCTTCACAACACTTACGCTTATTGTCTCATTTGCTATATGAGGAAATGAAGGCCCAGTAAAATCAAATACCTTGTAGCTCAAGGGCCTGTGGCTAATAATTGGTGGAGCCAGGACTCAAATCCAGACTCCTGATTCTAGTATCTGTTTTTAACCCATGCAGTGTGATACAATAGGGAGTGGTGGGGTCTGTGTCAAAGCAAAATTGCTCCAGGGTTGGCTAGACTGTCTGCTTTTTTTTTTTTTTTTTTTTTTTTTTTTGAGACAGAGTTTCACTCTTGTTACCCAGGCTGGAGTGCAATGGCGTGATCTCAGCTCACCACAACCTCTGCCTCCCGGGTTCAAGCGATTCTCCTGCCTCAGCCTCCTGAGTAGCTAAAAATACAAGCGTACACCACCAAGCCTGGCTAATTTTGTATTTTCAGTAGAGACGGGGTTTATTCATGTTAGTCAGGCTGGTCTCGAACTCCCAACCTCAGGTGATCCGCCCACCTCCGCCTCCCAAAGTGCTGGGATTACAGGCCTGAGCCACCACGCCCGGCCCGATCTTCTATATTTTTAAGAGAAGCTGAAAATTCAGTTTTTCCTGCAAAGTGTCCTTATTTTTAAATATTGGCCACTCATCTTTTAAAAACAGAAAATGGGCAAGTCAAGCAAAATGTGCCTGCACAGTAGAGAGGGAGGGAGAAAGGAAAACCATCCTGCGGGATTTGTTGTAAAGGTCACTTCTTCCCGACCCCGGCTGTGCTGGCTGCTCCGTGCCCCCATCCCCTGCTCTCTGAGCTCAGCTGCATCTCTCTCCAGGTCACGATCCTCGGTGACCCATCAGTTATTGAATCCCAGCACCTGCCACAGGATGTTTGTTGAATGGATGTGTAGGTTGGTAAATGGGCAAAGGGGAGGAAGGAAAAAGGAAAAGGAGAAAGGAAGGAAGGAAAGGTGGGAGGGGCAGTTACACAGAGGCTCTGAGAACCTGGAATGACCGAGGTTCTGAGAAACCAACGTGGAGGGAAGAAGGGACAGAGCCGACAGCTATCAGGAGCTCTCTCGGACCCACCAAGTCAACAGCTGTCTGATGACACAGATGACCAAGGAGAATAGAGGCACTCGGGGAACGTGAGTGAGTGCTGGGGTCTTCCCATGAAAGAGCAGCAGGAAATAGCCTCCTTGGGGAAGTTTGGGTGCCTATGACCTTGGACAGGGCCCCCCTTCAAGGGCAAGAGCTAGTCCCACAGACTGGACTGTCTTTAGAGGAGGCTCTGCCTGCAACGTTTTGAGCCAAAAAAACAAAAAAAAATTGAAAATTGCCATTTTGTGTCCTTTGGAAATTTTTGTTAACTCTCTGCCTAAAGTCTTACGTATATGGAAATGAGTAATATTGTTCATTTTAGTTTTTGGAATTCATTTTTGGACAGTATACTGGGAAGAGTACAGGCTGGGAATCAGGTCACCTGGGTTCCAGTCCCAACCCTGCCTCAGCATTGTTGTGCAATCTTGGGTAGTCTCCACCCACTCTCTGGGTCTGGCTCCCTTAAATGGTTTGGCTGTGTCCACACCCAAATCTCATTTCAAATTGTAGCTTCCATCATTCCCACGTGTAGCGGGAAGGACCAGGTGGGAGGTAATTGAATCATGGGGGCAGGTTTTTCCTGTGCTGTTCTCGCGATAGTGAATAAGTCTCATGAGATCTGATGGTTTTATAAAGGGCAGTTCCCCTGCACACACTCTTGCTTGCCACCATGTAAGATGTGCCCTTACTCCTCCTTTGCCTTCCGCCATGATTGCGAGGCCTCCACAGCCATGTGGAACTGTGAGGCCATTAAACTTTTTTCTTTATGAATTACCCAGTCTTGGGTATTTTTTCATAACAGCATGAAAATGAACTAATACAGCCCCCCTGTCTGTTCTGGGAGCCCCACCTACAACAATCCCACAGTGGAGGAGAAGGTCAGGCTGAGTGATGCATGCAGAGTTTCCATTCTGTGTCCCCAAGATGGCTTGAAGCAGCCCCTCCCAAACCCCAAGCCCCTTGTCAGCATCTGTACCCCGACCGCCCATCTGGGAAAGAAGCGACCGGCCTGCCAGGGCCTGGTGGTGAGTTTGTCCCAGCGGCATCTTCAGACAGAGGCCAGAGGCCAGTACCCAGGGCAGAGACGGAGGGTGAGGGCTCAGGAGTGGTGGTGTGGGCAGTAGGGAGGAACACAGACACAGGAGAAAGTGTCACTGGGAAGGACAACTGGTTCTGAAGCCAGAGGGTCCTGGGCTTGAATACAGCTCCTAGCACTTCCTGACTGTGTGACCTCGAGCAAATCACTGCTCTGAACCTCCACTTTCTCACCTCTAAAATGGGGTGAAGTGACCATTTTTCTTATTGGAGATCAGGCCTATCCTGGGTCTGGTTAGCTGTATTGTAAGCCATAGAGTATTCTAAGCCTTAGAACCCCTAAATCCCTGTACAGATGGAGGAAGACAAGCCACGGTGGTGGGGACTCCTGAGAGGTCTCACACCTGTCGGTGACAGGCCATTCCGATGGATGCTTATTCCTCCAAGCACATAGGAGCATCTCCATGTACTTCTGAGGGTCCTGTCCTCCACCGGGTGCTGTGACATGGGAAGCCAGGGACAGGAAGCACCACGGCCAAGTGCCTGCCAAGTGTCTATCCCACTGTCTGTCTCCCTAGGCTTGGCAGCTTTCTTCAAGGGCAGCAACTGAGATTTGTTCTATTTCTTTTACATCCTTGTTCTTGTTCTTTCTTTTTTCTTTTCTTTTCTTTTTTCTTTTTTCTTTTTTTTTTTTTTGAGATAGTGTCTTGCTCTGTCACCCAGGCTGGAGTGCAGTGGTGGATCTTGGCTCACTGCAACCTCTGCCTTCCAGGTTCAAGCGATTCTCCTGCCTCTGCCTCCTGAGTAGCTGAGACTATAGGCACCACCATGCCTGGCTAATTTTTTTATATGTTTAGTAGAGATGGAGTTTCACTGTGTTAGCCAGGATGGTCTTGATCTCCTGACCTCATAATCTACCTGCCTCGGCCTCCCAAAGTGCTGGGATTACAGGCGTGAGCCACCATGCCTGGCCCCCTTCTCTTTTTATTCTTGTCTGAAATCAAAGTTTTGGCTGGCTCATTCCCTCTTTGAAGGCTCTAGAAAAAAAATTCTTCCTTGCTGCTTCCTAAACTCCTCAAATTTTTATTTATTTAGAGACAGGGTCTTGCCCAGGTTGGAGTGCAGTGGCAGGAGCATGGCTCACTGCAGCCTCAACTTCCTGGGCTCAAGTGATCCTCTCCCCTCAGCCTCCCAAGTAGCTGGGACTACAGGTACATGCTGCCACACTTGGCTAATGTCTGTATTTTTGTAGAGACTGGGTCTTGCTATGTTGCCCAGGCTGGTCTTGAACTCCTGGGCTCAAATATTCCTCCCACTTTGGCCTCCTAAAGTGCTGGGATTACACGCATGAGCCACCTTGCCCAGACTCCTTATCCTTTTTATGTTATTTTTCTTGTTCTCTTTTGTGGCTGTGTTGAGGCTCAACACCAGATCAATGAATGAACAAGGGAATTGCTGTAGGGACACCGTGCATTGGAAACAGATGGGAAAGGTGGCTTCTGGGGACCCTGCCTGGGTGGCCTCAGAAAAGTCTCATCTATTGAGCAGTTCAGGCTTTAGAGGCCTGTGGGAGGTGGAAGGAAGCAGGTCATAACTGTGATTTTGGGGGAGGAGAGTTAGGATGGTGGTAGCTCAGGTGTAGAGAGAGGACACGCTTCAGAAGTGACTTGAGGACTCAGGGTCACGTGGAACCTTTGGGACACTTGTCCACAGCATTGTCAACAGCCAGCCTGTCCCTGCCTGCCTCACCCTGCTTAGTAAGGGCTGGATCGTGTCAGCCCAAAAGATAAATTGAAGGCCTAACCCCTTTACCCATGAGTGTGACCTTATTTGGAAATAGGATCTTTGCAGATGTGAAGAAGATGAGGTCCTTAGGATGGACCCTAATCCAGCATGGCTGGTGTCCTTTTAAGCAGAGGAGAAGAGGCACGGAGACACACACAGGGAGAAAGCCATGAGATGGCAGAGGCAGAGATTGGAGTGATGCTGTCACAAGCCAAGGCACACCAGGGATCGCCAGCAACCACCAAAGCCAGGAAGAGGCAAGAAAGATCCTCTCTTGGAGACTTCAGGGAGGGCATGTGGCCCTGCTGCCACCTTGAGTTTGGTCTGCCTGCCTCTGCCTCCAGAACTGGGAGAGAATAAGTGTCTGGTTTTTGTTGTTGTTGTTGTTTTGAGATGGAGTCTTACTCTGTCACCCGGGCTGGAGTGCAGTGGTTTGATCTCAGCTCACTGCAACCTCCGCCTCCCAGGTTAAAGCGATTCTCCTACCTCAGCCTCCCAAGTAGCTGGGATTACAGGTGCCTGCCACTATGCCCAGCTAATTTTTGTATTTTTAGTAGAGATGGGGTCTCACCATGTTGGCCAGCCTGGTCTCGAACTCCTGACCTCGTGATTTGCCCGCCTTGGCCTTCCAAAGTGCTGGGATTACAGGCGTGAGCCACCGTGCCCGGCCGTGCGTGTTGTTTTGAGCCACCCTATTGGTGGCAGTTTGTTTTGGCAGCCCTGGGAAGCTCATACCCTACCCTGGAGCCCAGAAAAGCCCCATGCTTCCAGCCACCGTCTAGACAGCGTCTGGCTGGGGCACACAGAGCCCGCCCCTCACCTCCTCACCACAGACCCTGGGCCTCCCCTGCAGGTTTCAGAGAGAGGTTTGGCTCAGCAAAGAGTGGAGAAGGTGGTGAGGTATTTCCCACAGAAGCCTCCTTGAGCTCGGAGACGTGGCTAGCCCACAGGACAGGAGGATGAGGAGAGGGTGACCCTCCTACTATCTGATCCCTTCCTCCCACCCAGAATAGTACCGTCAGTTCTTGTACTAGGACTGAACAGTGTCCCCTCAAAATTCATGCCTACACATAACCTGTGAATATGACCTTATTTGGAAATAGGGTCTTTGCAGATGTAAGCAAGTTAAAATGGGGTCCTGCTGGTTTCGGGTGGGGTGCAAATCCATGATGACTGATGTCTTTGTAAAGTGTGTGCACTTGAACACCGAGACACACACACAAGGAAGAAGCTCGTGTTACGATGGAGGCTGAGATTGGAGCGTTACACCTCCAAGCCAGGAAACACCAAGAATTGCCAGAGGACCGAAAGCTAGGAAGAGACAAGGAAGGATTTTTTTTTTTTTTCCCTAGAGCCTCTGGAGAGGGAATGAGCCTACCAACACTTTGATTTCAGACATCTGGCCTCAGAGCTGTGAAGGAACAAATCCCTGTAGTTTTAAGCCACCCAGTTTGAGGTCATCTGTTATGGCAGCCCCTGGAAACAGTGACACCCCCCTAATCAAAGAGACCAGGCTAGAGTCCATGTTCCACCTCCGGTGGGCTGTGGGACCGGGGGCAGGTCAACTTCTCCTCTCAGATCCTCAGTCTCCTCTTCTGCTAAGTGGAGACGCATATTCCCACTCTGAAGCCTAGATTTGTGGCATCTGTGATCGACTGTGTGGAGGGCCCAGCTGCCAAAATCCTTACTGTGTTATCATGAAAGGAGTTAACAGTCATTTGTTCAGTCAACAAATGTTTATTCCTCCTGTGTGCCAGGCACTGTTCTAGGCTAAGCGTGTTGAGAGAGCGGGACCGACAAGTTGCAGACTGAGAAATCTTCATGGGACTCACAGTGAAAAGGGGGTGGGGAGAACAGGGAAAGAAACAAATAGACCCCAAACTGGAAAATTTCGCAGAACAAGTGCTGTGACTCAGCGGTTTGTACATAAGAGCTACGTTGTTGCGTTCTTGCTTCTAGGGCTTTCTCTGAGTTCAGACAAGGTTACCCCCAAGCCTGCCCTGCCGGAGCGTCCACTCCATGGCTTAAGGCATCACATTGCCTGAAGGCTCCTGATAAAAATACAAATATCTTGGCTCTTCAGTCTCTTCAATGGACAATGAGTGAGCACCTGCTGTGTGCAGGAGCCTGGGAGGAAGCTGGTCACAGGAACAGGCTTTGCACAGCATTTACCCAGGACCAGTGCAAAGGGCATCATATTCATTGGCTAAGGCTGCCTTCACAAGATACCACACCCGGGGGGCTTGAACAACGGAACGTGTCTCACAGTTCTGGGGGCTAGAGTCCAAGATCCGGGTGTCAGCAGGCTTGGTTCCTTCCGAAGGTGTGAGGAAGAGTGTTCTGGGCCTCTCTCTCAGTGTCTGGTGTCTTTCTGGCAATCACTGGGGTTCTTTGACTTGTAGAAGCATCGCCACGCTCTGCCTTTACCTTCACGGCATTCTCTCTGCATACGTGTGTCTCTGTCTCTAAATTTCCCCTTTGGATAAGGACACCAATCATACGGACAAGGAGCCCACCATACTTTTTTTGGGGGGGCTCCAACAGCCCCACTTTATCACCCACAGTCCATAGGCCATGAGGTGGTAGCTTGGGGACGTCTTGTGGATCATCAACAGGTGGAGGGACTGGGATTTCGGCCGGGTCTGCCCACTCTCCAGCACCCAGCTGGATCTTGGTCACCTGAGTGTGGTGGGCACACCGAGGCCTGCTCTGCCCTGTCCTGCTGGTGCAGGTCTGTGCTTCTCGCCGTCCGGCCCCCACCATGCCCAGCCTCCAAGCCTCCCCTCATCCCCTCACCCGCCCTCCCGGAGGCTTCACTGTCCTTGGGGATCAAAGAGGTTGAGGCCCAGTGTTGGTTAGGAATGCAGATTCCCAGAGCAACAAGGCTTCTGTGCCATCTGCGTGAACGTGTCTCTTTGCTAAAAGAACAAGAATGTCCCTTGTTGACAGAGGAAATCCCTGAGTCATTGGCAGGCTGTCCCCCACCTCCACGGCTCTCTGGGACCTTTGTCCGTGCTTTTCTCTTCTCTTCTTTCCTTTCCTCTTCTTTTCTCTTTCTTTTCAAGATAGGGTCTTGCTCTGTCACCCAGGCTGGAGTGCAGCAGTACAGTCATGGCTCACTGCAGCCTCCAACTCCAGGGCTCAAGTGATCCTCCCACCTCAGCCTCCCTAGTAGCTGGATCTGCAGGTGTGTACCACCACACCCAGCTAATTAAAATTTGGGTTTTTTTTTGTACAGACAGGGTCTCACTATGTTGACTAGGCTGGTCTCAAACTCCTGGGCTGAAGGGATCCTCCCGCCTTGGCGTCACAAAGTACCGGGATTATAGGTGTGGGGGTAAGCCACCGCTTACGTGCTTTCAAACACCTCTCTCAGCATTTTGCTGCTGCCTGCTTAGTGCCAGCCCCTCCCCCCAGGCCATGTCGGATCGATGGCCAGGTGGCCGCCAAGTCTAGAGGACACTGATTGTGCAAGGTCTGCTTTTCAGACTGTCAGGCTAGCAGCCTGCCTGGGCTGGGGGCCTGGGCCTCTTGACCTCCCAAAGGACAGGATGGGGTACAGAGGCTGGGCTCGGGGTGTCTTTACCCCCTACACACACACACTATCCCTGCTCTGTCCCAAGCACCTGTCCCTTGGGAAGTTTGCAAGGTGGGGGCCAGGGCCTGGGAAGAGGGGAGGTTGTGGGGAGGAGGGAGAGTTGCTGGGGTCGGGACGAGGGACAGTGGGCAGGGCTATGGTGTTCGGTCTCAGGGTCAGGGTTAGGCCCATGGGCAGGGGCCAGGGCTCTGGGGAGGATTACGGAGCAGGAGAAGGTGAGGGAAGGTGGGTTAGGATTCTAACCCAGAATCCTAACCAGCCCCACAGTGCTCCCTCCTGCCCTGGCTCAGTCCTGGCCCTGCCTGGAAATGGTGCTGTACTGAGCTCATGCCCAGCCCCCATGGGCACGGGCACGGGCCTTCACACCTCAGGACACATGGGTGCCCCCCACGCACATGTCAGGGAGGTCCCTCCCTGCTGCCACAGGCCCCCTTAGGGAGCACATGCCAGAGAGCATGGGACATCTGTGTGCTCGAGACATGCGTGAGGGGCCACACAGGTAGGCACCACACACACGCAACCTGTCTTTGCCTGGACTTCAGTGCACAAGCAGACCTGGGCCCGACACACCAGTGTGTCACCATGAGAAGAGGAGAACCCCTCTCTGGGCGCCCCCCACAGTTCTGGGCCTTTGCACATGTTGTTTCTCATTCATCAAGAAGGGGCGATTTTTTTTCATTCAACAGATGGAAGAACCACAGCTTAGAAGTCAGGGAATCTGCCTAGGTTCCTGCAACTTAAAGGGGGCCAGGTAGGGCTGAAAACCTGCGGTCATGGCAAAACCTGGGCGCAGGGCCGTGTGCCATCCCAGCCAATCCATAAGCATCTCACACTTCACACCTGCTGCACACGCCACACACATGCCTCACACTCCACACATGCCTCACGCTCCACACACACCTCACACTACACACACACCTCACACTACACACACGCTTCACACTCCA
The DNA here is from genome assembly GCF_043159975.1 of Macaca nemestrina. Classification (NCBI taxonomy): domain Eukaryota; kingdom Metazoa; phylum Chordata; class Mammalia; order Primates; family Cercopithecidae; genus Macaca; species Macaca nemestrina. The sequence continues at coordinate 104,738,837 of NC_092139.1, read as the reverse complement.
CACCCGCTGCACACGCCACACACATGCCTCACACTCCACACACATGCCTCACACTCCACACACGCCTCACGCTCCACACACACCTCACACTACACACACACCTCACACTAAACACATGCCTCAGACTCCACACAAACCTCACATTCCACACACACTTCACACTCCACACACATGCCTCACACTCCACACACACCTGACACTACACACACACCTCACACTCCACATACAGGCCTCACACTAAATACACCACCTCATGCTAAATACATGCCTCACACTCCACACACATGCCTCACACTAAACACACACCTCACACTCCACACACACACCTCACACTAAACACACACCTCACACTCCACACACACACCTCACACTAAACACATGCCTCAGACTCCACACAAACCTCACATTCCACACACACTTCACACTCCACACATATGCCTCACATTAAATACACTGCCTCACACTCCACACACACCTCACACTCCACACGTCTTACTCTCCACACACACATCTCACACTCCACACACGTGTCACACTCCACACACATGCCTCACACTAAATACACTGCCTCACACTCCGCACACACCTCACACTCCACATGTCTTACTCTCCACACACACACCTCAGACTCCACACGTGTCACACTCCACACACGCCTCACACTCCACACACACCTCACACTCCACACATGCCTTACTCTCCACACACACAACTCACACTCCACACATGTGTCACACTCCACACACACCTCACACTAAACACATGCCTCACACTCCACACACACACCTCACACTCCACACACATGCCTCACACTCCACACACATGCCTCACACTCCACACATGCCTCACACTCCACACACATGCCTCACACTCCACACATGCCTCATGCTAAACACATACCTCACACTCCACACATAATTCACACTAAACACATGCCTCACACTCCACACACATGCCTCACACTAAACACACACCTCACACTCCACACACGCCTCAGACTCCACACACACACCTCACACTAAACACACACTTCACACTCCACACACATGCCTCAGACTACATATACATGCCTCACACTACACACATGCCTTACATTACACACATGCTTCATACCCTGCTTACACCTCAATTCCACACACCTCACACTCCACACACACATCTCACACCACATACCTCACACTCCACATACACACCTCACACTTCACACATGCCTCACACTCCACACACCTCTCGCTCCACGCACACACCTCACATTCCACATCCTACACATGCTTCATACTCCATGCATACTTCACATTACACACACACTTCATACTCCACGCATCTCATGCCCCACACATGCCTCACATTCCTTACACAATTCACACTACACACATACTTCACACTCCACACACACTTTAATTCCACACACACCTCACACTCCACATACACCTCAAACTCCAAACACACTTCACACTCCACACATTCCTTACACTCCACACACTTCACACTCCACACACATGCCTCACACTACACACAGACCTCACATTCCACATTCCACACATGCTTCACTTCACACACACCTCACATTCCATATTCCACACATGCTTCACACTCCATACACACTTCATACTCCATAAACCTCACACTCCACAACATGCCTCATATTCCACACACACACTCCTCATACTCCACACACACACTCAACATTCCACATTCCACACATGCTTCATACTCCATACATGTTTCAAGCTACATACATGCTTCACACTCCATACACACTTCACACCCCACACACACTTCACACTCCACACATGCTTCACACTACACACACCTCACACTAGATACACACCCCACACTATACACACACTTCACACTATGAACACACCTCATACTAAACACATATCCCTCATACTCCACACATGCCTCACACTACACACACACCTCACACAACACATACACACCTCACTCTATGCACACACCTCACACTAAACACATGCCTCATACTCCACACCCACTGTGAGCATGCACACACACACACACACAGCTGCACACACCTCTCATGCTCCACACACACCTCACACCATACATACCTCATAGACACACATACTTTACACTGCACATTCCCAGCACCCACACTGCACACACATACACAGTCCACACCCCCCCCACCCCACACCATACACACCTCACAGACACACCCCCACACAAATCTTATACTCCACTCACAATCCCTACTCTCCACACATACACACACACACACACACACGTGTACACATTGTACACATACAAATTCCAGACTTTCTCTCACACACACATACTCTGGGACCCATATACCCACAGCACACAGCATCTCAGGTGTGCACCCCGCATTCTGGCCTCAGGATGTACACTCACTGAAAGTCAGCCTTGTCTGAGACAGACGCCCGCCAGCCTGCATGTACCCTAGAAAGCCCTGGCTCCCAGCCAGCACTTTGGCACACATATGGCTCAAAGCCACCTACACAGCAATGCTGTTCCATAGAACAACAATACAGGTCACACTTGTGAGTTAACCTCTCTAATAGCCACATGCAACAAGGGGGGTGGTCACCCACGCCTGTAATCCCAGCTACTCGAGAGGCAGAAGCAAGAGGATCATGTGAGCCCAGAAGCTCCAGACCAGCCTGGCAACCCAATGAGACCCTGTCTCTGAAAAAAAAAAACAGTGAAGAGGGGCAGATGAAAATTGATTTTAATAATACATTTTATTTATCCCATGATCGCCAAAGTGTTATTTCAATATGCAATCAATAAAAAAATTGTTACCGTGTTGGTTGACATCCTGTTTGCACTTGGCCTTGGAAACCTCTTGTGCGTCTTCCCTGTGCAGCTTTTCTCAGTTCAGACTGGCTCAGGAGCTGCGGGTGACCAGCGGCTACCGTCATGGACAGCACAGGGCTACGGAACCAGGTAGGAATTCATGCTGCGTATGGTGGTAATCATGCCTGTAATCCTAGCATTTTTGGAAGGCCAAGGTGGGTGGGATCACCTGAGGTCATGAGTTCGAGACCAGGCTGGCCAATATGGTGAAACCCCGTCTCTACTAAAAATATAAAATTTAGCCAGGCATGGTGGTGGGCACCTGTAATCCCAGTTACTCAGGAGACTGAGGCAAGAGAATTGCTTGAACCTGGGGAAGTGGAGGTTGCAGTGAGCTGAAATCGTACTACTGCACTCTAGCCTGGTTAACAGAGTGAGACTCTATCCCCCACCCCCGCAAAAAAAAAAAAAAAAAAAAAAAAAGGAACAAGGTAGGAATTCAAATAAACAGAAAATAGCATCAAACCCCACCCCTGCCTCTCCTTTCTCCTCTCCAGTCCCCAGAGTACATGGGCCCAGCCTCCTTTACTCTCTCTCAGGCCTGTAGCTCCTTTAGTCTCTCCCGTCCGGGTAAGCACCTGGCCTTACCTGTGTGAGCCCCTACACTCACCTGCACTGGGCTCTGCATAGTCCCCAGTCCTTGACCCCCCCTACCTCATGCTCTTGGGGACCAGGGGCTGTAACCAGGCAGGCATGTCACCAGGCAACAGGCCTCGGGGGAGAGCTCAGATCTCCCGCACCTGCCTGCCAGCCTCTGGGGTGCCCATGGGCGGGGGGATGGGGCAGGCCGGCCCTGCCTTCTCCTGCCTCTTGCCTGTTTACCTGTCCTCAGTCACAGTGCCGTCCTGGGCCCAGCAGGAGGAGCCCCATGGAGCCTGGGACCACAGGCCACAGGGGACAAGGGCCAGACACCCTGGCCATGGCTCTAGGCCATTGATCCAGGCCGGGCTGGCACGGTGGGGGTAGGGAGGCCTTGGCCTGGACAAACAAAGGCTTCTGAGGCCTGCGTGCAGGCCCAGCACCTATCCGCCACTCCCAAAGGTAAGCGGGGGCCTCCAGAACAGGGGACCAGGATCTATAAATGACTTAGTGACAGTGTCCACCCTAAGAGCTGGGCCTGGCTCCCTGGGGCCTGAGTCACCTACCCTGCTCCAAGGCCAGGCCTGCAGGGCCTCATCGGCCAGAGGGTGATCAGTGAGCAGAAGGTGAGGGGCCCACAGAGCTGGGGAGGGGAGGGACCATGCAGGGTGACACCAGGTGTGTGGACAGGCACAGCATCAGTGCTGGGTGGTTAGTGGCCTGGGATTCAGGCGGCAGGGACAGGAGGAAGGCAGAGGCCACCCTACGCCTGCCTCGCAGGACTGGACGTGCTGCCCCCTCCATACCCGGTACCCCACCTGGGCCTTCTGGTGTAGGAGACAGGCCTAGAGCCCCACATTGCACCTGTGTACTGACTTAAGCACGGGACCCTGGGCTCGAAGGCTCAGAGTTGGCGTGTGTGTGTGTGTGTGGGGGGGGGGGGGGGAAGGGCATGCATCTGTGAATTTTTGTGTCATGAATATCCCTCGCGTGTCTCCACCTGTGTACATCTGTGGGTCTGTGAATGTGTTTATATGTGTGGAAGGGAGCCCCGCCCAGTCTCCCACACTCTCAGGTCTCTAGGGCCTAATGACTTCACTGAAAGATGCACCTACAACCCTAGCCCAGAGTCCCCGCTCTGCTCTGCTCTGCCCTGGCTAAGGGACCTCGGGTAAGTCATGTTACTGCTCTCTACCTCAGTTTCCCCAGCCATTAAACAGAGTTAGCAAAGCACACACCCCAGGCTGTTGGAGGCTGCAGTGGAGTTCGCAGCGCCGCCCAGCGCAGGGCTGGCACATGGTAGGAGTTCACATGCAGTGGTTGAATACAGATCTGCATTGCCGGGGAGTGGCGGCCCCGCCCCAAGGAGCTCAGCCTCCAGCGGGCAGACTCCAGACCCGCCAATGGCCAGAAGGGCAGGAGGGAGTGAAGAGCAGGTGCCAGGGTGGGGTCCAGGTGCTCAGAGCTGCGGGACTGCTTCAGGCCCCTGTGGCAATTGCAGCACAGTCCCCGCTTCCAGGAGCTCAATGTGGGGGGCAGAGAGGGTGCCCATAGGTGAACCGCACATCGCGAGGCGCAGCTGTTCCTTCTAGGACACTCTGGGAGAGCTGCAAAGAGGTGAGGTCTGAGTGGAGGTGACAGAGGCTGCATAAGAGCTGGCCAGGCTGGGAGGTGGGGGTCCAGGCAGAAGGAAGAGTGTGGGGATGCCTGGCCGTGAACAAGCACTGACAGGGCTCAAGGTCCAGGAGGGCTCTTGGTGCTGGCTGGCTGCTCTTAATCCGTAAATGTTTGCCACCATCCCATTGTTAAAATTTCTTACCAAGGGAAGGAAGTCCAGTGTCCCCGGGGTGGGACGGGGAGAAGAGAGGGTGAGAAAAGAGGAGGCAGGAGAAGGTGGCCAGGCCACATATGCACACAGCACCTTGGAGTTCCGTGGGGAGGAAGGAGCTGGGACCTTGTCATTCATTTGTTCAACAATTACTGAGTGTCCGCTGAGTACCAGACTCTGCTCTCACGCAGCTTACAGACAGGGAGGAGACAGATAAACAACGTATTTGCATATCAGGCAATTTAGGCCTCAGTCATTGCTATAAAGAAAAAAGCAGGAGAGACAGGGGAATGCCCAGGGAAGGCCTCTCTGGAAAGGTGACATGTGACACCTTGGAGGAGGTAAAGGAGGGAGCTATGAGGCAAGCAGAAAGGAAAGCATCCCAGGCTCAGCAAGGAGCAAACTCCCATTCGGCAAAGAGGACAGAAAACCTAGCCCCTGGGCCTTGTGGGACTGAGTTCTAGTTGGATGGAAGCCGTGGGAGGCTCGTGGACAGGGCACATAGTGACAACACGCAGTGTTTTTTTTGTATTTTTAGTAGAGACAGGGTTTCACCTTGTTAGCCAGGATGGTCTCGATCGCCTGACCTGGTGATCCGCCCGCCTCGGCCTCCCAAAGTGCTGGGATTACAGGCTTGAGTCACCGCGCCCGGCCTGGGTGGGAAGTTATGATGAGCCTGGGGGAGTTAATTTCCTACTACCACCATTTGGACTATGGCTTGGGTTTTTACAGAGGGTTTCCTGAAAACGAACCCCTCTGTGATGCTCAAGTCCTCCCAGATGGATGCGAGGGGTATTGAGAGGGAGGCAAAATCTGCATAGAGAAGGAGGCCTGGCTTGGAGGATGAGAGGGGAGGGGAGGCCCAAGAAGCACTTCACCCTGAGCTGCCCCTCTTCGGGGCTCCTCTAATGGACCCATGACCTTCTCTGAGCCTCAGTTTCCCTCTCTTTACACTGATTATCTGAGAGGTAGTAGGGCACCAGGGATACTGTGAACATTTGAGGAAGTGGGCAGGGCTCTCCCACCCATTGCCCATTGCCGGACATTTATCATTTACCATTCCCTGGCCTTGGCCCCATAAAAGCCAGTAGGGCCCATCCCACATGTGGGAATATCCTAGCTTAGGGTGTGGAGGGGGGTGCCATGCCCAATGAGGGTCCCCTGCAGTCCCTCCCTTCCTTGTATCTGATGGGGACCGCTCAACAGAGTCACTGTGGCTGGACACCAAAGACCCTTAGCTGGGAAGGATGCCAAGGGGAGCTGGAGGGAGCCAGGAAGCTGGGAGAAGGGCCAGGACCCGTCATATCCACCTGGGAGGATTTTGAGCGTCACTAAAGAGCCGCATTTTTGGAAACCCACTTTGTAAAATCCTAAGACACAGCCCAAAGGGAGCCCCCGCCTGCATCTGGGGTGCATTTTTTTTTTTTTAACGGTTTGTTTGTTTGTTTTTGATCAGAGTCTTGCTCTGTCACCCAGGCTGGAGTATAATGGCATGATCTTGGCTCACTGCAACCTCCCTTGCCCAGGTTCAAGTGATTCTCCTGCCTCAGCCTCCCGAGTAGCTGGGATTACAGGCGCCCACCACCACGCCCAGCTAATTTTTGTATTTTTCATAGTGACAGGGTTTCACCATATTGGCCAGGCTGATCTCGAACTCCTGACCTCAGGTGATCCACCCACCTGAGGTGTTGGGATTACAGGCGTGACCCACCGCGCCCGGCCCTGGGGTGCATTTTAAAGCTACTCAGTATTTGTGGATACAGTAAGAGAAGATGAGCTTCCCAGTAGTGTGGAGCCCTTGCTCTCCTGGTGGGCGGGTCAAAGGCTTTCTCTGTACTGTCGGGAAACCTGCCTGAAAGGCCACATACATTGGGATATTTGCTTCAAAGCCTCTCAAAATAGAGTTGGAACCCTGGAACATGGAGAGGGGTGACATTCAGTTGCTATTTAATCATGATTTGTTAATCAACAGCTCAGTTATGGGAGGCATCTTAGATTAGTGGAAAAAGCAGGGAGTCAGACATCCAGACTCAACCTCCGCTTTCCTGCTGTGTGACCTTGGGCAAGTGGCTTAGCCTCTCTGGGCTTCATGGTTTTTTTTTTTTAATCTGTAAAATGCATCTGAGAGTGAATGCCAGGTATTCAACTCACAATGGAAAAATGCAGCTAGGAAAAGCCCTAGACTGCGTTATTGCTAGAACACTCTGGGTCTCAGTTTCCTCATCTGTTCAATGGGTACAGAACTGGAGGTTTAAGTGAGATAATGCAGGTGAAGTACCCATGTGGTGTGGGCTTGAGGAAGAAAACATGGGACAATGGTTCCACAACCCTGGGTGACCTGAAGATTAAGTGTGAAATGTCTCATGAGGGCAGGAAATGAATATTAGTTTTTGTTCCCTTCCTCTGCTGTGAGAGTTTGAGAGTAGAAAGGTGAGAGAGACGGTACTCTGTGAAGGAAGGCAGGTCCCTGGCCCAGCACAGTGCCAGCTCAGGGGATTCTGGGGCAGGGGCTAAGTGCATGGGCTGTGTGGGCGTGGTGGGAAGCTCTGCGAACCAGAACCAGGAGCAAGAAACAGCATTCCTTGAGTGGAAGGGAAATGAGGGCAAAAGGTCCGATGCCTACAGAAGTCTACACCCCATGTACTTCAGTTCTGTCTGTGGGTGCAGCCTCTAGGGAGGTGGGTGTTCAGGCACTGAGACCTCCATCTGTCCTCTGACCACAGGGAAGCCAGTGGGAAGCAAAGGTGGGGTTCTTGAGCCACACCCAGTCCAGCTCTGGTGCCTGCCCTCTGGGGTGAGCTGCCTTGAGATGCACTTCGCTCCTCTGTGAACTGTCTCGGCACCCACTTCCGGTCACTGCCGCCTGATGTTGTTACTCTTCCACTCCGAAAGGCAGGGAAGTCCTGCTTCTGTACCCCACCAGTGCTCAGCAGAGGCTCCCTTGCAAATGCGAGGCTGATTCCAACTTCGGTCTGTTTCTCTGGCAGGATGCCTGTGGCCAAGGTCCCCCAGGTGGCTGGCGGGCAGGGGGACGGAGGTGATGGCGAGGAAGCGGAGCCAGAGGGGATGTTCGAGGCCTGTGAGGACTCCAAGAGAAAAGCCCAGGGTTACCTCCGCCTGGCGCCCCTGTGGCTGACCCTGGTTGTGCTGACTTCAGTGGGGGTGCTACTCTGGTATTTCCTAGGTAATGTCGTGGGACTGCCTGGGAGAGGCACCTGGGGAGGACTTAGTAGCAGGCACAGCAGGACAGAACGGGGTTCCAGGCTCAGCCATGCTTAGCATGTTGCTGTGTGATCTTGGGCAAGTCACTTCTCCTCTCTGGGTCTCCCTCCCTGTCCTGCCAGATGGAGACGCTGTCAGAGCCTGGCTCCAGGTCCTATGGCTCAGGCCTGCTTCCTGCTTGGGCAAAGTGCCCCAAGGCTCCCTACCAGGTGGGGAAAATGGGCTCTCCTAGCAGTCAGTTCTTGTGAACCAGCATCCCCCAGAGCATAAACATTGCCTTCCCTTGCCTACAGTCCTCCTGGGTTGCCCCTGAGGCTTGGAGCCAACCCAGGCCTGAAGGAGGAGGCCCAGAGGCACTCATGGTGCCTGGTACCAATTAGTGCCTCTGCTCACTTGAGCCCAGCCTGCATTCTCCTCTAGGGTGGGGACCACAGCTCTATCCCTTCTGGGTCTCCAGGGTCCAGCATGAATGGGGGATGGAGCGGGCAGCTGGAGAGCAGCTAGCCTTAGGGGCCTCTCCCATGTCCTTAATTATGGCCGGCACACAACCCTCAGTCAGTGTCCTGGTGCTTGGGGAGCAACTGGCCTGTGCTCTGGGTCCATCCATCCAGGCTTCCATTCATTCATTCATTGAATAAATGCTCTTGAGCATCTATTATCTTTCTCTAAGATTGATGGAGTCTATCCTCTTCCTTCTGCCTTTGACAGTGGGAAGTAACGGAGAAACCAAACTAGACTGTGCCTATACACTGTACGCTGTAGAAGACCCATTCATTCGTTCATTTATTCAGTGCCAAGCACCTCCTGTGTGCCAGGTACTGGGGTCAGCCCCTGTCCTTGTGATTTAGCCAAGGCGTCAGACCTGACACTTACGCTAAAGCACAGCATGTGCTGGGACAGAGAAAGCTGAGGGCTGGGAGGCCACGGCAGGGACAATCCAGCTGCCTGCGTGATCAGAGGCATCCCATTAAACATCCTGCAAAGGTTAGCTAGTGCTTTTACTGGCCGAATCTCCTGGTGGAATTCCAGGCCTGTTGAAAGCAACCTGGGGACCAACCTTGCAGCAGTGGAGCGAAATCCACGTAGGCCTAGATCCAAGGGGGTCAGGGTTGGTGGTGTCTGGAACCAGCCTCTGGGAGTGACGCTGTTGGGAACCCCAGGTCTGACGTGGGCCTGCTTGCAATGACTTACAGTGATTCTACCCGGAGTTGAGCAACGCAGGCAGTAGACGCTGTGTGCATTTCACCACCGGCAAGAAGCCAGTGCCCCAGATAGCACAGGGCTGTGGGGGCCTCCTCAGGTTTCGGGCTAATGAGTCTTAAGGGTAAACCATGGGGCACTGGGCTGGAGGGGCAGGAACTCACCTGCCAATTATTTCTCTTTGCAGAGGAGTTTAATTCCCCCGATTATGCTCCTGGGGTAAATCATCCCCACCCCAGGAGAGGTGCTCCACGGGGCTGAGGACCCAAGGGGTGAGTGCTCCCAAGCCTCGGCTGGGGGTAGCCAACTCCCCCACAGAGGGATTAAGGGTTGGAGGAGGCACTTCGGGAGCTGTTTGAAAGACTCCTCCCGCCTGGACCAGGCTGTGCTCCTGAGACTGGGAGCTGGGCAAGGAGGTGGATCAGAGACATGCCCCGCCCCGTCTCGAAGAGGAGGTACACAAGTGGCCGGTGACACTGGTGCACAGGCCCCAAGCGAGGAGGGCAGCCTGGCCCAAGGAGAGGGTGGGGCCGGCTTCTCAAGGAGGATGGTAGCAGAGCCCTTAATACCACCAACCGTATTTCCTGGGTCCTTTTCCTTTCCTGCTCTCCCAGGCAGGAGTTTTATATGTTCTCAAGCCCCCAGCACCCGCCTGCCCCTGTCTCTTGCTTCAGTGAGAAAACAGAATGGCTTAGAAGAGAAGCCCCACACACGTCGGCCCACCTGCCCTCCCAGCTGCATCACGTGCACTCCTCCGGAGCCCCCGATCCCGCCCCCTCTGCGCACACAATGGCCCGGCACCAGCAAGGGTGCCCTCTTTCCCCCAGCAGCAGCGTCTATCAGTGTCCCTTGGGGTGCCTCCCCCATTTCTCTGCTCCTTGAAGGAGCTGTCAGTCCACACACCTAGTCTCTCTGTGCCCTTTCCAACCTGGTTCCCCCTGCCCCCCAACTCCAACGGCCATTGTCAAGCTCACCAGGTTGCTAAATCCAATGTCCAGTTCTCAGTCTTCATTGCACTTGACCCGGGGGCTCACTCCCACCTCCAGAAGCCCTTTCCTCTCTTGACTTTGGGCCGCCACTGGGTCCTTTTTGCTCAGCGGGTTGCTTTTTCTGTGTCCCTGCTGATGGGGGGGGGCCTCTCCTTTCTCTCCCCACCACTTCTTTCGTGATCTCATCTGCTACCCTTAGCTTCGAGTGCCCTTTATACCCTGATGACACCCACATTTGCATTTCTAGCCTGGGCCTCTCCATTGAGCTTGACTCTAGAGCTGCCCCTGCTCTTCCTCTCATATGTCTAAGGAGCATCTCAGACCCCAGGCGTTCAGACCGTGAGGTCTCTGCATAATTTCCCCCAGACCTGCATCTCCCACATCCCAGTCCAAGACCACTTCTTTCTGGCACCTTCCCCTTACTCCTCTCTTTCTTTTCCACCCCAGCCCCAATTTGCCAGCAAACCTGGTCATCTCTGACTCCAAAATACATCAAAAACGGCTGAAGCCAATCACTTCCCACCCTCTCCTCTGCCGCAGCCGGGGCCAGGCTCTGTCCCCTTGGACATCTCTGCCCTGGAGCCCTGCAGGTGTGTCCTCGATGCTCTGCCTGCCTCTGTCCAGCCTTCTTAGAGCCTTTCTTAACGTAACAACAGAGGGACCATTTGATGAAGCAAACCAAATCCTCTAATTTCCCTGCTTAAAATCTCACGTGGGGCCAGGCACGTGGCTCACGCCCGTAATCCCAGCACTTTGGGAGGCCGAGGTGGATGGATCACCTGAGGTCGGGAGTTCAAGACCAGCCTGACCAACAGGGAGAAACCCTGTCTCTACTAAAAATGCAAAATTAACAGGGCGTGGTGGCACATGCCTGTAATCCCAGCTACTCGAGAGGCTGAGGCAGGAGAATCACTTGAACCCGGGAGGCAGAGGTTGTGGTGAGCCAACATCGCACCATTGCACTCCAGCCTGGGCAACAAGAGCGAAACTCCGTCTCAAAACCAAACCAAACAAAACAAAACCAAAACAAAATACCTCCCGTTCCTCCCATCTTACCCAGGGTGAAAGCCTGAGTCCTCCCAGGCCTGACAAGCCCTACCCGGCCTCTCCCCTTCCCAATCTCATACCCTCCTGCTGTCCCCTTCCCAATCTCATACCCTCCTGCTGTCCCCTTCCCAATCTCATACCCTCCTGCTGTCCCCTTCCCAATCTCATACCCTCCTGCTGTCCTGTTGCTCACTCTTTGCTGCTCCTGAACCACACCAGGCCTTTGCACTTGCCCCTGCCTGTGATACTCTTTCCACAGATGTACATCACCTTCTTCCCTGACCTCCATACTGCAGTCTGCCCCACGCCCTGGTTTCCACCGCACTGATCACCTCTAACCTGTTATACGCTATGTGTGGTTTACTGTCTGATTCCTTGCTAGTCTGCAAGCTATTAAGGGCAGTTTTTTCTTGATTGTTCTGTTCGTTGTTTTGCTCATATAGTCCCAAGTGCTTTGGCTCAGTTCCTACACATAGCAGGCTCTCAGGAAGTATTTGTTGAGTGGATAGATAGGGGTGTAAACCAGGGCTATGAGTCTACCCTCTTCACTTCAGCCAAAATAGTCTTTGCAAAACAGAAGTATGATGACATCATTCCTGATTTTAAACCTTTCACGGTTTCTCTTGTTCTTCGGGTAAAGACCCAGTGGGCCCTGCCCTGCGGAGGCCCCAGCTCCTTGCCACCCCTCCCCATCCCTGATTGCTCCAGTCAAACAGGCTTTCAGCCCGGGTCCTCACCATGGTCCCCGTGCCACCAGTCCTGTGCCCCATGCTGCTCCCTCTGTTTGAAGGTACTTCTCTTCCTCTTCTCTTACCAATTTACGGTTTCCCCATCCCTACATACCAGCTGGAGGGTCACTCCACTCTGGCCCAGCCTGAGTGTCCTCGTCACGTCCCCTCAACAGCACCGAGTGGCACTGCTCCCTGATGGCACTGCTTACAGATGGGTGCCGCGTGCTGTGTGTTTGCCAGCGCCACGCCTTTCTTATCCACCGTCAGCTTCATGAGGGGAGACACATCTGTCTTGGTTAACTAGCGTACCCCATGTAGTTGGTGCTTAGCACACACCTGTGGGATCCCTGGATGAGCTCACGAATGGAAGGATGCCTAGTGGTGCTGACCCACAGCCTTGGCCTCCTGGGCCTATGTGGATTTCCTGGCCTTCCTGTCGTTGGTGTCCTGGACTGCTCGCTGTGTCAGCCTCTCCCTGGGAACCTGTAGGACACCATCCATCTGGGAGCCTCTCACCTCCCTGGCACCGTGCAACCAGTTTGTCATCCAATAAACTTTGGATGACCATGATGACAATGGCAGTAACAAAGATGATGATGATGAGGATGATGGTGCTGTGGAGACCCAAGACACTGAGGCTGAGCGGAGGGTGTGGGTGGCAGGAGAAGGCATGGAAGAGACAGGGGCCTTTCCCATCAGCTTCCTCCATTAACCCTGCTGGTTCCTTCCTGGGCAGGGTACAAGGCGGAGGTGACGGTCAGCCAGGTGTACTCAGGCAGCCTTCGCGTGCTCAATCGCCACTTCTCCCAGGATCTTACCCGCCGGGAATCCAGTGCCTTCCGCAGTGAAACCGCCAAAGCCCAGAAGATGGTAGGAAAGGATTTGAGGGATGAGAGGGAGGGAATGTGGGGGTGAAAAGAGAGCAGTGGGGTCTGATCACATGGAGCCAGTTGGTCAACCCATCTGGAGCACTCACGGGGACCACAGCCCTGCTCCAGGCACCATGGAAGCAGATGAGGTTGAGGGTGATGGGAAAGTTAGCGGACGCTTGAGTCAATCGCACTCGGATTAGATCCTGATCCTGCCTCTTACCAGGGGTGGAGCATGACCTTGGGAAAGCTCCCACAGTGCAGCTGACACTGTCAAGGGCCCGATCCTGCCCTTCCATTACAGGACGTGGCCTGCTCCTGCCTCTCCGTTACAGGACGGTGGTTCACTGCACAGAGGCTGGTCTACTGCCTGCCACTCTCAGGCTGCAGGATCAGTGCCCAGCAAGGCAGGCCAGAAGTGCCAGGGAGTTATTCCCAGGAACACCCCTGAGCCATGAGCGCTGGAGTGGGTGGATCAATACCACAGCTTCTTTGGCCCTGGCTGGGGGAACGGTTCAGAGAGTGTTCCAGGCTGTCTCCCAGAGATGCCCTGCTGGGCTAAGCTCAGAAGCTCTCAGCTCTACACTGCACATTCATGGCCCCGTGTTGGTTACCCACTTTCCAGTCTCTCCCTCCCAACTACTGTTTCCCAGAATCACCTCCAAATAAACCACTTGCCCCACCTTGTCAATGGAGGGTCTGCTTCTGAGGGACCCAGCCTGAGGCTGCCTGTTTCCTCCTCCATGAAATGGGAGTGATAACAACAGGACCCGGCTGCAGATTTGTTGCGGGTTGCAGTGAAGTTGAGATAACACGAACACTATTCCCACGCCGCGCAAATGCTTGAGAGCCTGTAATCCTGCCAGCAGCGCTGTAGTTGGAGATGTGCAAAAAATCCAGCCAGCTGTGCTACCCATCAGAGCTGCTGGCTTGTCCCAGGCCACGGGAGGAGGTGCGGAGGGGACCCAGGAGCTGAGTGGGGTTTTTCAGAGTTGAGGAGTGACTTTTGGCAAGGCGCAGAGGGGTCATCGGCAGTGCGGGTGGAGGTGAGAGTCAGGTACAGGGTAAAGGGAAAGAAGGGGATGGGGTGTGAGGTTCATGCATGCCCCGGCCTGGCCACTCAGCACTGTGTGACTGTGATCAAGCCTGTCCACCTTGGAGGCTCCTGCATGGAGCAGGGCTGCCGGGAGGAGCAAAGGGCACCCTGAAGTAGGAAGTGGCCCTCCTTGCAGAGGGTCCCAGGAGCTCCTGTCTTCCCTTCTTACAGCTCAAGGAGCTCATCGCCAGCACCCGCCTGGGAACTTATTACAACTCCAGCTCCGTCTATTCCTTTGGGTGAGTTGTCCTTGCCCCTGACAAGCTCCTGCAAGAAGCTGAGATACAAAGAGTGGGAGGGGACTCTGTAGGCTTCTGATGCAATGCCTTCATGTTTCAAATGGGAAAACTAAGGCACGGAGAGGGAACTTGGCTTCCTGCATGTCACCCTCCCTTCACTGGGCTCATCTGTAGAATGGAAACATGGGTGTGATAGGTTTGCACCAGGCAATGACTGTGATGGGTGATCAAGGGCTTGACACCATCAGGTGAGGCCATGTTGGAGGGCGATGGGGTTACGAGCATTGGCTCCATGGCCTGGCTGCCCTGTTCGCATCTGGTTCTGCTACTTGCCTTGCAGCATAGTCTATGAGGCACAAGTTCAACTCTCGTGCCTCAGTTTTCTCATTCGTAAAATAAGGATGATGAGAGCGCCTCCTTCAGAGGTTGCTAGGAGGCTTCTGTGTGAAGACGGACAGCAATGGCTGGGGTGTGGAAAGTGCTCAATGTGCATGAGCAGGGGCGGGGCAGGGGCCAGACCTCAGAATCCTTCCCTGGCCCCTCTCATTTCTGCCTGCCTTAGGGAGGGACCGCTCACCTGCTTCTTCTGGTTCATTCTCCAAATCCCCGAGCACCGCCGGCTGATGCTGAGCCCCGAGGTGGTGCAGGCACTGCTGGTGGAGGAGCTGCTGTCCACAGTCAACAGCTCGGCGGCCGTCCCCTACAGGGCCGAGTACGAAGTGGACCCCGAGGGCCTAGTGATCCTAGGTCGGTACTGGGAGTGGAAACGTGGGGTTGGCCTCGTGAGGTTGGGAGAAACAAGCTGTGGTGTGGCCTGGGGAGGCTGCCTGCCAGGGCTGGGGTGCCCTCAGGGTGGGCCCCCCAGGAGGACCCCCCAGGTGAGGTAGCAGAGCCATTGCATTCAAGGAGCCAGGAAGGAAAGGTGGGGTAGGGGTGCTTAGGGTCAATCTCAGACAAGGCTGGCTCCAAGAGTCTCCTCTAATTTTATTTTCATTGTATTTTCTTTTATTTATTTTGTCCTTGTTTATTTGTTTGTTCATTTCCTTTTATCAGAAGCCAGTGTGAAAGACATAGCTGCACTGAATTCCACGCTGGGTACGCTACTTTTTTCCCCTCCCCACTTTCCTTTTGAGTTGGTGTTTGTATTGACTTTGTTGTGTGTCAGGGGGACACATGGCCTCTGTCGTGGGTGCAGAGAGCCCTGGCCTAGAGTCACCCAGGGGATGCCATGGTGGACTCAGTGATGTGTCCCCAGCAAGTCTTAGAACCTGTAGGGGGAGAGGAGGTGGCTTTGTGCACGCATGTATTTTGTGTGTGTCTTGTAGACAAGTGTGCATGTGTTCCTGTGTGGGTGTGAGAATGAGTCAGATTTAGTGGTCCACAAACGTGACTCTCCTTCTCTATCATTGACTTCAACCTGCCCACAAGCCATTTTTCCACTGATGGTAGAAAATCACCTCGCCAATTCACGGTGTGTCAGGTCTTTTGGAGGTAGCGGTGCCATTGCATTCAAAAACACTCCTTCCACCTTTTCCTTTCCTTCCCAGTCAGGCTCATCAGCCCTCCCTCCCTACCTGGTGCCATATTGCTAGAGTCACCTTGCATTTCTCCAAGTGGACCCATAATCTTTCAGCTGACCAGCAGAGTCACCGCACTGCACAAGGCAGGAGGTGCTGTCCAAGTTGTAGTTTGTGTGAGTTGTACAGTGCACCAACTGGGCTGCTGGACTGTACGGCCCCTAAATTCTCAGATTCCTCCTACAGTATCTAGCATTGTCACCCAGAGCCAAGGTGGGGGTGAGCGTCTCAACCCCTTCTCAGGGAGGGAGGCAGAGTTTAAATCCTTGTTATACTTTTCCTTAACTTCCCCTTTTCCCATCCTGCTGGTCAAATGTTTGCTTCTTTGTTGGATGGAGGTGATGAGCTCAAAGTACAGTTTTCAAAGAGGTGAAATCATGATTCTCATACAAAGATAGAGTGACCACGTGTCAAATATGTATTTAACTGATTAACAGGGGAACCAGCGGAATGGTAAAGAATGCAAGAAACTGATCTGTCTGTCTGTCTATCTATCTATCTATCTATCTATCTATCTATCTATCTATCTATCTATCTATCTATCTTTCTATCTGTCTATCATCCCTCTCTTGATATCTGTCTGTCTACAGTTGTTCTGTAATTATCTGTGCTCAGTGGGTGTTCGTTTCATGAGTGAATGATTTAACAAATGAATGAAAACATGAATGAGGAGACTGGTTCAGTGTGCGTCCAGGGCAGAGTCTCAGGGAGCAGCGGTAACAACTTAAACCCTTGAAGTGGACTTTCTGAGCACTTCCTTTATGCCAGGCCCCATTCCTGTGCTGAGGACACCAGGACGACCGTGTCCTCACCCCTGCCCTCGGAGGAGCTTCAAGCCCCATGAGGGAGACAGAGCACATAAACAGACTCTCATAACATCAAGTGCCAGTGTGAAAATAGAGGCCCCAGAGGCAGTGGAGAGAGGGAATTGTTTGTTCCAAAGCAGAGGAGGGGTAAATCAAGAGCCTCACACAGAGTCCCAGATCTACAGGAGGAAGGGGTGCTCCTGACTGGGGGATCCTGGAAGACTTCATGGAGGGGGCATCAGATTTGGGCATGGGCTGGGCGTGGTGGCACACGCCTGTAATCCCGGCACTTTGGGAGGCCGAGTTGAGCAGATCACCTGAGGTCAAGAGTTCGAGGCCAGCCTGGCCAACATGACAAAATCCCGTCTCTACTAAAAATACAAAACTAGTGGGGCGTGGTGGCCCATGCCTGTAATCCCAGGTACTTGGGAGGCTGAGGCAGGAGAATTTCTTGAACCCAGGAAGTGTAGGTTGCAGTGAGCTGAGATTACACCATTGCATTCCAGCCTGGGCGACAAGAGCAAACTCCATTAAAAAAAAAAAAAAATTAGCCGGGCATGGTGGTGTGCACCTGCAGTCCTAGCTACTCGGGGGTGGAGGAGGGGAGGCTAAGGTGGGAGGATCACCCGAGCTCAGGAGGTTGAGGCTGCAATGAGCTGTTGTGATCACAACACTGCACTCCAGCCTGGGTGACAGGCTGTCTCAACAATAAAATAAAATAATTTTTAAAAGAAAAAGAAATTCAGGCGTGGGGGTAGGCAGGGATTTGTCAGGGTGAGAAGGAGAAAGGGTTCCCTGGGCAGAGAGAATGGCAGGGGCAAAGGCCAAGGGAGAGCAACACCCAAGGCATGTTCAGTTACTTCCTCCCAGCCCCGAGAGGTGCCAGGCTCCCTGACGGTACTTCTGATTAACAAGAGGTTAGCACACACCTCTCCACTGAATTCACCTAAAAAAAAAAAAAAAAAAAAAAAGAGTAATTATTAAAGTGGCAAGAACAAAGAATCTGCTTAGAGCAAGATTTAAAGAACACAAAACCCTAGGAAGAGCCAGGCATCTTTCCCCAGCTGCTGGTGGAGGCTCTGTCCCTTCCCTAGGCAGATACTGTTGGTCTCTCCCTGGGGAGCTCGGCTCCCCACTGCAGTCAGCACAGCCAGGGGTCAGGGAGAAGGAGCTGAGCCACAGGCGGCAGCATCAGAGCAAGGTGTATTCACCTTCATTCCCTTCCTGGTCCTCAGCACTGCCCGGAGGAGGTCATAGGACAGGGATTATTATCACATCCATTTGACAGAACTTGGAATGGCTAAGCCACTGGCCCAGACTCAGTTAACTACCCAGAGGTAGTGAACATCTACCTCTACAGAGTCCGAGGTTGATAATCTACAATCAATAGTAAGTCAGAGTTATTATTCCTGAGAGCCTCCGGGGGACTTAATCAGACGATGCCTGGGGACAGAGACTGGCTCACTGCAGCCTGGACACCGAATCTGGTCCACTGCTGCCTGACCAAGAATGACATCATCACACAGCTGATGAGTGTTGGTGCTAGGTGGGGAGGGTAGTGCCCCTCCTTCCTTCTCTCCAGTTTTCTCCCCCTCCCCCCTCCCCCGGGGGCCCAGCAGATGGCTAGCCTAGGGAGCTGCCCTCAGTCTGTCCAAGCTAACAGGGGGACCTTTGCTTGTCGGTGGCCTTCCAAATAAGACGATTTAAAGCAGAGAAAATAGACTGAAAACTCAGGTTTTATAATTTCATGTCACCAGGCTGCCTCCCACATCCCAGGTTCATTCCTAAATCCCCACTGGCTCCTGGAAGAACACCAGGCTTCTAGTGAGGTTTAAATGAGATACTGGATGCTCCATGGGAGAGAATATGTTCACTGCCAGACCCTGGTGCCTAGATGGAACACACAGTAGGTGCACAGTCACTGTTTTGAATGAATGAATGAATGAATGAATGATGCAGGTGGTACTGCTTTGTAAGTTCTAGCAGCGCATCAGAGCTTATGGATTAGATGGAAGAGCAGAGGCTCACTGGTGTGTGGGGTAGGGGTGTAGGGTGTAATGGTGAAGGAGTTGTGAAGCGAGGCAGCCGTGAGATGGGCTAGGTCTGAGCCTCAGGCGGGGCCAGCGGCAGGATGACAAGTCACAGGCCTTTCTTCCCAGCCCTACCTGCTCCGTTTCCATCACACCCACCTGAGGAACAGGCAATGTCTTTACTGAGCCCCTACTGTGCAAGGCGCCGTGCTGGGCACTCAAACGTGCGTCATGTCACAACCTGCTGATGACCCTGCAAGGGTGGTGTTATTGTCCCATTCTACAGATGAGGAAACCAAGGCCCAGGAAAGATTAGGTGGTGGCTGGGCAAACCTAGATGTGTCTGGCCCAGGTCTGTGCAATGGGCACAATCATTGAACGTATCTCATAGAGCTGTTGTGGGCATTCAGTGAGACACTGAGGGAAGGCATTCAGCTCGGTTTCTGGCCTGTAGCAAATGCTTGATAAGCACCTGTTTTATTCTGACGACTTCACCATGATTAGCTCAAAGCTCACGTCCTCCCCTCAAGGCAGCCTCCCAGACTCCTCCTTGGGGCAGTCCCTTCTCTCTACCAGAAGTGAAGCCCTCATCCCCTTGCCTCCTCATTGCGTGTGGAATCGCTGTTCTCCACAGTGTTGCTCGCAGCAGCCAGAGGAGTGTGTGGTCCAAGCCAGCCCATGTCTAGCCTTGCTCAACCTTCTGTGGCTCCCTATGGCTGCAGGAGAAAGCAGCGTCGGTCCTGGGAGTGGCCTGGTCCGGGCCTCCCTGCCTTCAGCTTGTCCTCTAGACACATGTGCCCTGTGTGTACTTTTCTCAAAGCTGCCTGGCTCGCCCCAGCCTCTTTGCTCACGCGGGGACCCCCAGGACGCCCCCAGCCTATAGGCTGGGTTTGGAACCATCACCTCCTGAGCTATTCTTGCCTGTTCTGTGTCTGTTTGTCTCCGCTGTCATCCATGTCCCCAGGCAGTGACTGTATCTTTACCTGGGCACTGAGAAACCATGAAGCTCAGTGGGTGTCCGTTCCATGAGTGAATGACTGAACCAATGAACAAATGCGTGAATGAGGATACTGGCAGGGAAAGAGAAGGATCGGGTAGAGCGTGTCTGACTGTCCCCACCTGGCTCCCCTGCCCAGCCCATCCTGCCTTGGGGAGGACCTTGAGGAACCTGGCTCCCCAGGGTCCCCTCCTTCTGGGTCACAGGAATCAGGGGCTTTGCCCCTCTTCCCGCTCCAGGTTGTTACCGCTACAGCTACGTGGGCCAGGGTCAGGTCCTCCGGCTGAAGGGACCCGACCACCTGGCCTCCAGCTGCCTGTGGCACCTGCAGGGCCCCGAAGACCTCATGCTGAAACTCCGGCTGGAGTGGACGCTGGCCGAGTGCCGGGACCGACTGGCCATGTATGACGTGGCTGGGCCCCTGGAGAAGAGGCTCATCACCTCGTGAGTCCCTGGGAAGGAGGGCGGGAGGGAGGGCTGGAAAGGGGAATGGCTGATTAGGGGGTTAAAAGTCACACACAACATTCTTAGACAAGTGGGGGTAGGACCTTGGGCCTGGGTATCTGGGAGACAGGACGGCTAGTCTAGAGGGGATAGGAGAGAGGAGGCTGGAGATGGTTGTGTAGTGCGAGTGCTTCCCCTCCCCGAGCCTCGGTTTTCCCATTTGTAACAAAGCTGTTGTTCTAGATGACCCGTACAGACAGCTCTGGGAGGCACTGTGGCTTGTTGGGATATTTCAGAGCCTGGCTGCAGCCTGGACTTTCAACCTCTGGGCTCATTCCTAAATCCTGACTGCTTCCTGGCAGAGCACCCACCCTCCCTGCTTCCAGGCTGCTGGTGGGGTTTAAATGAGACACTAGATTCGCAATGGGAGGGGATATCTTCACTGCCGGGCCCTGGTGCCTAGATCAAACGCACAGTTGGTGTGCAGCATCTATTTTGAGTGAACCAATGAATGATGTAGGTGGTACTGCTTTGCAAGCTCTAGCAATGCATCAGAGCTCATGGATTAAATGTAAGAGCGGAGAGGTTTACTGGTGTGTGGGGTGGGGGTGTGGGGGTGTGATGGGGAACCCCCTGCCTCCTAGCTGTGTGCCCTAAGTT
Source organism: Macaca nemestrina (assembly GCF_043159975.1). Taxonomy (NCBI): domain Eukaryota; kingdom Metazoa; phylum Chordata; class Mammalia; order Primates; family Cercopithecidae; genus Macaca; species Macaca nemestrina. Next base: position 104,717,682 of record NC_092139.1, on the reverse strand, counting down.
ACTTTGCCTCTCAGAACCTTCTTACCTTGCATCTTGCGGGATCATTGGAGGATTTAAATCAGACTATCTGTACCATGATCCTTACACATAGTGAGTGCCCAGTAAATGCTAGCCATTATTGTTATCATTATATATAGTCTAACTGGGACTGGGCCACAAAAGGCGTTGAGTACCAGGAGCCGTTTGGACTTTGATAAGTGGGGAGCTATTGAAAGTTCTGAGATCTGCGGCATGTGCGTGAGCTGAGTTCCTGGAGGGCTCTGGGAAGCACAGAGAAGCCAGACACCATCTGACTTCCAGGTCCAAAAAGGGTGGGGACACTTAGGGGTTTCCCCTGGGGCTTCTCCAGGTGCCCCTCAGCTTGGGAGGGGACCTGACTGCCAGGCCCAACTCTGTTCCTAGTCACTGTGGCTCCTGGTGTCTCCCTCATCCCAGACCCTTGGAGAAGCTCTAAAATGACAGGTCAGACAACATTTGGGGTTCTCAAGCTCGTACCCCAGAAACCTGCTAGGGAATGGGAGTGAGGGGGCCTTTGGTGGTGACAGGAAGACAGAGCAGGTGGCCCCTTGCCCAGGTTCAACCATGTGCTTTGTTTCTGCGTTCCATGTTTCATTGACAAGGGCTCTGCTGCTAGGTAAATAAAATAACCCCCCCCAACAATGAAAGCAAAAGCCCCCTTTAAAAGTGACCCCCAGGTCTCTTCCATCCTAATATCGTATCTCCCACCTCCCAGGGAAGATGAGCCAGTAAGGCCCAAAAGGACATGGCTGTGTGGGAGGGTGGGGGGGGCGCGGTCTGGCTGGGGAGACTAGAGCACTGCAGGAAGACCAAGCTGGAATGGTAGGAAGAAGGGACGAGGGCCTGGGGGGCGAGCGGGGTGGTGCCTGCTACTCGAGGCCACCTCCCTCCTCTGGCGAGAGGCCAGGGGAACTGCCCCATCTCCGGACTCTGGGCACCAAGACCTTCCCAGGGAGACCCCCTGGGCTTATGCACACCACGCCTTCAACCGGCTGCAGGCTGCTTGGATGCCACGTGTAGTGATTTTGCGGCTGTCCTTGGAGGAGCTCAGGTACTCGCTTGCCAAGGTGCCCAAAATCCCTCCAGCGGCACCCCTTCCTCCTGTCAAGGCCCAGGTGCCCACACACAGTCAGCAGGCAGGGAGGCTATTGGGTTACCCACTCAGGGGCAGGCAGGGCTGTTAGTTTCTTATAAATTGGCCCATCAGATGCGCTGGGCCTCCAGAGGGTATTGTCATTGACACTGGGAAGTTTGGTGGAGGTTGGTGAGAGGGTGAAGGGGCGCTGGGGAACCCGTGTCTGAGACAGGAAGACCAGGGGCATCTGTGTATGTGGGAGGGTACCAGTCATCACAGGCAATGCCTAGCGCAGGCCTGTCTCTGCCATGGACTGCCGGTGAGGCCTCAGTTTCCCCATCTGGGAATCAAGAAGCTGACTTCAACAGTGTCACTGGAGTCTTTTCCGGGCTGACATTCCAGACTTCTAAAAGCCCAGAAGTCTAAGATACGGTTATTTGTTCCGAGCCCCCCAGGCACCAAGCTCTGGGCAGATTTCTGGGGCACCCTGGGGGTCACCAGACCACACCTGCCTTCTCCCTGTCGCATCCTTGAACACGGCCAGGAGTTGCAGTGCAGGCAGCCAGAAGGGGTGGCCCCTGCAGATGCCAGTCTAGTCTTCCTGCCAGGGATGCTAGGGGCCACAGGTGATTCCGTAGCAGGGTGGAGGAGGCTGGGGAGGGAGCATGAGACTTGAGCCAGCCATCATCATTGAACTGTAAGCTCCAGAAGTCTGGGGAACCTCCAGGCCTCTCTCACCCAAGGAGCTGGCCTGGTCCTTGGAGGGCCTTCAGTCTGTCCTCTGAGGCCAGGGAGACACAGACTCCCCATGGACACACAGCGGTCTCTAGTAGCAGACCTGGGTCCAGAACCCAGATGTCCAGACTCTCATCCACCATCCCGGAGCAGCTGCCTGCCACCCTCCCTGCCACTCCCCTCCCAGACCCCGGCCCAGCCTTGCCACTTTTCTGTTCTGCCAGGGTGTATGGCTGCAGCCGCCAGGAGCCTGTGGTGGAAGTCCTGGCATCGGGGGCCATCATGGCGGTGGTCTGGAAGAAGGGCCTGCACAGCTACTACGACCCCTTTATGCTCTCCGTGCAGTCGGTGGTCTTCCAGGGTGAGGGGTGAGGGGACTCTGGGGCAGGGGAGGGGTGGTGGTAGAACCCCAGGGCCCTCCACTGGGCTCACTGCTCACCTTTTTGCCCAACTTGGGGACGGGATGGAGAGGGAAGGTTCTGGAAGCTCCTGCTGCTCTCCACTCCCCACCCTGGCCCCACTCTTCCTTCCGCCATTTGCACTTCCACCCCGCTCTGCCCCTTGACCCTTCTACCCGTTCGCAGTCTCTGTCTTCCCGGCATCGCTCCCTCACTTCTCTCCTCTTTCCCTCTCCATCCTTCTTCCTCCTTTTCTCTTTTCTGTGCTGACTGCCTCTCCTCCCTCCTCACCCTCCTGGACCTGTGTCCCCTCCCCTCTGCCCCTCCCTGCCCTCTTCCCTCGGCACCCACCAGTGGCTGGGCCTGGAACACAGGTCTGTTTGCAGCAGGACTCAGAACTCCTTGGATTCTGCCCTAGACAGTCCGCTTACGGCCAAGAGGGCACAGGGAGCTTGGGGAGGCATGATGGCAGCACAGCCAGGCCAGGGCCACCGGTGTGACAGGTCCCCCACTGCCCTCCCAGCCCCCACCCTCCTCCTGCTTCAGGACCTCCCCCCTTGCCCCCTTCCTAGGAAGGGCACGTCCCACTCTGCACTGGACAGCTGTCCTGGGCCGGGGCCAGCCATACCTCTGGGCAGGAAGCTCAAACTTTGCCATTTCTGGAGCTTGGGAGGGGAAGATGGCAGAGAGGAAGCCACAGAGTGTTGGCAGCTGCTTCTCCCCCGACCCTTGTCCCCAGTCTGCTCCCTCCCACTCAGGGTCCCTGCCCTCTTCTCAGTTTATCCCTAAACTCTCTGGCAGGGACCAGGGTCCCCAGCTGGCCAAGCTGGAGCTCTAAATGGGTAGCAGAGCTGTTCTCTTGGGAGTCTGACACAGGCTCAAGGCAGGAGGGAACAAACGGCTTTGGGGGCCCTGGCTCCATGGAGAGATGGCCAGGGCAGCTGAGCGTGCTCCTGTCCTGACCCCTGGACCCCTCAGCTTCTCACTGTGTAGCCTCAACCAAGCCACTCCTTTTCTCCAAACCTCATCTTGGAAAAGGGGAACAGCTCTCTCTCTCCCAGCCGCCACCGTGAGGCCTGCGCAGGTGTGAATGCATTTTGTAAACTGGTGGGTGCTGTCCCGCAAATGTCAATAACTAACACGGATCGAACACTTACTACATGCCAGGCTGTTTGAATGTTTTATGTCTTTTTAATCCTCTTTACTACCCTATGAGGTGTGTGCTATTATTGTCCCCATTTTACAGATGAGGAAACTGAGACCCAAGTTCACACAGTTACACTTAACCACAGCACTTTGCTGGCAGAGGTGGTAGGGGTGGTGGGGTTACAAGCTGCGCTCGCCTGCTGGGAGGTGCAGCCAGGGGACCCCGTGTAACGGCTGCTCTCCTCATCCAGCCTGCGAGGTAAACCTGACGCTGGATGACAGGCTGGACTCCCAGGGCGTCCTCAGCACCCCGTACTTCCCCAGCTACTACTCGCCCCGAACCCACTGCTCCTGGCACCTCACGGTGAGACCCCACCCTGCCTGCCCACCTGTCCTCTGCCCCAAGCACAGCACCGGTCCCTGGTAACCCGGGATGAGAGCGGGCAGTGTCCTGCTTCTGCTGAAGCGCCCACAGGCTGAGCCCTGGGTACCAATCCTGCTAGGGTGGAGAGGGGTATGGGCGAGGTCTCCCTCTGTGGATCACAGCAATGCCTGTTTGTTGAGTGACTGACAGACTTTAGCCCCACCTGGGATTCTATGTCTCCTTCTCTTTGTTGTTAGGGAGGTGGGTTCACCAATCTGGCCACACCCCATGGGCCACCTGATGGCCCGCTCCTCCCTCCCAGGTGCCCTCTCTGGACTACGGCTTGGCCCTCTGGTTTGACGCCTACGCACTGCGGAGGCAGAAGTATGATTTGCCGTGCACCCAGGGCCAGTGGACGATCCAGAACAGGAGGTACTACTTCCTCTCCTCCCTCCAGCTTCCTTTCCTCCCTCCCCCTCCCTCTCCTCCCTCCCCTACAGGTGACCCCCTCATTGGAAGCCCAAGTCCCCAGCCTCAGAGGGACAGCAGGGAGAGCCAGCAGAGGCTGGGGCTGGTGTTGGGCCTGTTGTCCTCGTCCCGGTCCCCCGCTGTGGCCCCAGCTTCCTCTCTAGCTACCCCAGCAGTCTCAGACACTCTTGGTCATCAGACACCTTGGATGTTGGTTCTAATTACAGCAAAATAGTCTCATCTCCTTGGGTGCTGTAACCCCCTCTGGCACCCTCAATTCTTCAATAAAATGATTCCAGAGCCAAAGGACTCATGGGCACTTCGGTGCCTTCCCCCTAAACCCAAGGTGTACAATCCAAGGGACCTCTCCCTTATTATGACCCCCTGATGCACAGCCAGGTCCAATCCCATTGCACAGGGTAACATGGAAATCACGGGTGCCCCGGATCCCCCGAATCCCCAACAGGGCACTTGCCCTCTTCCCTGCTCTTGCCCTTGCCCCCTCTGGTAACTAAGTTTCTGACAAAGAAGTGAGTCCTTCCAGGGATGTGAGCAAGAGACAGCAGAGTTAGGCTAAGCGACCACCGTCACCAGGGTCACTATGGCATGAGGCCAATAAGTGCCCCCTGGGCCTGGCCACCAGGAGGCCATGGGTGTTGCCAGCAGCTTCAGAGGCCTGGGGTGGGCAGGGAGGCAGGGAAACAGAGACAGGGTATATGGACAGGTTTTCATTTGTCTGGGAAGAAAAGAGAACTAGGCAATTCAAGGAAGGGGCATTTAAGACAGGAGAGGTTCCGTATCTCAAATGTGTGGATCATCCCAGCATCCCCAGAGGGAGAGAAGGAGGCTCAGGTACAGGTAATATTGTTTAGAGGGTGGAGGGTGGGCAAGAGGAGAGGGAGGCCCTCCCACGGCTCCATTGTTGGGGAGCAGAGGTTTGGGGAGAGAGAAGAGGAATATTGAAGCAGCAATGGCAGAGCCAGGGAGACCCTTCCCCTGGGAATCCAGGGTGAAAACGGTCATCGTGTCAGCGTCAGGAAAGAGGAGACTACCCCTCATCACAGACTGGGCTCTGCCCTCCCTTCCAACCCCAGAATTCTGGGGGCCTAATGGGTTGAGAGTCTAGTATGCAAGATTCATCATTTCTTGGTTTCACAGAGTTTGAATATCCAAGATGCCAGTCTTGGAAGATGCCAAAATTGGAAGGCTCTGGGGCTCTAGAATTCTTGGATTTCTGGGGTCTGAGTTCCCATTCACCAACACTTGTAATTTGCTTGTTGGTTGATCCTATTCAAAAGGATCATCCAGACAAAAGGTGACAGAGAATGACAAGGTTTGCTTGACTCCCTTTTTGCAATTTATCTGGGACTAGGATTAAAGGAAAGGAGAAGAATTACCCATGGTATGATTTAGGACTATGCTGTTGGGGGTGACATGGGAAGTGACTTTGGGCCTGTGCTGCTGGGGGTGACATGGGATGTGACTTCAGGCCTGTGCTGTTGAGGGTGACATGGGGTGTGACTTCAGGCCTGTGCTGTTGGGGGTGACATGGTGAAGCAGTGGCTTCAGGGCTTTGCATTTGGTGATGATATGCTGATGGAGTGTGACATCAGGCCTGTGCTGCTGGGGTGACATGCTGGTCCGGTGACATCAGGTCTGTGCTGTCTGGAGAGAAGGCATCTGTAGCATGATGGGGGCACCTCTGGGAATGGCTGCCCTGACCCTCATGGAGCTCCCTTGGGGCTGCCTTGCTGCTCACTTAGGCTGAGGATGGCTGGCCTCACCCCCGCTCACAGGAACCCGCAGGGTGACGCTGAGATGGATCCATGATTCACAGTTCTGCGAATGATGAGAACATGTTTTCCTGCCTCCCGCCCTACCCCAGAGCTGAACTTTATGTCTCAGGGAGGCTCAGAAAGGAGAAGGAACAGTCTTGGGTCTGACACCCCCATCTCATCCCTCACCCCCATGGCAATTCCATTTGCCAGAGGTGGGGCCCCAGCATTCAGGGGTTGTGGGGAGTTCAGTGGCCTGGAGTTAGGGGCTAAGACAGGTGTTCAGTGCATTGGCCCAACAACCTGTGTGGTCATTGGCACCGTTCCCATTTCCCAGAGAAGAAAATCAAGGCTCAGCAGGATTAGGTAACACGCAGATAGGTCCACAGTTGGGGTCTCTCCCATACCCCGCCAGCCACAAACAGCAGGCCAAAGGATGCTCCACCCCATGCTTCCTGGGGGAGGGCCCTCCTCCCTCCCTGATGCAGTCGGGCAAGGGTCTGGGTACTGGGGAGACAGGTACTTCGTGAGCTACCCTTGGGTAATGACAGAGAGAGTGTGGAACACGGATGGGAGAATCTTTTCCCTAATCCAAAGGAATGATGCCTCAATGGTGAATTTGAGGCGCTAGGACAGCTTCCAATGGGGTGGAGGGATCTCCCCAGAGTCTCTGAGCACCATTGAGCTATAGAACGTGTGGGCTGGACTGGTCCTAGCACCCAACCTATGGTACAGGTGGGGAAACTGGGATCAGCGATGGTTAAAAGGACTTGGCCTTTTGTCCCTGTCTTTTCTGCCTTTCAGTGGTGGAGATGGACGTCAGGGTGTAGCTAAGCGGTGGCTGGGTGGTGAGGATGAGGCCTGGCAGTTCCCCGTGCCCCCATAGCTCCCCTCTCTCTGTCCAGGCCTCCCTTGCCACATGGGGGTGGAAGCGCTCAGTGGAATCTGGCGTCAGGGTTTGCATGGATCTCTAGATGCGCTCCCTTCCTTGTCTGTGAAACAAGGGGTTCAGGCCAGCCCCAACCTTTGATTACTTACCCATCAGGGAGATGCTGTCTCCCATACAAGTTGCGTTTATTAATTCCTGGCCAAAGGCCATTCCAAGTCAGGCTGGTGAGGCAGAAAGTGCTTTAGTGTCGAAACCAGACAGGCCAAGGCTCAGCACCTGTCTCCTCTGCTTCCTACCTGGGCGAGGACTTAGATCTCCCAGCCTCAGGTAACTCATCTGAAAAAAGGTCGTGAAAGAGACCCCCGCCCTGGGAAGACTAAATGAGACAGTGCATGGAGAACACTGCACACGTGGGCGTGGGTCAAGTGCAGCGACCCTGCGTTCCTCACCGGCCGTCACTCCGCTCTGGGCAGGCACAAGCTGAGGGGTTTACGGTGCTGGCTCTTTCAGCCTCAACAACCCAGCAAGGAATCACGTGCCTGTACAGACTTCATAGACCAGTGAGACACCCAAGACAGAGACACGAAGTAATTTGCACAAAGTCACCCAGCTTGTTGAGCCAGACCTAAGGCCAGGCAGCCTGATCCGGAGTGCACGTGGGTGCACAGATGCATGTCTGTGTGCGGGCGTCCATGCATGTCTGTGCACGTGTGTATGCATGTGTGTGTGGTCCACGTGTGCGATTCTTCCCTCTGGGCCTCTAGTGGCCCATGCCAGCTGGTGACTCCCTCAGCCATCCCCAGCCAACCCACCGGCATCCGGATGGGGGGATGGATGGTTTCTGTGGCTGTCCCACCAGCTGCAGAGTGGCCTGGGAAGTCCCAGCCCTTTCTTCTCAGACTTTCATTAAGGGTCCAGGATCCCCAGGGGCTGACTCTTGTCCCCTCCCCGCAGACTCCTCCTGTGCGAATGACTGTGGAAGGGAAGGCAGAGGTGGTACCTGCGAACCATCTGCACTGGGACACCGTGCCCTCTAGTTATGATCATGGGCGATAGTGATCATCCCATGTAGATGCTGAGAAATTCTTAGAATGAGCGATGTTGGAAATCTGCTTGTGTGGGTGGCAAAGACATGAGAGGTCTAGGGAAGAGCAGATTTTCAGACAAGGCACTTTAGGGAGGGGGAGGTGCAGTCCTTTGGCCCAGAATGCCCATTGATGGAGAGGGTGTGTCAGGGGAGAGGATATCTTAACCCTCAAGTGCCAGCGTAGTGATGAGGAAAGGCTGGCCTGGGCCTCCCACGGGCTGAGCATCCTTAGGCACCTCACCTGACTCCTCTGAGCCCGTGGTGCCTCCTTCACCCCGACCTACCTGCTGTCTACCTAGCTTCTCCTGGTGCCCACTTGAGCCCAGCTGAGGCCTCATGCCCTTGAGAGGCCTGAGGGTGGTAGAAGGACTTGGCCTGTGAGATCTGACCACGGCTGCTCCGTTTAGCAGAAGCCACTCTCACGGGCTGCCACCAAAGCACAGGCTTCCCCCTTTCTGGGAACCTGCCTCCTGCCAGCTTCCTCTCCTGTGACATCACTTCTCTTGTGATCCGCTCCACCATTTCCACTCACTCCCAGCCAGTGGGGACAGGCAGAATCATGGGTTCCCTAGGCCAGCTGAAGCCACCCCCGACCTGGCCTGGCCTGGCTATTGGGTGGCCCTTGTGTTCTCTGGAGCCCTGGTGGCCAGTACAGCCGGCAGCCACAGACGCTCAGTGAGAATTTCAGTGTGGCTGACCTGAGCTGGGCTGGCCATGCAGGAGAGCGCCCGCTACTTCCTCCATGAGCTCACAACCTGACGTCAGCAGGTGCTTCAAAGAAGTCATTTCCTATGCATGCCTTAAACCATGCCACAAGGGAGATATGATCACTCATTTTACAAATGTGAAAACTAGAGCTTGCTGAGGGTGACCCAAGGTCACACAGCTTGTTCCTGGGGCAAAGTCAGGCTGTCAGTTCAGCTCTGCAGCCCCAGGTCCAGAGCTCTGGCCATGCTGGGTGATGCTCTCCTCCCCTCTTCAGCACTTGCCTTCTGTGACCCTCCTTCCCCTTTAACCTGTTTGTAGGTAAGGGCATGGTGGTGTGCACTCATCCACCCATGCACCCTTCCTTCCTTCTTCCTTCTTGTGTTCTCCCCACCCTTCCATCCATCCACCCATCCATGCATTTATCCCTCCAGGCAGTACTTCCTGACAGGTCCCTTCCTGACAGGGTACCTCCTGGATGAGGCAAGAAGGAAATATTCCCCATATTCAACGAGGTGAGGAAGCAAGGCAGGCCACACGGTGCAAAAATGTGCCTTCAGACACTCAGTACTTTGTAGCCGAGATGAATTGGCAGGCATCGCAGCAGTCAGGCTTCTGGTGCTTCTTGGAGAGGGCTAGAGAGGAGCACTTGATGGACAGGAGGCCCTGGAGAGCCAGAGAATGTGCACCCTCTCCCAGAAAGCTCTGCAGCAGAAACAGAAAACTCAGATGCGCCAAGGGGCCAGGCCAGGGCTAGAGCCTATGACGGGGGTAGTTTTCCAGGCTCTTTTCTTTCTTTCCTTCCTTCCTTCTTTCCTTCCTTCCTTCTTTCTTTTTTCTTTCTTTCTTTTCTTTTCTTTCTTTCCCTTTCTTTCTTTCTTTCCTTCCTTCTTTCTTTCCTTCTTTCTCTTCTTCTTCTTCCTCCTTCTCCTCCTCCTCCTTCTCCTTCTTCTCCTTTTCCCTTCTTCTCCTTTTCCCTTCTTCTCCTTTTCCCTTCTCCCTTCCTCTTCTTCTGTTTCTCCTCCTCCTCTTCTTTCTTCTTCTTTTTCTTCTTCCTCTTCTTCTCCTTCTCCTCCTCCTTCTCCTTTCTTCCTCTTCATCTTTCTTCCTCCTCCTCCTCCTTCTTCCTCCTCTTCCTCCTCTTCCTCTTCCTCTTCTCCTTCTCCTTCTAGAGGAGCAAGAATCTGGATTATTATGTGAAATTAGCTCGAGACTCAATGAAGCAATTTCTACACGCTGCATAAACACGTTGTCTTTATGCTGAGTGACTCCCCCTGGGCCACTAGATTTCAGCCCCTGCCTTGAATTCCTCTCTGGTGCTTTCTAAGCAGAGGCTTGTCCTAGGGGTCCACCACCTCTACCCCTGCTCCAGGCCTCCAGAGTGAGAACCAAATGCCACCCAGGCAGACAGTTTCCCGGGTACGCGGTGAAGCCTTGGGGAAAGGTTGCTGCCAGCTACAGGCTGGTTCTAGGACTCTCCCGGGAGGTTAATAGAGAGAACTTCCTGTAGCAGGCACAGGTGCCTTTGCCTTACAGCCCCTGCCCAAGGCTTGGGTGACACTGCAGCCCTCCACGCAGTTGCTTCTAGGGTGAAACGTTCCACTCCCCTCCAACCCCGGCTTGGGTTCCTTCTCTGTCTCTCCACAATCTCCCTGTGACTGTGGGAGGGACACCCCAAGGCCCATGGGATGTGCTTGACTCCTCATTCCCCGGACCAGTCCTTTGCAACCCCTGGCTCCCCTGTCTACTTCCTGAGATCCTTCTGTGAGGAAAACAATCCATGATAACTTTATAAACAGACATCAAAACCAGGGTTTCCTGGGTTTTACGAGGGCAAGAGGGCCGGGTTTGCTCAGGGGCGCCCCCTGGCGGTGCCTCATCCCCCACCGGCCCTGCTGGGCTGGGGGAACCACGGTGGGAGGCAGCGGCTCCCAACCTGCTCTGTCTCAGGACCCAGTTACTCTCTGCAAAATGACTGAGCACCCTAAAGAGTTGTTGCTTATACAGGTTATAGATCTATACCTGTAGCATTAGAAATTGGAACAAAATTTTAAAATGTTTATTAATTCCTTTAATGTAATTATCAGCCCATTACACATTTGAATATAAATAATATTCTATGCAAATTAGTTGCATTCTCCAAAAGTAAAAACATTTAGTGGCAAGAGCACTGTCCTTTTACATTTTTGTACATTTCTTTAACAACTGGCTTCACAGACCACAGGCGGGACCTTCGAATCTGCCTCCGAGTTCCATCAGTCCCGATGTCACACGTCACGTAGTCTCTGGAAAACTCGTCTGTCACCTTATGAGAGAATGAGGGCAAAAAAGGCAAATGACATCTGAATGTTACTAAAAAAAAAATGACTTTTGGACCCCAGGGGGTCCCCTGACTGTGCTCTGAGAACTGCTGGTTGGTGTAAGGGTAAGATCGTGATCACTGTGGCCAGATAGACTTATGGGGGTGCCAGAGTCTAGGCCAAGTCTGTGGAGGACATGGGGGATGTAGAGGGCTCAGACCTCAGAGCTACTGGTGCAGTGGGAATCAGGATCCCTCCCGCCAAGCAAGCTAGGTGAGCTCTTCTGGGCCCTGAGGCCAGATTCTGACGACACCTTGGCTCCTGCGCTCATGAGCCTCATCTGTAAAATGGGATGAGAGCAATTCCTCCCTCCCTGGGCGGAGATGCTGCTTGAAACTCAGAATCCCCATGCAACGAGGCCTTGTGATGCCATAGCTGATGAGGCTCAGCCCCAGCCACACACCTTGAGATGTTAAAACAGCCTCAAAGCTCATCTTCAGCTGTTCAGTGGCTGGTGAATTGATTAACTTATTGAACGGTTAAGTGCTTACCACGTTCTAGAAGTTCTGGGGAAGTGCCTGGCCCCTGGGAATCATGGCTGGCTCCCAGGGGTTTGGATTTGCTGTGGGGTATCTCCATCGGCCCTCAGGGGTATTCCTGATGCTCTCTGGATTTCCTTCTGCTTTCTCTGCCAGGGGGCATTTTCAGCTCTCCCTGCAGATTTTCAGCCTGCGCCCTGTGTGTGTTTTCCCCATCTGCAAAGCGCTCTGATTTGCTCTGTGGCAGGCATTTCTATGAGCTGAGGAAGCTGTCCCCGTCTGTTCTGCAAGCGTGTCCCACCTGGGATGAAAAGGAACCCCCGGCGGCTGTGGAGGGGAGGGTTCCACTGTTCTCGGGGAGTGGTTGCACCCACTCTGTGAAGGCACGCCGCTGCCCACTTCCTCTGGGGGACGAGGTGCGCCGGACTCTCTACAGGAGGAGCCCCTGGACCTATGACCTAGAGATGGGAGGGCTCCTACCTGTTCTCTGGTAGGAGAGAAAGACTCAGCCTCTCTGGAGGTTCCCCCACCTGCTCTGTTTAAACAAGTGTATCTTCTTGGTGGTGTTGTGGCAGGGGAGCAGGGGCGGTGTTGTCCAGCAGGGATGTGAGGGTGCTCCCACAGCTGGGGGTGGTCCCACCCCGTGAGGCCATGCATGGAGAAGGTGCTGCCCATCAGCACTAAGTTACTGGTCATGGGAGAAGGACTGGTCCTTCCCTCAAACCCACAGTGTCACAAGGAGGCAGGAAGGATGGTGCCTAAACGGGGAGCACTGCTGCCCCCTCGTCCCACACCAACCTCAAGGCGAATAACCTTGCACATCTGCGGACAGTAGGCCAGTCAAGGGCTTTTGCCTCGACTGACACATTGAAGCCTTTTGTCAGATTCAAGGTCAACAGAAATAATTTTTCCTTCCCTCCCTCCCTCCCTTCCTTCCTTCCTCTCTCTCTCTCTCCCCCTCCCTCCCTCCCTCCTTTCTTTTTTAGATGTAGTTTCGTGCTCTTATTGCCCAGGCTGGAGTGCAATGGCACAATCTTGGCTCACCAAAACCTCCACCTCCTGGGTTCAAGTGATTTTCCTGCCTCAGCCTCCAGAGTAGCTGGGATTACAGGCATGCGCCACCACACCCGGCTAATTTTGTATTTTTAGTAGCGACGGGGTTTCTCCATGTTGGTCAGGCTGGTCTCGAACTCCTGACCTCAGGTGATCCACCCACCTCGGCCTCTCAAAATGCTGGGATTACAGGTGTGAGCCACTGCTCCTGGCCAATTTTTCTTGTTTTATGAGGGAGGAAAGTGAGGCTCAAAGAAGGACCCTGACTTGCTAGAACCTCACAGTTCACAGGTCACTGTGACTAGAATTGAGTTTTATCTGGCAGGCAATGGGAAGCCATTGAAGAATTTTGAGCAGGGGAGTGATATAGCCAGGCTACTTTCTAGAAGATAACTCTGGGGGTGAACAGTCACCCAAGGGAGAAATCAGGGCAGAGGAGGCGCAGTGGGGGTGCAGCTCCCCCTGCCCCTCTGGCTGCCCTGTCCTTGCTCTGTGCACGGGACCCAGGAGACCAGCCAGTGCAGCCCTGAGTTGTGTCTGATTTCCCCCAGGCTGTGTGGCCTGCGCATCCTGCAGCCTTACGCCGAGAGGATCCCCGTGGTGGCCACGGCCGGCATCACCATCAATTTCACCTCCCAGATCTCCCTCACAGGGCCTGGTGTGCGGGTGCACTATGGCTTGTACAACCAGTCGGACCGTGAGTATGGGCAGCCGGGGGAACCCCCTGCAGTGACTCCCTGCCTCTTGGCCATCCCTGGAACCACCAAGGGGGCTGTAGGCAGCTGCTTATGAGGCCGAACAAAAGGAGAGAGAGAGAGAGAGAGACAGAGAGAGAGTGTGTTTGTGCTTGCACAAATTTATGCAGCTTTGTGTGTGCCCACGTGTGCAAGGCAGCCACACGGGTTTGCAAGAATACACACTCATACATAGCCTGTGCGTGTGTCTGGATATGTATGTGTGTTCTGTGCGTGTGTCTGGATATGTATGTCTGCTTGGAATGTGTACACGGGTGCCCAGGAACACATGGTGCCTGTCCATGTGTGTGTGAGTGAACAGGTGCATTCATGTCTTTGTGCGCCTCCGGGGCTATGCATGGCCTAACGGCGCCCTCCCTGCCTCCACGGTCCCCTGTGGTTTCGCAGCCTGCCCTGGAGAGTTCCTCTGCTCTGTGAACGGACTCTGTGTCCCTGCCTGTGATGGGGTCAAGGACTGCCCCAACGGCCTGGATGAGAGAAACTGCGGTGAGCAACCCGCCCGCGCATCCCTCCTCTCCCCGCCAATCCCTCCTCCCTCCTCACCTTCCCTGCTCTGAGCTGAGTGGAGACCCCACTCCTACATGTAGCTTCCATTATCAACACCCAGGAAGTGGGGTTCTCTCACTGTGCGGGGGTGGCAAGATGACACCACCTCGTGGGACAGTGGCAGGGACAAGTGGGGAGCCAGGTCTCCTGACTTCCAGCTCAGGGCTATCACCCCCACCCCTGTCCCAGCCAGCCTTCCAAGAAGGAACAGAATGGGTGAGGGAGATGTCCCCCTCCTCTGCCCTGTCAAAGGTTTAAATATGTGGGAAGAGGGAAGCAAGATGTTCATGGCCGGGGGGATGATCCTGCCACGGTGCTGGGGGAGGTGCCTGATATTCGGAAACTGAACATCTGGCTTCAAGTTCTGGCTCAGCCAAGTGACCTTGGACAAGTCACCTCATCTGTTTCCACCAATGAAATGGGGTATCTCACAGGGTTGCTGTGAAACTTTGGGTGTAAAGTAGCAGAGAAAGAGGCCGGGCGCAGTGGCTCACGCCTGTAATCCCAGCACTTTGGGAGGCCGAGTAGAGCGGATCAACTGAGGTCAGGAGTTCAAGATCAGCCTGGTCAACATGGTGAAACCCTATCTCTACAAAAAGTACAATAATTAGCTGGGTGTAGTGGCAGGAGCCTGCAATCCCAGCTACTTGGGAGTCTGAGGCAGGAGAATCGCTTGAACCTGGGAGGTTGCAGTGAGATTGTGCCATTGCACTCCAGCCTTCATGACAAGAGTGAGATTCCGTCTCAAAAAAATAATAATAATAAAATAAAATAAAATTAAATTAAAATAAAGTAGCAGCGAGAGATTTGTGATCGGTAATGTGCAATACAGCACACCTTCTACAGGCATCGCCAAGCCCCAGCTGGCTCCTCTGGCTTCCTCCCACCTGTCCCCTCTCTGTATCTCCACACAGTTTGCAGAGCCACATTCCAGTGCCAAGAGGACAGCACGTGCATCTCACTGCTTAAGGTCTGTGACGGGCAGCCTGACTGTCTCAACGGCAGCGATGAAGAGCGGTGCCAGGAAGGTAGGGCAGGGCCTGGCTGAGTGTCTGGAGGGACACCAAAGGCAGTCTAGGCCTGCTACATGCTTCAGCAAAGGTTTCTAGCTTCTTGTCCCAACACCCACCAACCCCTCTGTATTTACACCTGTATATCTATCCATCCATCCATCCATCCATCCATCCATCCATCCATCTATCTTCTGGTCTCCAATCACCCTGTCTGTCCATCGATTCATACAGCTACCCATTTATCCATGCATCTACTGACCTTTGCAACCACTGATCTTCCTATCATCAAACTGTCAATCTACTCACTTATTAGTTTGGCTGACTACCTGCCTGTAATGGCCACTGTTCCATCCATCTGTCCATCCATCCATCCATCATCCATCCATCATCCATCCATCATCCATTCATCCATCCATCCACCCATCCATCATCCACCCATCCATCCATCCATCCATCATCCATCCATCATCCATCCATCCACCCATCCATCATCCATCCATCCATTCATCCATCAATCTATCCATCATCCATCCATCCATCCATCCATCCATCCATCCATCATCCATCCATCCATCCATCATCCATCCATCCATCCATCCATCATCCATCCATCCATCATCCATCCATCCATCTACCCATCCATCCATCCATCCATCCATCCATCCATCCATCCATCCACCCATCCACCTACCCATCCACTGATCTCCCTAGCACCCTGTCTATCCACTGGTCCTTACATCCACACATTTATCCAACCTTCTAGCTGTCTGTCAGTCTCCCTAATGGACCACCACTCCACCCATTGGCTTTTCTGCTCAATCTTCTGTCTGGGTCTATTTATCCATCCATCCATCTACCCACCCAACTGACCAACTGACCATCACTTGCAGACTATCCAGCAATAGGCAAGGTGCAGTGAGGAAGTGGGAATAAAACAGCAGAGATGCGGCCCCTGCCTTCCAAGGCTTATCTGTTAGGACGATACGATGAGTGACTCTCCTGCCGTGTAGGCAGATTGTGGGGCAGGGAGGAGGTCAGACATGAAAAGCTTCCTGGAGGAGGTAGGCGTTTGGCCCTTGGTGAGAGCTAAAACTTAAATGGGCAGGAGGAAAGGAGAGCGGCAAAGACCAAGTGGTGGAGTGGAAAGTTCTTTACAGTGAAGAGCAGGGAGGAAAAGGTGGCAACCGGGCAGGGCCAGAGCCTGGGAGACTGCCAGGCTAGGTGGGGACTCTGGTCTGAAAGTGGAGGCATAGTTCTGCTTTGAAGTTCCACACCAGAGGGGGAGGCATGATCTTGTGGTCAGGAGCTCCAGTCTGAGAATGGAGACACTGCTTTGCACGCAACAGACCAGTCTCAGTGGAGGGGCTGGGGGTGCGGGGGACATGGCCTGCTTTTAGGAAACCCTAAAGGAGACTCAGGAAAAGACTCTCCAGTCACCTCCTGGATCTTCTGGCTCCATCGTTCCTGCACCCTACTTTGGAAGTCTCCTTTGGGGCTCAGAGACCCACCTTCTGTGCCCTGTCCCCATCCCCTCTGTCCCAGGGGTGCCCTGCGGGACATTCACCTTCCAGTGTGAGGACCAGAGCTGCGTGAAGAAGCCCAACCCACAGTGTGATGGGCGGCCCGACTGCAGGGACGGCTCAGACGAGCAGCACTGTGGTGAGCCCTGCCCGGCTGCCTGGGGCCCTGGAGCTTGGGAGGGAGGGGGGTGCCCACAGCAGGACGCTGGAGGGAAATCTCACCCCGTTCCCTGGTCTCTCTCTATCCCACCCTCTGCCCCCTCACACCTGGGTCTTTATGATCTCTCCCCCTCCATTGTTCTCCTGTTCTCTGTCTCTCCATCTCTTTCCTTTGCCCTTCCTCTCTGTTTGTCTGCTTCTCCCCTTCCCCTCCTCCTCTGTCCACCCCACCACCTGCCCCCCATCCCCAGACTGTGGCCTCCAGGGCCCCTCCAGTCGCATTGTTGGTGGGGCCGTGTCCTCCGAGGGTGAGTGGCCATGGCAGGCCAGCCTCCAGGTTCGGGGTCGACACATCTGTGGGGGCGCCCTCATCGCTGACCGCTGGGTGATAACAGCTGCCCATTGCTTCCAGGAGGACAGGTAAGGGGGAGGGTGTGGGGGCCTAGGCCATAAGAGGCAAGGGCAGGGAAGGCTGGGTGGGCGGTGCACTGTGTCTGAGCTCTTTGCAGATAGAGGGAAGGGTGGTGAACCCCTCAGACAGGCTACTGTGATGTGGGTTCTAGTTCTGGCTCCACCAGGACCTACTGGGTCCCTGGACACATTGTTCTACCTCTCTGCCATCTACTTTTGGTATCTTGCTTTAAGTTGGGCCAGTGATTCATTCATTCATCTCATTCACTCATTCAGCAACACTTGTTGTGCTCTTACTATGTGCCAGGGGCTATGGTAGATGCTGGGGATACAGTAAAGGACAGAACTGCCCTACCTGGTCATAAGCTATGACACTCCCCCAGGTGTGACATGAAGTAGCAGGGAGCCCCCAGGGGACATCTCATCAGGCCTCATGGCCATCTTTCCCATCTGCTTGGTGGGCTGAAACCTCCCCCAATCCACCCGCAGACAGATCTGGGCTCCAGATCCTGCCCCCAGAACCTGCACAGGGATCCTCTTTTGTGTCCTCTCTGGGGCACAGGTTGCTCTGACCACCTAGCTCTCTTTAACCCCATCCCAGGCTCCGCACTGCCCTCAGGTAGAGAGACCCGAAGGCTGCCCGCCTGCCACGCAGGCAGCTGACTGCGGCAGTCCAATTCCTCCACGGTCAACGCCCACCCCCTCCCCACCAGGACCCACCAACCTCGGGGAACTCAGAGCAGCCTGGGTCCGTAAAGTGCTAAGGAAAAAAGAAATTTGTGTCGAGGGCCTGGCCCTGTGCTACATTTTTTAGATATACGGTCTTACTGGATTCTCTCAAGAACAGTCGAGTAGAAAATGCCGTTCCCATTTTGCAGATGAGGTGGCAGAGGCTTAGAGAGGCACACACATGTCTAGGGAGGGATAAAGCTGGGGCCTGGAACCCAGGCAGGCCGAGGGGGTGAAGGCTGAAAGCTGTACCACCAGCTAGGCGGCCTTCAGGGAGGGAAGGGAGGGCTGGGTGTGGAGGGCACTGTCCCAGGCGGCAGTTGGCTATCCTGAGGGTCCCTGGATGGGGAGAGGCAGCTTCCCCCCACCCCACCCCACCCCACCCCACCCCAGCATGGCCTCCCCGGCGCTGTGGACGGTGTTCCTGGGCAAGGTGTGGCAGAACTCGCGCTGGCCTGGAGAGGTGTCCTTCAAGGTGAGCCGCCTGCTCCTGCACCCGTATCACGAAGAGGACAGCCACGACTACGACGTGGCGCTGTTGCAGCTCGACCACCCGGTGGTGCGCTCGGCCGCCGTGCGTCCCGTCTGCCTGCCCGCGCGCTCCCACTTCTTCGAACCCGGCCTGCACTGCTGGATCACTGGCTGGGGCGCCCTGCGCGAAGGCGGTAAGCGGCCGGCACGTAGGGCGGGAGGCGGAGGGAGACCGTGCGGAGCCGCTTCGCCACACCCGGCCTGGAGAAGGGCGGGGCTGGGGGGTCCCGGGGCTCCACCCCACAGGCCCTTTACTCCTGGGATTCAAATTGGGCTGAATTTTACGGTACAAAACCACCCTTTAATGCGGCCCATAGGCCCCCGCCCCTGCCCTCCTAGCTCTTCCCTTCATTCTGGAAGGGCATTATGTGTGGGGCAAAGGGGCAGGTCGGGGGGGCCACTGCCCACGTGCAAGCTCCACCTGCTGCTCCTTGGCCTGCAAGGGCGGAGGCTCTTAATTATTAGCACTTTCCACATCCAGGCTGAATTTTAGGGGAACATGACTTCACGTAATCCATCCAATAGCCCTGGGGCGGATGCTGTGGCCCCATTTTATGGATGGAGAAACCAAGGCTCCACACACAGCCAGAAAGGACTGGAGCAGAGATTAGAACCCAGGACTGGCTGCCTCCAGAGCCCCCGCTCTTCCTGCTACTGCTCTCAGAAACAGGGTCTCTCCCCTTTCTACCTTCACTAACCAGAGCTGGCTGTCCCTGGTGGCCACCGTACAGTTTTGGGGACACAGACCCAGGTGGCAAACCTACAGACATGCCCTGCAGCCTTAGTGTTGGTGGCTTCACAAATGTGTACAGTGACTTACAATCTGGAGGCAGGCAGGGCTGCAGAGATATTTTAAGGATGGGAAAACTGAGGCTCAGAGGAACAGTGACTTACCCAAGGGGATGGCAGAGGTCATGGCAAAGCAAAGGCTGGTTCATTCACTATTCCTTCACTCATTCAGTCACTCAATGACACTTTCTGAGCACCAGCTATGTACCAGGTATGGGGTTAAGGGAAGGGTACATCAGGATGGAGAGAGAACATTCTCGGGGGAGACAGACAGTGATAAGGGCTGGCATGGATGGGGAGGTGTAGGGACAGTGGAGACACAGAGGAGGCTCCTGCCTAGGTAGGGTCAAGGGAGGCTTCTAGGGGAGGGTTGTTTAAGCTGAGGCCTGGAAGATGAGTTGGCAACATCCAGACAAAGGGAAAAGACATTCAGGTGAAGACACAGGTGCCAAGACAGGAAGACCTGAGAACATCCGCAGCCTGCCAGAGGGGCCAAGGTGGGGGGCAGGTGTGCCTGGGCAAGGAGCAGCCAGTGTAAGGATCTTGGGCCAGGAGTTCTCCCTCCTACCTGCACCTTAGAACCATGCGTGGTTCAAGAAAAACCCTTGTATCAAGGCTTCCCAGGGGACTGTGATATGCTGCCCTCCTGGAGAAGCACTGGGGTGGACTGCAGAGTTGGGGCTCTGCAGAGTTGTAAGGAAACGGTGAAGGGGTCAGATGTGGGCTTTGGAAACATCCCCAGGTGCTATAACATAGCAGCGAAGAGCCAGCCAGAGCCCAGAGGTGCCTGAACAGACAGAGGTGGGGGACAAGACGCTGGAGTAAGACACTCATCCACACGGGCTTCTTTTTTTTTTAAGATGAAGTTTCACTCTTGTTGCCCAGGCTGGAGTGCAATGGTATGATCTTGGCTCACTACAACCTCTGCCTCCTGGGTTCAAGCGATTCTCCTGCCTCAACCTCCTGAGTAACTGGGATTACAGGCATGCACCACCACACACAGCTAATTTTGTATTTTTAGTAGAGACAGGGTTTCTCCATGTTGGTCAGGCTGGTCTTGAACTCTTGACCTCAGGTGATCTGTCCGCCTTGGCCACCCAAAGTGCTGGGATTACAGGCATGAGCCACTTCGCCTGGCTCTCCACATGGGCTTTGGTCAGGGGCTCTGTCTCCATGAACCCCACAGAGAAAGAGCTAGAATAAAGTGACAGGGAGGCAGAGGGGCAGGTGCAACCCCAGCAGAGGTAAGGGTGGGCAGAGCAGGAGAGAAGCAGGCTCCTGAGATGCAAAGGAGCGTTAGGGAGAACAGGTGCTCCAGGTTCCTTAGATCTCACTTCTGCCCTTGACCACGGACAGGCCCCACCAGCAATGCTCTGCAGAAAGTGGACGTGCAGTTGATCCCACAGGACCTGTGCAGCGAGGCCTATCGCTACCAGGTGACGCCACGCATGCTGTGTGCCGGCTACCGCAAGGGCAAGAAGGATGCCTGCCAGGTGAGTACCCCCAGTGTGGGAGGGAGAAAGCAGAAAGGATGCTGCTCACATCATCAGGGGCTGGCCCTATGCTCACATCAGCCTGCTGAAGCCTCCCATCCTCCCAGAAAGGTGGCGATGGCCGCCCTCACTTTACAGAAGAGGAGACTGGGGGTTGGAAGGGTTGAGGAGCTTGCCCAAGGTTGCAGAGCCATGGATCAGAAGAGATGCTGTGACGGGCAGGTGTTAGGCTCAAACCCAGTTCTGCTCCTTGCCCATCACAAGGCACTAGGCCCAGGGTCCCACAGTGAGGTGGATGCAAGGAAGAAGAAAGGCGTGTCAGCCACAGAAGGGCGGCGGAGGCAGAGTGGGGGTGTGGGGACACAGCCGCAGTTCCAGGAGGGCCCAGGCTGGCTGGAGGACAAAGAGGGTTGGCTTGGACTCTCTCCATTTAGCAGGCGAGGAAAAAGCAGAGCTTTAAGACTGAACGTGAGTCTCTGGCACCCAGTCAATTCCCAACAGTCAGGACTTAATCCCCATGGCCCCTCGCCTGGAAAGGGGGTGCCCTTACCCTGCTTCAGTCCTTTCTCCTTTCCCCCTTTCAGGGTGACTCGGGTGGTCCGCTGGTATGCAAGGCACTCAGTGGCCGCTGGTTCCTGGCAGGGCTGGTCAGCTGGGGCCTGGGCTGTGGCCGGCCTAACTACTTCGGCGTCTACACCCGCATCACAGGTGTGATCGGCTGGATCCAGCAAGTGGTAACCTGAGGAACTGCCCCCCTGCAGAGCAGGTCCCACCTCTGGACTCAGAGAGCCCAGGGCAATTGCCAAGCAGGGGGACAAGTATTCTGGGGGGAGGGGGGCGCCAGCAGGCCCTGTGGTGGCAGGAGGTGGCATCTTGTCTTGTCCCTGATGTCTGCTCCAGTGATGGCAGGAGGATGGAGGAGTGCCAGCAGCTGGGGGTCAAGACGTCCCCTGGGGACCCAGGCCCACACCCAGCCCTTCTGCCTCCCGATTCTCTCTCCTCTGTCCCCTTCCTCCACTGCTGCCTATTGCAAGGAAGTGGCTCAGCAGCAAGAATGCTGGCTCTACGTCCCCAGGAGTGTCTGAGCTGTGCCCCACTCTGTACAGAGGCTGCTTGGGCAGCCTTGCCTCTAGAGAGCAGATGCCAGCTTCGGAAGCCCCTGGTCTAACTTGGGATCTGGGAATGGAAGGTGCCCCCATAGGAGGGGACCCTCACAGCCCTGGGGACTGCCAGGTGGGCCGGCTGCCACCGTAAGCCAAAAAAGGTGGGGAAGCCCTGACTCCAAGGTCCTTGCCCCACCCCTGCCTGCCACCTGGCCCCTCACAGCCCAGACCCTCACCGGCAGGTGAGCTCAGCTGCCCTTTGGAATAAAGCTGCCTGATCCAAGCCCCTCTGCTGGAGTTTGAAATGGGGACCCGGGCACCAGCCTCATGCCCTTGACTGAAGCAGTCCCTGCTTCCAGCACAGCCTGTTTGACAAGTGTCCAGAAGGCCAAGGTGGGCTCAGTGGCAGCAGGCGTGGCCACTGAGGGCCACTGAGGGCTGGGACCTCTGGGGGAGCTGCCCAGGTCCTAGGAGAAATGCTGGGAAGGCAATCGTTTGGGGACCCTCAGGTCACAGGGAGGGATGTGAGGAGCAATGGTCTCCTTTTGGAACCTTAAAGGAAACAGGCTCAGAGAGGCGGTTAAGACATCCTCATGGTGGCACTGGGGGTTAGGAGTGGAGGTGGCATAGACTCCGGTCTCCCAGTTCCCCGTCTGCCATGGCCCCCTCCAGCGCGACACTCATTCCCTTTGAATTCTTTGAATCATTGAGTAGGCACTGTGCTGGGGCCACAGGGGTGAAGGACCTGGCTCCTGACCCCAGAAGCAATGGGGATGATCCAGTGGGAAGGGGATGGAGGGGAGCGCAGACCGGGCAAGTCAAGGCAAGCTGCCTGGAGGCTGTGAGACTTGAGCTGAGGTTCAGAGGTAGTCAAGGTGGGAATATCCGGGAGGGATATTCCAGGCAGGGGAAGAGCATGTGCAAAGGCACAGAGTCCCGGAAGAATGAGACACACTAGGACCCAGCAAGCCGAGTGAGTGTTACAACAGAGCTTGAGAGGGGAAGGACTGAAGAATTCAGAGGGGCAAACCGAGGCGGGATAGCAGAGCCTGGAGTTGAGCCAAGGATTTGACCCTGCAAGTTCTGTGGAGCCATGGTAGGCTCTATAGCATAGGGGTGACATGAGTGGACTCACATTTTGGAACCAGCCTTGGCACCAGTGTGCAGGGAGTGGCAGGCAGGGAGGCTGGGTAGGCCACTGCAGGATTCCGGGAAGGAGAGGATGGGCCGGGACTGAGCGGCGCCACGGGATGGACTGGAGGATGATTTCGGACCCCTGAGGGCAGTTGTGACGGAGCTGGGGGACCCGCTGGAGGTGAGGGTGGGTGCTCAAGTGTGGACAACTCTTTCTGGAAGCCTAACTGGGAGCGGAAGGGACAGAGGGCGCTTCAGAGGGGCCCTAGACTGAAGAGGGGTTTTTCCAGCATGGGCGCTGCTTCCAGGTCTGTGGGTGAATGAGGCAGAAGGGGAACCAGGGACGGGAAGCACCCACCTGGATCCTGCCAGGAGGAGCCGGGGCAGCTGGGCGAGCAGGGGGCGTCTCCAGAGCAGGTGGGCAGAACACATGCAGAATCCCTTGGGTGATCTGGAATCACCGTGGGCCCTACCCCAGTCTTCGTCGGAATCCTGGAGGGGTGGGGGATGTCATCTGTTCTCCTAACAAGCCTCCTGGTGACTCTTTCGCAAGGATAGTTGGACCCCAAAAGTGAGGCCAGCTTTGAAGTGGAGCGTCCTCAGGGGAAGTGGCGAGGCCCTCCAGGCTTGAGCTGGCAAGAGGGTGCCCCTGCCCCAGCCTATGGAGGGCCTGCGCCCTAGGGGCTCACTGCCCGGCAGGATTTCCTCGAGCAGCGGGTAGGCTCGGCAGGACTGGGGAGTTGAAGGAACTGGCCAGGGTGGGTGGAGGTCTGGGGTCTGGGCTGGGTCCAGCAGGCTCAGAGAAAGGAGAGGGCGGGGTGTTTATATTTCCCGGGATTTTGGGCAGAGGGGTGGCAGCAATAGGGAGGGACGGAGGTGGCCCAGGTGTTAGAATAGAAGTGGGGGTGGCGGCGTCCTGAGAGGTTTAGGATGTGGCAGAGGCAGCCCAGGGCTCTCCCTAGAGTTCTGTTTTCTGGCTCCTGGCCAGGTAGGGCAGGTGCTTTGGTATCTGGCCCCAGGGCAAAGGATGTAGCCAGTTCCCCAAGCCCTCCCTGCAACACACCCAGGAAAATGACAACAGGGCAGCGTCCCTGGGCTTTCAGGAGAAAGCTGCATTCCTCTGGGCCAGTCTACCACACCTTGAGTTCCCCAAAAGTGGCCCAGAGAAAGAGAGGGTGACAGCCAGGCTGGGCTGTTCCTTCGGGTTTTATTACACGGTGGGGTCCGACATAGCCGAGAAGCAAGGACCCATTCCAGGAATTCAAACACAGGACGGCCGCTGGCTCAGCCGCCACACCCACTCGCCCCGGGCAGTTCCTGAGTCCTCCACCGCCCCTGCCCAGCCCCTTCTGCTGCCTCTCCCCGCCCCCCAGGCCAGGCGCTGGGCCAGCAATGCAAATGGCTGGGGATGGGATCACCAAGGTGAAGGCCAAGCCACCTACCCCTACTCTGACAGGCCAGCTCCCCACAACCTGCATCCCCAATACCTGAATCTCCATTTGCAAACACAGTGTTACGCCCAGGGGTTGGGCTGGGTCCTTCCCATCCCAGGGCAGCTGAAGGTGGGCGGCCCCTATATACTGCCCGAGGGCCTTCAGGGACCTTGCTCCTCTGTGCACCCTCACAACAACCCTGTGAGGTAGGTGGGGTGGGAGGAGTTACCCCCTGGACTAAGGCTCAAGGAGGCGATGTGACTGGGCCAGGAAGGAGTGCATCCGCCATGCAGCAGGGGAGCCCGGGAAAGGGGACGCGGGGGCTGGAGAGACACAGCCAGACATTGCCACACGTCCACCATGAGCAGTCGGCTCTGCCCAGAGATCCTGGGGCCCACCTTGGGCCTTGAGAGGTCCCGGGGGCCCCCGCCCCGGCCCGGCCCTGGAGGCAGGGGTGAGTCACAGCCCCACAGGTGCAGACAGAGGAGGCTTCTTCCTTCTCAGGCCCGGGGCCCACCCCATGGTACGAAAATAAAGGATTTCAGATGGGAACCCCAAGTCCCTGGAGGTGATCTGGGGCCTCACATCCGGGTGCCTCTGGCTTGTAACAGCTAGAAAAAAAAGAGGGGAAGGACAGGAGGATGGGAGGGACGGAGGTGGGGCCGGTAAGGAGGGGGTGATGCAGGGCCAGGGGGTGGAGGAGATTGAAGGGGTGGGGAGAGGGAGAGAGAGAGAGGCAGTTGAGTCACAGGCTTCCTTCTGGAGAAGGCGATGGGGCTGAGGCCCAGAGAAGGTGGATTCAGAATTGAGTGGGGGAGGAGCAGGAAGGGTGCCCAACTAACCCATCCAGGAGCCCCATGCCCTGTCTTGGGCTCAGTGGCAGCCACCTACAGAGGCCAGATTCTGCCAAGACTCTTAAGGGGGTGGGATGGGGGTTGGTCAGGCTGGGAAAAGCACTGATGCCCCAGGCGAAAGGAGCCACGGAGAGCAGCTGTTTGTCCCGTTTTAGAGGCAATTGTGGCCCAGAGAGGGACAGTGACTTGCCCAAATTCACACAGCAGGAAGAAAAGACTGGGGTGGGGGCTTGTAGGCATGTGGCCAGGTTTTTTTCTGACACTCTGCAATCCTTAAGCCAGCTCTGGCTGACAC
The DNA here is from genome assembly GCF_043159975.1 of Macaca nemestrina. NCBI lineage: Eukaryota > Metazoa > Chordata > Mammalia > Primates > Cercopithecidae > Macaca > Macaca nemestrina. The sequence continues at coordinate 104,692,365 of NC_092139.1, read as the reverse complement.
TTCATAGGCCAAGGGTATCCGAAAGTGGCCTGTCCTCCCCATCCCCACAGAAATAGGGGATGCCACAAGGCAGTGACACAGGAGCTCCTGGATGTGCAGGGACTCGGCCAAGGCCTCTGGCTTCAGCGGGTCCCTCCCTCCCCGCAAGCCTGGCTCTGGTGCTGATGGGCTGGTGGGAAAGTTCCCACTCCCTAACTTTCTTCTCTCAGAGCTTCACCCCCAAGGCCAAGGTCGGATGAGAAACTTTGGTGGGTGGAGATAATCAGCCGAAAGCTCGGCTCAAGTCCAAGGATCAAGAGATGAGCACCCTCCTCGCTCCACCCCTCCCTCCAGCACCGCCAAGCTACAAACCAGGGATGGCAGCTCTGGGGGCGGGCGAGGGGCCGAGGAGAAGCCCTCACTGCAAGCTCAGCCTCAGGTCTGAGAGAGTGCGGACGGGAACCTGCAAGGAGGAAACGTGAGGAGGAGGCCGGGAGGAGAGGAGGCGGGGCAGGGCCTGCGGCCGGGGCCCAGCCTCAGTGGTGCCCGGCAGGGTTGGTGGGCACAGAGGAGGTGCAGTTGCGCCCCTCCTCCCCGGGCTGGGAGGCAGGAGGTACCAGAAGGGGCGCAGGAGGCGGCAGGCAGGACGCTCTGGGATGCAGGGCCAGGGGGCCTGGGTGGAGGGCACGGGAGGCTGGGACCAGGGCAGACCCGGGATGGAGGCGTGAGCAGGCAGAGAGAAAACCCGGACAGGGGCAGAGAGGGAAGAGGCAGGGTGCAGATGAGATCCAGGAGGAAGAAGAGGTGGATGAAGATGAGGCAGGACCTCCAGCGGGAAGCGGAGGAGGAGGCAGTGGTGGGAGGGAGAAAAGGTTAGCGGGATCCTGAGATGACTGGGCTGCAAAGAGAAAGTGAGAGAAGGGATGGTTATGCGGGTGAGGCGCCAGGCAAGTGGCTGAGCTAACCCTGGTGCCCCCCCAGCAGCCCCGGGGCCCCCGGTTCTGCAGCTGGCTCCAGCAGGGAGTGGGCGGGAGGCTCCGACTTTGCTTAGCAATCATCCTCCTGGGGGTTGGCTGCACCTTTCTCCTGTGCATCTGCCTCCACCTGCACCTGTTCCACCTCCACCTCCTCCACCTCCTCCTCCTGCTGCTGCTGCTCCTCCAGCTGCTCCTCCGTGCTCTGTGAACCAGCCGGCGGACCCAGGGAAGAAAGAGTGGAGACACTAACAGAGGGGCCAGGGCCTGCTGGCTATCCCCAAAGACCCAGTCTCAGGCAAGGTGAAAGGGACCTCAGGAGAGGGAAGGGCTCCAGCCACAGAAGCTGGGGGCATCTTCTCCAGTCCCCCGGGCAGCTTGGGGAGGGCCTGGGGAAAGCAGCTGAGGATGGGGTGCTGTGGTCATGCTCTGGGGTCAGCCTGGCTGCTGTTACATAGAGTGAGGCTACAGCGAGGGCATGAAGCAGAACGGGGAGGGTGTGGGACTGGGGTATCCCTGAGGGGTGCCTGGGAAGGCCTTGTTTGGAAAGACTGCTCCTGAGTAGAAATGTGGCCAAGGAAGCCCCAGGGCAGACACCACCCAGATCTGGGATGCCACCAGGTCTCTGACACCCCAGGTCCAGGGGCTTTGGCCCAAAAAGGCAGAAGGAGCAGGCTCGCTCTGCACCCTTGCAGGGCAGCACCAGCCCTGGCAGTGGTGGGGGTGGGTGGGCAGGCAGGGTGCGTCCCAGCAGGACAGGGAGGCAGACGGACAGACAGACAGGAAGCCAGAGATCAGCCTCCACTGTGCAGGGCTGGGCCCCAGGTGGGGCAGCCTGCCTTCTTCCCAGCCTGGTTCACGCCTGCTCTGTGGCTCTGCCGAAGGCCCTTGGGACTTCCCACCACAGCACCGTGTCCAGGGTGGCAGGACCCCCGCTCGGCCCCCTCCCCACAGTGGTACAGTGGATGCTGCCAGGGCACTCTCAGGAGGCTGCCTCAACAGGCCAGGCAGACACACAGGACTGGCAGCCACCAGGCTGCCCCCATCCTGCAGAGCGGCCAAGGAGGGGGCCTGGGAAAGGGGCAGGAGTTACAGCGGTGGCTTCCCCATCCTGGCTCAGGCCAGCTGGGGACATGCACCCGTCCCTGGGGAATAAACGGCCATGTGGGATCCCAGAAGCTCCAGGCTCCAAGGCACCACAAAGAGTACGTGATCCTCCCCTCTCACTTCAGAGAGCACAGCAAAGGTGCCGGGAGAGGACAAGCCCTGTCCTAAGTCATACAGAGTGCCACGCTGTGCCCTGACCCCTAGTCCATGCCACAGTGCCTGGTGGCCACTACGCGGCCCCCTTCACGCAGCCTCTGAGTCCACTCCGGCCGCACCCTGGGATGCTCTCATCTCACTGCTCCCAGCCTGGGCCTGGGTAACGGCAGGTGGCATGGGATGGATGGCGGTGGCTGTGAGCATGGGGTTGTGCATGGGCAGCAGGGGTAGAGAGGTGGAGGGATGGTGCAGGCGCAGGGGTGGGAGAGGCGGGGAGGGTGGAGGGAGACAGGAACCTTCTCTGGACACAGGCTGAGGCGGGTGGGCTCACCTTGGTTTTGCGGCTGGACTCTGAGCTCAGCCCATTCGGGGAGCTGTGGAGCTCCTTGGACACCACACACAGGAACTCTGCCTGGTCCTCGCTGCCGTAGTTGTAGGAGGAGCCGATGTTCACCAGCTAGAGGGGCGGAGCATGGGGAGAAAGACGCAGGTTGGTGTTGGGGGCCGTGGGGCCGGGTAGGGCAGACCTCGGCACTCAAATCAAGACACCAGCTCAAGTTCTGCTCTTGTGGCTTGCCGGGCCCGCTCCCGGGTTTGTAGAGGGCACCTCTGGGCAGGAGAGTGGAGTCTTCCCCCTTGCAACCTGTGCCTGTGGTCTGTGCCCCAGGACCAGCCTCTCCGCCTGGCTTGGCTGGTCCGATCCCTGGTGGAGGGTGGCAGCATTACCGCTGTCCCCGCCAGCACCCCCAGCCTAGCACCAGAGCCAGGCGGCCCTTCTCTAAATGCAGGCGGAGGCCTCTAAAGGGCGGCTGTCCCCCGTTCCAGATGTGGCTGACACAGGACAAGGTTGCAGGGTGGCATTGACAAGGTGGAGCCCCACAGAATATTCCCTTCACTCCTGGAAGCAGAGGTGGGACAGGTGGTCCACTCCTGAGACCAAAGGGCAAATGACCAATGGCCCCTGGCCTGCCTGCTCAGCCTCTGAGAGCCTGTGCAATTGCCAGAGATGCCCAGAGGCTCTCAGAGTGGCCCTGCCTTTGTTCCAGGGTCCCTAGAATAACCACGCCCACAGAGCCCTTCTGGCTAAGAAATAAGAAAGTTCTTCCAGGTGATGAATCTCATTCAGCTCTCAGGGACCCTGGAGGGACTCTCAGGCCTGCTGAAGGCCTCACAGCCAGGAAGGGGTGGAGCAGGGAATGGCATCGGGGGTCCCAAGTCCTTTCTGAGGGTCGCATACTTCAATATGGATTTCTAATGATTTGCACGACACTAGTGCCAACATAGGGAGTCCTACGGAGGGCTGTAAGCTTTACTGATGGCCCTTCTAATCTTCACAACAGTCCTACAGAGGAGGTACTGTTAGCCCACTTCACCGATGAGGAAATGGGCCCGTGGAGGAGATGCAACTTGTCCAACGTGGCAGGCATGTCCGTGGCGAGGCCCAGGGGTGAAGCCAGGCCTCTGGCTCTGCACTGGGCCCATTCTTCCATCCCTCCAGGCCATCCTGGGGGCCCCGACCTTCTGCCTTGCAGTCTCCATGTGCCAGGGAGCGTGTGGGTAGGTGTGGAGAAAGGTTAGCCAAGACCCTCTCCTTCTCTAAAGGCACTTTTGACCCTGGGCTCACTTTCTGGCTCTGCTCCTCTGGAAACCTGAGAGGTGGGAGGTCAGCTGCATGACTAGGGATAAAGTGCCTTGGGATAAGGATCTCCCGATGGGTAAACTGCATCTGGACTGGGAGGAACCATCGCTCACCACAAAGACCTCACGGGAAGTCACTGCTTTGGGCTCCCCTGCATGTTGCAATGCTGGCCGCTGGGCATGTCCCCTGCAGAGACCCTGAACACTGTGCATCAGGAACTGCTGGATCACGTGGTGCTGACTCAGTTCTAAGAGGCGCTGACTCCAGGTGGACTCCGCTCACCTATGTGGATCTGGTCTCCTTGTACCTGGGCTGTCACTCGGGGGCCAGAGACTCGCTCATGCCACCAGACAGATCACCACCTGGTTGCTGTGAGGACTCCCACCAACAAGGATGCCCCGTGCTGGCCTGTGGCCACTGGGGCTCCTGTCCTCTCTCTCTCGGTTAACCTGCCACAAAGTGTGGTCTCTCCTAACCTTGTTTAGTTTGATTTCAGAAGACCCCTGGGGCAGCGGGGAATGTGGTGGGGAACCCAAGGCTGGGGCTGCAGGAAGGGAGGGGCCTGCTTGGTCAGAGGCCAGGAAGCCCTAGGGTGGTCCTGGTGGCATGCCCCATCCCCAGCGCACCTGCTCAAAGCGCCAGCCGTCAGACATGGTGGAGACCATCTGCGTGAGCTCCTCCTCCTGGCACTGTAGCACGCGGTACACGTGCTTAGGCGGGACCTGGGGGCAGAAGGGTCACATAGAGGGCACCTGTGGGAGCACCAGGCACCCCAGGAGGGGCATGAGCACCTCCTGCCACCACCCCCGCAACATACCCAAAGAAGGAGAGAGGAAGAGAAAGAAGAGGTGGCTGCGGGGAGGCAGCCATGCTCTGAGTGCCTGCTCCTCACCAGGCATTCACCATACGCCATCTCACTTAATCCTTCCAAGAATCCTAGGCATTATGGGACTTTCCATTGAGGCTCAGAGAGGTCCAGTTACTTGCCCAAGGTCACCCAGCTCAAGGGTAGAGACAGAACCATAACACAGGTAATTCAAGAAAGAACATGGGTGGGGCTTGGGGAACATTCTGGGTCACCCTCAAGGAGTCAGGCCCTCAAGGAGACACAGAGCCTCCCCTCTTCAATCCCGTGGGCCTGGGAGATGGTTCCTCACTACCTGTCCCCCAACCCTTACACATCCCCAAGAGCAGGCGGAAAATCTCCCTCCCTCTTCCTGCAGACTGGCCAGGGAGGCCCAGGCTCCAGGCTCACAAACGCCAGCCCCAACAGCCTGTGCCGAGCCCACCAGGCGACCATCTGATGCCACGAAATGCACAATTTGCTAATCCTGCATTGCCCTCTGCAGGGCACCCTGTACCTCCACACTGACCCCCTTCTGCCTATGAGGAAGGGATGGGTGTGCCATTCCCACCCCTCTCTATCCCATAAGAGGAAATCAAGGTCCAGAGAGGGCGAGCCTGGCCCAACATCACAGAGCAAATGGGGCTGAGACAGGGACTGAACCCCAGTGTCCATCTCCCAGTCTGGGGCTGTGCTGGGCAGCCTGGGAGCCGAACAACCACGCCTCTCCTTACAGGCCAGCCTGGTCTCCCCATGATAAACACTGGTCCTGTCTTTTCCAACCTCCTCTGCCTCCCGCCCCGTCTCCCAGCCTCCCTCTCCCCACCGGCCCCTGCCCTGGCATGTATGTTGCCCCTGCTCCCAACCTGGGTCACCGTGTAGTCCTTCTCTTCCATCCGGTCTTTGATGATGCGGATCAGTGGGCCGATGTTGTAGAACTCGGCTTCCTCCAGGACCCCTGGCACAGACAGAACAGATCCCAGGTCACTCCTTCTGCCTCCATGCCCCATTCTCGTCTTGTTCCCTCCACCCCGGAACCCACCTCCTGCTCCGATCACCCGCCCTGAGGGTGAGCTGAGTGTCTGTGAGCTCAGGGGTCAAGCAAAAGGGAGCATTTCCTTCACTGGATCCCATGCTTCTTGTGGAAGGGGCTGAGAGGCTGCCACACAGCTCTGCTGTGCTGAGCGTGGTGACCCAGGGGCACCTGCCAGGCCACAGTCTGGGGCAGCTTTAGGGCCATCAAGAGACAGCAGGGTCATTGGGACTGATCCCCAGAATGTCACCATGAGCAGGGCCCTGCCTAACTCCCGATCATGTGCTCCTATTTATTAAGCACACTCTAAGTGCTAGGCGCATTACGTTTTTGAATTCTCAGAACTAGAAGGAGGTACTTTCATCATCCGCACTGAACAACTGGGAAAACTGAGGCTCCCAAAGAGAAGCAGCTTGTCCAAGGTCACACAGCTGGTAAGTGGCAGAGGGAACTCAAGTACCGCAGACTCCAGAGCCCTTGTCTTCCCACTGTAAGTACATACCCTTGTGACCACACGTTCCCCCAACTGCCTCACTTTACAGTTTGCAACACCCCACACGAGCTCATCACAAGTCCCAGGGATGTGAGGAGAGCCGGCCTTACTGTCCCCATCTGACAGTTAAGTTAATCTGGGAGATGAAGATGTCAGCCTACCAGTGAAGCGATGAGCCTCCAGCTGTTTCCACTCCCCTAGGCTCCCAGAAGACAGGGGACCTTCGGGCCCTTTCCTTGACTGGCCTCTGGGCTCCCTGGGGACAGGGCTCAAATGAGCTGAATGTGTGTGTTCCCCAAAAATCCACCTGCTGAAAACTGTGATGCGATTAGGAGGGGAGGTAATGAGATCAGGGGATACAGTCCCCAGGGTGGGATCGGTCTTCCTATAAGAAAGATTGATTGGATGTGAGGGTGATCTGGCTGTGACGTCTGTCACCCCACTGAATCGCCAGGGTTGATTTAGCGGATCTGGCTGGCTAGGTGCATGTCCCCTTCCTCCCTCACCGCTCCAGGTGTGTCCCTCCCAAAACTGCCAGCTCCGTCGAAGAGGGCGACCACCCCCGATAGAGGACCAGTCTTTGGTCAAGGGTGTGTGAGTAGCTGCGCTGCCCTGCTAGAACCTCCAAACAAGCTCTCAAGAAGGGGCGGGCGGGGGCTAGCTGCCTCTCTTTCTGCCGTGTGAGGACACAACCAGAGGTCAGCAGTCTTCAGCCCAGAAGAAAGTCCTCACCAGAAGCTGCCACAGGGACCCGATCTCGGGTTTCTAGCCTCTAGGACCGAGAGAAATAAATTTCTGATTTTCACAAGCCACCCAATCTATGGTACTTCATGATTGCCGCCTGAAATGGCTAAGATGGGGCTCACATTTCTGATCTGCCCTCTGTCCCCGGGGCCCACACAGGACCGAACACAGAGCAGGAGGTCAGGGAGTGCTGCTACCTGATTGCGAGAATTATCCCCAGTGCCCTGGGCAGAGCCCTGCAGGTGACAGACAGCTAGCACCACAACCCACATCCACCGGCCAGGCACTGAACTCCATGATGCATTGCTATTAACTCCTTTTATCCTCATGACAGCTCGGTGAGGTGGGTGTTATGGTCCCCCATTTCACAGATGGGGGCATGGAGGCACAGAGGGGTTAGGTCACTTTCTCAATGTCACACAGCTAGTAAGTCTCATCTCAGATCCCCTATCCCCTGGATGAGCCCTAGCCCTGTGTGATCCCCTAGCCCCCGGACAGGCCCGCGTGATCCCCTAGCCCCCGGACAGGCCCGCGTGATCCCCTAGCCCCCGGACAGGCCCGCGTGATCCCCTAGCCCCCGGACAGGCCCGCGTGATCCCCTAGCCCCCGGACAGGCCCGCGTGATCCCCTAGCTCCCAGACAGGCCCGCGTGATCCCCTAGCCCCCGGACAGGCCTGCGTGATCCCCTAGCCCCCGGATAGCCCTGTCTGATCCTCTAGTCCCGGACAGGCCTGTCTGCAGGTGTGGGAATAGCAGGGCTTTGAGAACGCAGGGCGTGTAAACAGGTGCTGGCTGTGACGCAGCTTGGGTGTTTACTTCCTTCCCGGCGGGGCCTGCTCCTGAGCCTAGGCCACTCCCATGGTATCTGTGCTCCCGCAGGGATTAACAGGGAAGCTGTGGGGTTCTGCAGGGCCAGGTACCCACAGTGGACTCTGGTGTTGCGGCCCTGACCTGCTAGAGAGTTGCTGGGCCTCCAGACCACTGTGTCCCACAGGGCTCAGGGAGGGCAGACCATGGCCCAGAGCAGGAAGGCATGCACAGATGCAGGTGCTGTCTGTGCACAGGATTCATGACATCTCCCTCCAGGAGGCAGATCACCGCCCCCATTTAACAGATACCAGTGGAGACGCAGCGAGGAGAAGTGACATGTTCAAGCTGGTCTGGCTGGATCAGCTGACCCAGAGCCACACCCTGTGTCCCAAAGAAGAGTTAACTTGGCATTGACTCTAGTCCTTGCCCCTGGCTGGGGCTCTGCTAACAGGTCGTTCTTCCAGACACGGCTTCCCCACTGTTTGTTAGGCCCAGATATGGGCATATCCAGGGCCTCTGCCACCTAGGCCTGGGGATAACCAAAGCCCCACTGGGAAGCAGACTCCCCCCTCCCCTGCCTCCACCCACAACCAGCACTGTGCCGCACAGGCTGCCAGACTTAGTGAACAGTCACCCGCTCCACCCACTTACAAGCCCTCACCAGGCAGAATTGGAGATACTGGATCAGCCAGAGAAAGAGGGAGAGAGCGCTCTCCCCATGCCTGTCAACACCAAATTCCTGTCACCCCAGCCTCCGGATGTGACGGTCCACATCTGGCTTCCTAGGAGGCCAGAGAGAAAGGGCATCACAGCCCACCGCAGAGGCCACAGGGCATTGCTGACTTCCTCTATCCCCTGCGCGTGTGTCTTTGTCACCTCCCTGACAGCACCCTGGGAAAGCTTGAGCCCGTCCGCTTGGCAGAGCCCCAGGCTGGGCACAGGCAGATGCTTGGGAATCAGACTCGTCCGGATGGGAAGAGGCAGGAAACAACGAAGCAGGCAGACGGCCATCCTGGTTGTCCAAATGGCTTGGGGCCTCCACAGAGGGCCCTGGCAGGCTGCAGAGGGCCAGGCTAGGATGTGGGCCCCAGGCCAGTCCCCTGAACCAACTCACCCTCCTCAGCCATGTCCTTGTCCAGCACCAGCTTGCCATGCCGGAGGAAGTTCAGGATGGGCCCGAAGTAGGTGGGGTCACGGTCAATGAGGTAGGCCCCGGTCTCATCCTATGGAGGTGAGGGATGCTCCGTGAGCGAAGAGTGAGGCCTCTCCCAGGCCAACCCCACACATGCACAGGGAGGGAAGCGAGTCCAGGGAGAGCTCTTCCCTGGATGGAGCAGGCACAAAGGAGCAAAAAGGCACTGGGGTCAGGTGGACCTGAGTTCAAACCCTGCTTCTGACTTTTCCTGAATACACATTCAGACCTTAGGCTAATGATTTGGCCTCTTTGAGCCTCACTCCTCTCCCCATCATCAGGGGTCGCTGTGAGCATCTGGTGACAGGAGGTCTGAGTGGCAACTGGGCCAGCACAGGGCTCAGCGAATGTCCCTCTTAGAAGCTGTCCCCTGATGCCAGCCCCACTGTCGCCCCCAGGTCCCCAGGCTTTCAGGGGATGTTTACAAGTTTCCAAAGAAGCCACTATCTCACTGGACATTCAGGCAGGCAGGGAGGCAGAGTGGGCTTCCATGCGACTCTACAGAGAGATGGGAGACACTGAGAGGCGAGGCGACTTGCCAAAGGCCACAGCATCGGAAGGTCACGGATGGGGGACAGGAGACCTTAGAGGTCATCTTCAGACCAGCCCTTCGTGTTACAGATGAGGAAGGAGGCTGAGCGCAGTGCAGGGAAGGGTCCGACCCAAGGTCGTAGCAGGCAGCGTGCAGCAGAGTCAGGGTGGGTGCTCAGAAACAGTGCCCGCTGGGCCAGCGCTCCTTCTAGATTCAGCCCGCTCAAAAGGCGCCCCAGGGCTCCTCCATCCAGCTAGCTCCCTGCACCCCTCCGCCACCCACATCCCAAAGGGCAGGAGAAGTAGCCTCGTCGACTCCTTCCCCAGAGCAGGAGTCCCCTTTGGGAGGGAGGAAAGGCCCCAGGTATCTCCCTGTCCACTGCCCCAAAGGAGAAGGTGAGACCCCGATCCAGGGCGGCTGGAGAGCTTCTAATGGCCGCGACCTGCGTTGTCCCGTTGCCACGGCAATGGGCACATCCCTCACTACCAGACCCACCTCCCCCTTCTCTCCTCCTGTCGCTTCTTCCCGCCTCCACTTCCTCGGAAATGAACGCAGCCGGGTCCCCAGCCTGGCGGGCGAGCCAGGCCCGACAGCCCTGCGTCGGGCCAGCAGAGGACCCACCGCCCGCTCGCCGCCCACCCCGGGGGCCTCACCCGGTCCGACTGCAGCTCTTCCCCCTGGCACAGGCGGCTGAGGAAGGACTTCTGCTCGCGGCACAACGTCTGCCGGGTGGTCAGGAACACCGTGCCCCCGACGTTGAGCCGCACCCACTTGCCCCAGCCGCCTGCGGCGCGGCCGCCCGCCCCCGCCGGCGGCGCTCCCTCCCCGGCCTCCATCCTCATCGCCGGCCGCGGCGTCTGCATCCTCCTCCCGGGCGCGGGGGGCGGGAGGGAATCACGCGCGGGGCAGGCCGGGAGCTGTAGTCCGCGCCTCCTGGCTCCGCGTGGGCCGCGAGGAGGGTCCCGCCCCGCGCTGCTCCCGCCCCGCGCTGCTCCCTCCTCGCGCAGCTCCCGCCCCCGGTCCCGCCCCGCTTCGCCCTTCCCTGCAGGCCCGCAGTCTGGGCTAGTGAAGCTAAATCACTGTGTATGGGGAAGGTCGAACTCCCGATCTCTGGGAAAAGAATGAGTGCTTCCCCAAATCGCAGTCTTCCCATTGGTCCGAGCGTTCTTGTTTTTCCTTTGTGCCATCTGCGTCATCCAACTGCTGATAAGGGAAGAAACTTCCCCGACGAGGAATCCCCATAGCCTTGACCCGCATGTGTTTCGTCATATTTTTTCATTTGCCCGTTGTGTGTATCGGGGTGGGGGCGGGGTGGGTGGGAGTGGGTTCTTTCCTTCATCTAAGTTCTTGGAGAACGACATAGCTGGACCTGAGGTTGGCTGAGCACCTGTATGCCAGACACTTTGCGTAAGTGTGTTATTCATTTAAGCTCTCAGCAGCCCTGTGAGTCTGGTATTTTGGGCTATACCCATTTTACAGATGAAGCCACAGAAGCGAAGTGACCGCTCTACTCACATAGCTGGTGAGTGAGTACCCGCCAAGGCCTCTTTCCTGCTCCCGACCATGGAATGTCAGGGATCCTTGGGAAGGACTTCTAAGGAGGAAGAGTAGAGCAGGCCCTGGATCCCAGTCAGGAGAACTGAGTTTCCATTCTGGCTTTTGGCTGTTCTCAGTTTTTCCAAGTCCTCCCCAAGCAGGAGGAGGGATTAGTTCTGCGGGTGGCTTTCTGAGTTATTTCCCAGTTAACTTGGAGGGGGACTGTCATTCTGTGGACCTCAGGATGGGGAAAGGGACCCCACCATGTGGTCTGGGACCAGGGAGGGACAGAGGCTGACAAGGAAGCTGTTTCCTTAGCTTCCTCTCCTTACTGGTTTCAGTCCTGGTCCTGGCCTATGTGGGAGAGGCTCCCCTCACTGATCCAATGTCACACACAGCTAGCCTGAACACTGGGCATCCTGGCCCTGTACTGGGAGAAGTTTCCCTGTTACCACTCAATGCCCTGGTTTCTGCATAAAGCTTTTCTCCTTGGCAGGGAGTGGATCAAAGGTGTACTGGAATCCTGCTACTTAAAATTCACCAGGTGTGTCCTGAGCAACTTCCTCTCTGAGCCTTGGCTTTCTGCCTTGCCAAATGGGACTTACAATAGTTGTGACCCCAGAGCATTGTTGTGAAGATTAAGTTATGAAATGTCTGTAAATACCTAGCATAGGCTGGGTGCGGCGGCTCACACCTGTAATCCCAGCACTTTGGGAGGCCAAGGCTCACTTGAGCCCGGGAGTTCAAGACCAGCCTGGACAGCATAGTGAGACCCCCCCCCCTCTCTCTCTCTCTCTCTCTCTCTTTTTTGACATAGAGTCTCACTCTCTCACCCAGACTGGAGTGCCGTGGCACCATCTCGGCTTACTGCGACCTCTGCCTTCTGGGTTCAAGCAATTCTCATGCCTCAGCCTCCTGAGTAGCTGGGATGACAGGCATGCATCACCACGCCTGGCTAATTTTTGTATTTTTAGTAGAGATAGAGTTTCACCACGTTGGCCAGGCTGGTCTCGAACTCTTGAGCTCAAGTGATCCTCCTGCTTTCGCCTCCCAAAGTGCTGGGATTACAGGTGTGAGCCACCGCGCCTGCCCCCCCATCTCTATTTTTAAAAAATAAAATGATAGAAAACAAGAAAAACAGTGGGGCGTGGTGGCTCATGCCTATAATCCTAGCACTTTGGGAGGCCAAGGCAGGCGAATCACAAGGTCAGGAGTTCAAGACCAGCCTGACCAACATGGTGAAACCCCTTCTCTACTAAAAATACAAAAATTAGCCGGGCACGGTGGCACACACCTGTAATCCTAGCTACTCGGGAGGCTGAGGCAGGAGAATCACTTGGACCCGGGAGGTGGAGGTTGCAGTGAGCTGAGATCATGCCATTGCACTCCAACCTAGGTGACAGAGTGAGACTCCGTCTCAAAAAAAAAAAAAAAAAAAAAAGAAGAAGAAGAAGAAGAAGAAAGAAAACCAACAAAAAAACACCTAGCAGAGTCCCTGGCATTTATTATGTTTGAATGCATGAATGGGTGAATGAGACGGGATGTGAAGTGGCCTTGAAAGATTGGCAGGACTGATGGCACTTAGTGAGGCCTTAACCATTGTCAGCTAAAGCAAAACTAGAGCAGGAGATACTTCTTCATCCATGCAAGGGTGGCAGGCAGGAGAGTGACACGGTCAGATTTGCAACATGGATCAACCTTAGGTTGCAGGGAGGGTGGTTTGAAGCAAAGAGAGACCAGTTAGGAGACCACCTGCATCTGGTTCAAGAGTAGGGGGAGCCCAGGCCGGGCGTGGTGACTCACACCTGGAATCCCAGCACTTTGGGAAGCCAAGGAGGGTGGATCACCTGAGGTCAGGAGTTTGAGAGCAGCCTGGCCAATATGATGAAACCCTGTCTTTACTAAAAATATAAAAAATTAGCCAGGCGTGGTGGTGCACGCCTGTAATCCCAGCCAACAAAGTGTCAGAGAAAAGGGTCCAGGGAGGGTCTCGGGAGGTGGGGAGAAGGGAGGGTGGACGGAGTGGGGAAAGAGAAAAGAACAAAGCTGGATAGGGAGGAATAAGGGCATTCCCGAGGCCAGGTGTGGGCCAGTTGGGATGAAACAAGTTGACCTGAGGAGAAGTTGGGAAGGTGTCAGATGTAGTGGCTCACGCCTGTAATCCCACCACTTTGGAAGGCCAAGGTGGGAGGATCTCTTGAGTCTAGGAGTTCAAGACCACCCTGGACAACACAGCAAGACCGCCATCTCTACAGAAAATTAAAAAAAAAATTAGCCAGGCTTGGTGGCATGTGCCTGTAGTCCTAGCTACTGGGGAGACTGGGGTGGGAGGATACCTTGAGCCCAGGAGATCGAGGCTGCACTGAGCCATGATCACACCACTGCACTTCAACCCGCGTGACAGAGTGAAACCCTGTCTCAAAAAAACCAAAGTCAGAAAGGTGAGTTAGAGCCCCCACGTTTCCTGGGCCAGCCCCTGCCCACCTAGGGCTGCCTCTCTCTATTGAGGCATGTGGATGCTGCGACAGAACTTGGATAGCACCGAGTCTTTCAGCAAAGGAGGAGCGTCGTCAGTGTGGCATTTGGGGAATCTTAACCTGGCGTTGGTGCCAAGATAGATAGTTGGGGTGGGGGAAAGTCCCGGGGTCAGGGAGGGAGAAAGGGGGAGGGAAGGGTAAGAGCCAACATTTACATTGTCGGGGACCTACCCAGAGACCACCCCCACTTCCAGTAGCACCATTTTCTGGTCTGTTTCCCTCACTCTACAGTGTGAGCTCCCTGAGGACAGGCCCTGTCCCCATTCTGCCGTATTGCAGGTGTCAAAGATGTCAAACACTGGGCCTGACTTGGGAGGGGGATAAATGGAACAAGAACCCAAATACACTGGGAATGTCTTCAGGGCAGAGATGGAGTCTTCTTCCTTCATGCTGTATTTCCATGTTATTTTAATTTTTTTTCTATTTATTTATTTATTTATTTATTTATTTAGAGACCAAGTCTCACTCTGTCGCCCAGGCTGGAGTGCAGTGGTGCGATCTCAGCTCACTGCAACCTCTGCCTCCTGGGTTCAAGCGATTCTCCTGCCTCAGCCTCACGAGTAGCTGGGATTCCAGACATGCACCACCACACCCAGCTAATTTTTTTGTGTGTGTGTATTTTTAGTAGAGACAGGGTTTCACCATGTTGGCCAGTCTGGTCTCGAACTCCTGGCCTCACGTGATCCATTTGCCTTGGCCTCCCAAAGTGTTGGGATTACATGCGTGAGCCACTGCGCCTGGCCTGCTTTTTTCTTGACACAGAGTCTTGCTCCGTCTCCTATGGTTCAAACAATTCTCCTGCCTCAGCCTCCTGAGCAGCTGAGACTACAGGCATCCACTACCATGCCTGGCTAATTCATATATTTATATTTTTTAGTAGAGATTGGATTTCACCATATTGGCCAGGCTGGTCTGTAACTATTCACCTCAAGTGATCCATCCACCTCGGCCTTCCAAAGTACTGGGATTACAGATGTGAGAACCTGCCCCCATGTTATTTTATTTCACTGCTTCATGCTTCCCATGTGCCAGATACTGTCCTAAGTGCAACACCACACGTACTGTGTGTATCCAATGAAGACAACTTTACCATCTGCTAGGTACCACGGACCGTGTTCCAGGCATCCTGTAACAGCAGGAGCAGCAGCTGTCATTTATTGAGGGTTTGTTCTGGACCAAGTAGTGCCCATGTGTTTTTCCTGTAATCCTCACAGCAAGCTCATGAGATCCATCTTGTTCCCACCCTCATCTTACAGAGGGTGAGGCCATGGCTCAGAGACCAGGGGTCCTTACTGGGTCATGCTGGACATGGCTACTGAGAACCGCGCTGGCCTCAAAGCCTGGTCTCGCTGGCTCTGAAGCTACAGCTGATAACCATTCTGCTCTCCGGCCTCCCATGGAACCCCACAGCACCCTTGCGGCAGGTGCTCTTGACGCCATGTTACAGATGAGGAAACTGCAGTCGCAGGGCTGGTCCAACACAGGCCTGTCTGAGCCGGGGGCAGGGCTGGTCTCCGCCGTCCCATAGGCGCTGCCTATGGGATACAGTCCTGGAGGAGCCAGGAAGGGACTTGGCCAGCATCTTTGGTCCCAAAGTGGAGGGAAAGGCTTTGTCTGGGCCAGTGTCACTCCCCCTCCTTTCCACAGAGACCCCAACCTATCCCTGGACACAGCACTCTGCTCAACAAGCTTCTAAAATGCTCCCATCTGAACCCACAACCTCACCGGTGAGGGCCACAGCCAAGAGCCAGGTGGCAAGACCCGGGATGCTTACATAGAGCCGACAGATGCCACCACGTCCCTGCCCGTGCCTGGGCTTTGTCCGGATGAAGCCATGTTTGGGTTGGGAAAGGGTGCACCCACCTCTGAAAAGGACGCTTGGCCCCTCCCCACAACCAACCCAGCATTCAGGCCACGGCTGGACTTGCTGAGCACCCACTATATATGCCAGACATTGAAACACAGAGATGAAGATGCCAGAGGTGGCCTCTGCCCTAGGGAAGGCTTTGGTTTGGGGTAGGTGGGCTTGGGAGGCTTGGACAAAACATGGAATCCCAGATAGTCCTATTAGCAGTCATGGACTGTCAGTCTGCATAGATTTTTGCGTGTCTTCCCCATTTGGAGGATAATGATAAAAATCCAAACATTCCTTAGCTGCTTTTCAGGGAGATGGTTAAACTGGAGGAGGGCCAGATTTCAAATGTCTGCTGGTTACACTGCCCCCTGATGTCTTCTTCTGGGAAGAGCAGCCTCAAGTACTTTTTTTTTTTCTCCTTTCCTTCTTCCCCGGACCCCGACCCTTGCGCCCTGCCCCAACCACAAGACCACTAGGGATCAGGTGCTTTGGTGCTTTTTATTTTTATTTTTATTGTCATTTTTAAAAGATGGGGTCTCGCTATATTGGCCAGATTGGCCTTGAACTCCTGACCTCAAGCGATCATCCCACCTCAGCCTCCCAAAGTGCAGGGATTACAGGCATGAGCCACCGTGCATGTCCCATTCAGTGCTTTTTAATATGGCTCTGGACTGCACTTGAAAGTGAAATAGAACAGAGATATGGTTAAGGGGTACAGGCCCCCAGACAAGGATGCTAGCCGAGGCTTCGTGGTTTATCAGCTGGGTAACTTTTGGAAAGTCACTTAACTTCTCTGAACCTCAGTTTCCCCATCTCTAAATTGAAAACAATAATAGTGCTTACCTCAGCTGTTGTGAGGATTTAAAGAGGTAGCAGGTGGAGGCCACTCGCCAGGCCACCTGTGTGAAGACCAGGGAACACTGGCTTTGGTGAAGCCAGTCCTGCCACCCTGCCTATCATTGTCTGGACGCAAGATCAGTGCCTGATGCAAAGGCTGCCCCTTAACATCCATTTCTCTTTGGTCAGGGAAGAACCAAGCCCACCAACTCCCCATTCCTGGGGTTGGAGGGAAAGGCAGGGAGAAAGGCCACAATAGATGTCCCCAGCTCCAGAGCAGGCTGGCTGTCATTTCCTCATGCCACCCCGCCCCGCCCGTGACCTAGAATGGCCCAGGAGTTTTTTTTTTTTTTCTGCTCCAGATAGAGCTGAAAGAACACAAGATACATCCTGAAGTTCTCACCTGAGCACATCACTGAGTCCTGTTTTGAACCTTCTCAGCTTAGCAGCAGTCTCTGCCTCACTTCTGAGCAGCTCGTTTCACAGCTGCTGTCAGTTCTATGACTAAGACGTCACTCATCCCTGCTGGGTTTTTTGGTTTCAGTTCTCCTCGTCCCCAGATTCAGCACGTCAGAACGTTCTGATCAGCCATGTTCTGTTCTTTATGTCAAATCCAATCCTATCACGGCCTGGGGCCAATTCTGCTACTTATCCTTGGTGCAGGACTGTTTGGTTTTGAGCCTGCACCTTTTCAGGTCATTTGAGGAGAGAAACAGGCATATCCAAGCAGAGAGAGTGTTTCCTGACCAGCCAGAGCTATGGGTGCATGAGATCAGGCTTCCAGAGGCCCACGGCCCAGGGTTTGAATCTCTGCTCCGGGCTGGGATCCTCACTCATGACACCTTGTTAGTTAGTGATGCAACCTCTTCAAACCGTTTGCAGTATTTACATCGTCATGTAATTCCTGCTTATTAGTGCTATTGCACACAGTGAATATTAGCCATTATCACCGAGCATTTACTATGTGCTAAGTCCTGGGCTGGAAGCATCGTTCTCAGAGAGGCTAGATTTGGGTTCATAGACTTGAATATTTGACAGCCCTTTCACGATATGATGGTAACCCTGGAGTCTGCAGACATTACAGGCCCTCCCAGTGAGCTCTTCCAGGGGAAGGTCTGTGTCTCCTTCGTTTCTGAAAGTCTGAAGCTCAGCACTTGTGACAGGCTTGGGAATGTCTGGTCCTAGCCTCTCCTCCAGCTCCTTCTACCCTCTGCCGGGCCTCTGTTTCCTCCCTGGTGGGAGTGGGGATGCGGGTAGAAGGAAGGGCAGGAATGTCTGGAGGAAAGGGTGCCTTCTCTAATTTGCCCGAAGGTGCAGTGGGGGCGGCAGTGATGCTGGCCCCTTGGGCCCCTGCTGGACCCCCTGGGCCCCTGGCTCGGCTCCCTTCAGCCAGGAGGGTGGGGCTCAGCGGGCTCCCAGCCTGACCTGACTGGGCAGGAGAGTGGCTGGAGACTCCTGTTCACCAGCAGGGGGTGCGCCCGCCGCCCAGGTCCTTGGGGAGTGTCTTGGACAGCAGCCCCAGGGCACCTGCCTGCCTATGTGTCTGCTATGGCTGATTCCTTTTGCAGAAGCTCAGCTTTCAGGACTGAGGCCATGGCAGCTGGCCTAACTCTCACCGGCCTCCCCTCCCCAGGACTCCCCTCTCCTGCCTCAACATCTCCTTGGCTCCCACGCATGTAATTCCACAGCTTGATTGCACAGAACAGGGATCTACCGTCTGACCCCCTGGGCCCCGTGGACTCTGCCCCTGCTGCCAGAGGGATGTTTATGGGCACTTCCATGTGCCGGGCACTGCCCAAGCACTTTTGTGGATGATCTCTTTTAATCCTAACCCAACAGGGAGATGTGGCCGTGATCTCACATTACAGAGGAGGAGCCCAAGGAGTGTTCGGTGCTGCTGTGGCCCCAGCCTTTCCTCCAGCTCCTTCTACCCTCTGGTGCCCCTCTGTTTCCTCCCTGGCGGGAGTGGGGATGTGGGTAGAAGGAAGGGGAGGAAAGGTTTTCCTTGCCTGGCATCCTTTGTTCTCTGGTGTGGTTTTGCTGTGACTGGAGCAGATGTTTCAAGCTGCCTCCTTGTTTTCTGGCAGGTTGCTTTGGGGGTTATTTGGTACCCCCATTGCTGGGAATAGCTCCTACTACAGGTCTCTTCCTGGGCAGTGTCTTCTCTGGTTCACCCCTTGGGATACTACTCAAGGATCAGCTTACTGGGTTCCACTGTCCACCCACTCTCCAACCTCGCTTCCGGCCTCTGTGCCCTCATGCACCAAGTCCTCCTCTGGACAGCTCCAAGCCATCTCCTTTCAGCCAGCTCTCAGCTGGGCCCAGAAAAGCCTGCAGGCAGGCCCCACCCTGACAAGACTCAGAGCACATGCGCCTCCTGACCCCAGCAAGGAGCAGCTGGCCAGGATGCAGGCTTTTCCAGGCAAGGGTCCACCCAGCCTCCGAGACCCCAGAATCCAGGACACACCGGTGAAGCACCGCAGATGGCCTCCTTGAAGCCCTCTCCGCCTGTGGAGAGGGGAGGCACCCCATGCACCTCCTCCATGGGACAGCACCACCTGCCGCTAGAGAAAGCATCCTCTACCTTCCTGCTGCTCCTGGTGGCAGCTCTCCTATCTCTGCGGGGGGCAGGAGAGGTGTGGGTTGGGGGGTGGTCCTAGGGTTCTACAGCTAGCTCTTAACCACTTCAGTAGCAAGAAATCCTTTCGAGAGTCCATCACTTCACCTTGTTTTAGAATGTGGAGTCGGCTGGGTGCAGTGGCTCATGCCTGTAATCCCAGCACTATGGGAGGCCGAGGTGGGTGGATCGCTTGAGGTCAGGAGTTCAAGACCAGCCTGGCCAACATGGTGAGACCCTGTCTCTACTAAAAATACAAAAAGTAGCTAGGCGTGGTGGCGGGCACCTGTAATCCCATCATGAGAATCGCTTTAACCCCAGAGGTGGAGTTTGCAGTGACTGAGATCACACCTCTGCCCTCTAGCCTGGGCAACAGAGAGAGACTCCATCTCAAAAAAAAAAAAAAGAAAAAGAAAAGAAAGTGGGGTCAGCAAGCAGCCCTAACTGAAACTAAATCAGAAAAAAAAACTGCAT
Source organism: Macaca nemestrina (assembly GCF_043159975.1). NCBI lineage: Eukaryota > Metazoa > Chordata > Mammalia > Primates > Cercopithecidae > Macaca > Macaca nemestrina. The sequence goes on along the minus strand of NC_092139.1, from coordinate 104,673,006 downwards.
TAAAATAACAACAAAACATTTCGCTTTGAAAATAATTTTAGACTTAGAGAAAAGTTACAAACATTAAGGTAAACAATTCCATAGAGCCTTTACCCAGATTCACCAAGTGTTCACACAATCCTTCCTTTGTTGATCTCTCTCCACCTTCTTTGTTGTTTTTCTGAACTGTTTTTGAAAGTAAACTGCAGGTTGGGCATGGTGGCTCACGCCTATAATCCCAGCAGTTTGGGAGGTTGAGGTCGGCGGATCACTTGAGGTCAGGACTTTGAGACCAGTCTGGCCCATATGGTAAAACCCCATTTCTACTAAACATACAAAAATTAGCCGAGCGTGGTGGCACATGCCTTAATCCCAGCTACTCAGGAGGCTGAGGCAGGAGAATCGCTTGAACCCAGGAGGTGGAGGTTGCAGTGAGCCAAGATTGTGCCACTGCACTCCAGCCTGGGCGACAGAGCGAGACTCCGTCTCAAAAAAATAAAAATTAAAAATAAATAAATATGAAAGTAAACTGCAAAATTAATGACTTTTCACTCCTAAACTCTTCAACGTGATTTCTGAAAACCAAGGACATTCTCTCCATAACCACAGGACAATGGTCAAAGTCAGAAAATTAACATTGATACATACCATAGCTTATTTACAGATTTCTTCCAATCTCCATTTGTCCCACTAATGTCCTTTATAGCAAAAGAAAGGGAAAAAAAATGCTAAAAGCCTTTGGGAGCCCATCTAGGACAATTGCATTCTCTTGTCATTTCTCTTTCGTTCTCCTTTGATCTGGGACAGTTTCTCTCTCTTTCATTTTTGAAAAGTATAGGTGATTTTTTTTTTTTTTTGGTAGAATTACCCTCTGTGTAGGTTTGTCTGATATTTCCTCATGATTTGATTTGGCGTATGCATTTTTGGCAGGACTCCCATAGAAATGATGTTGTGTTGCTGGGCACCGTGGCCCACACACCTGTAATCCCAGAACTTTGGGAGGCTGAGGCAGGCGGATCACCTGAGGTCAGAAGTTTCAGACCAGCCTGACCAACATGGAGAAACTCCGTCTCTACTAAAAATACAAAAAAATTAGCCGGGCGTGGTGGTGCATGCCTGTAATCCCAGATACTCGGGAGGCTGAGGCAGGAGAATCGCTTGAACCTGGGTGGCAGAGGTTACGGTGAGCCGAGATGGAGCCATTGCATTCTAGCCTGGGATACAAGATCGAAACTCTGTCTCAAAAAAAAAAAAAAAAAAAAAAAAAAGGAAAAGAAAAGAAAAGAAGCTGTGTTCTTGCCAGTGCATCAGGTCTGAAGGACCCTGATGTCCATTGTCCCATTACTGGTGAGATCACGGCTGATTATTTTGTGAAGTTGGTGTCTGCCAGGTTTCTGAGCTGTACAGTTACTTCTTTCCCCTTTGAATTTTCTTTTTTTTTCTTTTTTTTTTTTTGAGATGGTGTCTTTCTGTGTTGCCCAGGCTGGAGTGCAGCGGTGTGATCTCAGCTCACCACAACCTCCGCCTCCCAGGTTCAAGCGATTCTCCTGCCTCAGCCTCCCGAGTAGCTGGGACTACAGGCACTCACCACCATGCCCAGCTAATTTTTGTATTTTTAGTAGAGACAGGGTTTCACTATGTTGGCCAGGCTGGTCTCAAACTCCTGACCTTGTGATCCACCCACCTTGGCCTCCCAAAGTGCTGGGATTACAGGCGTGAGCCACTGCACCAGGCCCCTGTGTCGTTTTTAAAAAACAGGTTCTTAAACACTGAATCTTTTTAAACATTGTAGCAAAATGCACATAAAAGTTATCATTTTAACCATTTTTAAGTGTCCAGTTTAGTAACATTACATACATTCACATTGTTGTGACTCTATCACCACCATTCATCCACAGAACTCTTTTCATCTTGCAAAACTGAAACTCTGTACCCCTTAAACAGTGGGTCTCCATTCTCCTCTCCTAACCGGCTCTTGTATCCTTCTGACTCATCCCCATTATCATTTGAGCACTTCCTTCCTTTGTGGCCCAGCAAAACAGTCTGGGCTCATATTATACTTTCCCTGCCCCGGCAGCTCCAGTTCCTTTTGATGGCTAATGGTATTTAAAACCAACACCAGGCTGGGCGCGGTGGCTCACGCCTATAATCCCAGCACTTTGGTGGGCCAAGGCAGCCGGATCACTTGAGGTCAGGAGTTCGACACCAATATGGTGAAACCCTGTCTTTATTAAAAATACAAAAATTAGCTGGGCGTGGCATCAGTCACCTGTAATCCCAGCTACTCCGGAGGTTGAGACAGGAGAATCGCTTGAACCTGAGAATCGGAGGTTGCAGTGAGCCGAGATCATGCCATTACACTTCAGGCTGGGCAACAGAGCAAGACTTCGTCTCAAAAAAAAAAAAAAAAAAAAAAAAAAAAAAAAAGGATAAAACTAAAACCAACACCTGAGCATTTGGTGGGTTTATTGCATTAGGATGTCATTGCTTTCAGGAAATCTCAAGGAACAGAGCTAGAGCTGGGAAACACGTGCACACACATACACACACACACACAGTTTCTGCACCTGTCTATAGTAGAAATCCTGAGTTCACACTGATATCTCCAACATTCAAGTCTTCTCCCTTTCCATATTTGTTTGTCTTCTTTCCAATAGGGAAAAAGTTTGTTCCCAGTATATTTAATATATTCACTTATTTGGCCAGTCCTAGTTTTATAACTGGTAACCTATAACATTGTGAAAAACAAACCTATTAACAAGAATTCAATATTTGTTATGGGAATTTTTTTGTTTATTTTGTATTTTGCCTGAGTATGTATAGTCTAAGCAGCCAAAATATCACATTCAAGAGTTACTTGGAGCTGAGTGTGGTGGCATGCACCTGTAGTTCCAGCTACTTGGGAGGCTAAGGCAGGAGGGTTGCCTGAACCCAGGAGTTCGAGGCTGCAGTGAGCCACGATCACACCACTGCACTCCAGCCTGCATGACAGAGCGAGATTCTGTCTCTTAAACAAAAAAGAAGTCCATCTTTGCCCCAGTGGTTTGAGATGCCTTTATCATACACTAAGTTTCCTTGAGTATTTGAGCTTATTTCTGGACTCACTATTCTAGTCCATTGGTCTGTCTATTCATGCACAAGCCACACACTGTTTTAATTACAGAGTCTTTAGAGTATTCTTGTAGTGTCAGACCTTTTGTAGCTTTTTCTCTTCAAAGTTTTCCTGTTATTCTTGCATGTTTGATTTTCCACGTGGACTTGAGCATTTTTAGCCCAATAAAGAAGCGTGTTGATATTTTTACTGTGGTTGGGTCAAATGTTTAAATTATCTTAGGGAGAACTGACATTTTTATGACGTTGCGTTGTCCTATTCAAGGACGAGCAATGTCTTCCATTTGTTCAAACCTACTTTTGAGTCTTTTAGGAGGTTATTTTAAAGCTATCCTAAATAGGCTTTGCACATTTCTTGTTAAGTTGCTTTTTTTGTCCTTTTGATTTTTTTTTTTTGTTGCTATTGTAACTGAGCATTTTCTCTACCATTGGAGTCTCTCTCTTTCTCTCTTTCTTTCTCTTTTTTTAAAAAAGTAGACAGAGTCCCACTCTGTTGCCCAGGCTGGTCTTGAACTCCTGGGCTCAAGCCATCCTCTCATGTTCCATCCACCTCGGCCCTCCAAAGTGTTGGAATTAATTACAAGTGTGAACCTCTGCACCTGGCCTACCATTATATCCTCTGACTGGCTATTGTTTGAGTGTATGAAGGCTACTGATTTCCATATGTTAGTTTTTTCTTTTTCTTTTTCTTTTTCTTTTTTTTTTTTTGAGACAGAGTCTGAGTCCGTCACCCAGGCTTTAGTGCAGTGGCATGATCTCGGCTCACTGCAACCTCCACCTCCCGGGTTCAAGAGATTCCTGTGCCTCAGCTTCCTGAGTAGCTGGGACTACAGGTGCATGCCACCACACCTGACTAATTTTTATAGTTTTAGTAGAGATGGGGTTTCGCCATGTTGGCCAGGCTGGTCTTAAACTCCTGACCTCAAGTGATCCACCCACCTTGGCCTCCCAAAATGCTGGGATTACAGGCGTGAGCCACTGTGTCCAGCCTGATTTTCCATATGTTAATTGTATACCTCATTGATTTTTTTTTTTTTATTGTTTGAGTAACTTTTATTATTAATTCTCTGGGGTTTTTCAGGCATACTATCATATTATCTGAAAACAAAATGCTATGGACAAAAAAGAGAGAGGCAATATGTACAATATATACACATATATATGTGCTTTATTTTAGATGCACAAATCGTCTCTGATGATACACAAGAACTGACATAGTGTTCGCCTGGGAGAAAGGAATTGACTCACTGGGGCTGCTCTGGGAGAGAGGCTCCCGTGAATCCTTTGGTACCTTTTAAGATTTATTCAGAGTACAGGTGTTGTCTCCTCAAACAATAATACATATTGTGAGATGGTGTCTAGCTCTGACGCCCAGGCTGGAGTGCAGTGGCGTGATCTCAGCTCACTGCAAACTCTGCCTCCCAGGTTCAAGTGATTCTCCTGCCTCAGCCTCCCAAGTAGCTGGGATTACAGGCACATGCCACCATGCCCAGCTAATTTTTGTATTTTTAGTAGAGGAGGGGGTTTTCACTGTGTTGGCCAGGCTGGTCTCGAACTCCCAACCTCATGATCCGCCCACCTCGGCCTCCCAAAGTGCTGGGATTACAAGCGTGAGCCATCACACCCGGCCAATAATTTATTTTTTAAAAACCAGTTATTTAGAAATCATGAATTCACAACTTTCTCTAATTGCCTATTCTGCCATTTTATTTTTGGGTCTTTAATAAATATTTCTTACGGCCAATTTTTTTTTTTTTTAAAGGCAGCAGAATCAGTTGGAACATAAATGATTCAGTGGGATGATAATTCAGAGCCCAGTTCCTGCAACTCCTGTTTGGACTCTGCTGTCCTCGAATGGCAAGCAAGTGACTTAGTTTAATGATACTCAGCCTCACTTTCTATTGCGATCCGTTGCCCCAATGCTGAATCTGCCAGCCAGCCTAACACATTCGCACCTTCTGCACAATGGCCAGGCCAGGCGAGTCGCAGCCTCTGGGGCTTGCCCCCTCCTCCTTTGGCTCTTGGCAGCTTCCCACCCCACCCCTGCTCCTGTCTCTGTCTCCTGTTCTCCTTCCTGCTTCCACCCTCCAGGGCTGCACTGGAAGAACCTCGGTTCCAAAACCTCTTTCTGTTCACCTCAGGTTGACCATCCTGCCCTATTTCTGACCCCAGGGGCCCAAGCCCCATGCCAGCGCCTCAGCTGACCACTGGCAGAACACTGGCGAAGCCTCCATGCAGGGTCTTGGGGTCCTCCCTTCACAGTCACACGCGTCCCCTCCCTGCCTGGTTTCTCTTTTTCCCCACTGCCTGCTTCAGCCTGGCTCTTGGCATGGCCCACACAATAGATAAAGAGGAATAGGATAGCCTGGGAGGGTTTGGGAGGCTGATGTGCAAATTCAGGTGGGAGCTGGCATGGCCAGAGCAGACACTTCAATGGGGCATGCCAAGGGTCATTGAGTGAAGATGGCAGAGGCTGGACATGAGTACAGGGCCGAGGAAGGGCAACCAGGTAGCCAGAAACGTCTCAGAGCCAGGGGCATGGTGAACAAGCAGGTAACATGAGGATCCACATCACCCTCAGCAGCTCTGATCTGCTCTTAGAGATGCTCTTCCTGGCCTGGGGCTCCCAACCAGCCCACAGCAGCTCTTGTTTCTAGTAGTTTCTGCCTGTCCCTGCCCATGATGCATCTCTCCTACCTAGAATCATGCTCAGCTCCTTATTCCCACTTGAGACAGTGCATGTGTAGCTCCAGCCATTGGAAAAGCAAGTACAGCCTGGTACTGAATTTCTCCCGATTCGCTTTCCGCAGTTTAGAGGAGGGGCGTTTACCTGCCACTTTGCAGAAGGTGAGAAAGGCACCTCAAGAAAAGGAATAAGCCAAAGTGAATACAATTAATATTCACATGCTTTCTTGTTTTTATTTTCTTTTTATTTATTTTTTTTTTAGAGACAGGGTCTTGCTGTGTTGCCCAGGCTGGAGTGCAGTGATGCAGTCATGGCTCATAGCAGCCTTGAACTTCTCCTGGGCTCAAGTGATCCTCCCGCTTCAGCCTCCTGAGTACCTTGG